>NW_016805298.1:0-1111 GCF_001698545.2 Rhinopithecus bieti | reverse complement strand
TTTTTTCTAATTCTGTGAAGAATGTCAATGGTAGTTTGATGGGAATAGCATCACATCTATAAATTACTTTGGGCAGTATGGCCATTTTTGTGATATTGATTCTTCCTATCCATGAGCATGGAATGTTTTTCCATTTGTTTGTGTCCTCTCTGATTTCCTTGATCTGGTTTGTAGTTCTCCTTGAAGAGGTCCTTCACTTCCCTTGTTAGCTATATTCCTAGATATTGCATTCTCTTTGTAGCAGTTGTGAATGGGAGTTCATTCATGATTTGGCTCTCTGCTTGTATGTTGTTGGTGTACAAGAATGCTTGTGATTTTTGCACATTGATTTTTGTATCCTGAGACTTTACTGAAGTTGCTTATCAGCTTAACAAGCTTTTGGGCTGAGACCATGGGGTTTTTCAGATACAGGATTGTGTCATCTGAAAACAAAGACAATTTTACTTTCTCTCTTGCTATTTAAATACGCTTTATTTTTTTCTCTTACCTGATTGCCCTGGCCATAAATTCCAATACTATATTGAATAGGAGTGGTGAGTGCGTCCTTGTCTTATGCTGGTTTTTAAGGGGAATGCTTCCAGCTTTTGCCCATTCAGTATGATATTGGCTGTGGGTTTGTTATAAATGGCTCTTATTATTTTGAGGTATGTCCCTTCAATACCTAGGTTTTTGAGAGTTTTTAACATGAAAGGATGTTGAATGTTATGGAAGGACTTTTCTGCATCTATTGAGATAATCATGTGGTTATTGTCTTTAAGTTCTGTTTTGTGATGATTGTGTTTATTGATTTGCATATATTGAATCAGCCCTGCATCTCTGGGATGAAGCCAACTGGATTGTGGTGGATAAGCTTTTTGACACGCTGCTGGATTCAGTTTGCCATTATTCTATTGAGGAGTTTTGCATTGATGTTCATCAGGAATATTGGCCTGAAGTATTCATTTTTTGTTGTATCTCTGCCAGGTTTTGGTATCAGGATGATGCTGGCCTCATAGAATGAATTAGGGAGGAGCCCCTCCTTTTCAATTGTTTGGAATAGCTTCAGAAGAAATGGTATCAGTTCCTCTTTGTACCTCTGTTAGAATTCAGCTGTAAATTCGTGTGGTCCTGG
>NW_016805297.1:0-1154 GCF_001698545.2 Rhinopithecus bieti | reverse complement strand
GGAGAGGGCAAGAGGCAAGAGGAACGGAGAGCAGAACAAAAACAAAAATATAAGAACATTCAGCAGACAGAGGCCACCTGTGGCTTGCAAAGCCTAAAATATTTATTATCTGCCCTTTACAGAAAGTTTGCTAACTCCTGCTATAAATCCTACAGATGTTAAAAAAAAAGGAAAATATCATAAATTATTGCCAATAAGCTTGACAAGTTAGATGAAATAAACTCTTAGAAAAATACAACTCTGCAAGAAAAATACAACTATCCAAAAACTGACACAAGATGAATCAGAAAATCTGAATGGCTCTCTATCCACTAAATAAATCTAGTTTGATATCAAAAAACTTCCCACAAAGAAATTTCAGACCCAGAGCGTTTTCTAGTGAACCCTATCAAGCATTTAATGAAATGATAGCAATGTTACACAAACTCTTTCTGAAAGTAGAAGAGGGACCATTTCCCTACTCACTTTTAGAATGTTGCCAAAATCTTTCTAAAGCCTGACAAATAAATCACAAAAAAAGAAAATTTCAGACCAATACACTTCATGAATGTAAGGGCAAAAATACTTCACAAAACATAAGCACTTAGAAAATAGTAATACATAAACATGATGATACATCATGACCAGTAGGGTTTCTTCCAGGAATGCAAGATTGGCTTAATATTTTAAAATCAATATAATTTACCATATTAAGAGAATAAAGAGGAAAGCCAAATGATTACTTCGAGAGATACAGAAAAAGCTTTTGACAAAATTCAACAACAATTTGTGATAAATTTTTTCAGGAAACCAGGAGTAGAAAGGTAACTGCCTCAATCAAATAAAAAACATCTTTTTAAAAAACAAAACAAAAACATGGGTAACATCACAGTAATGGAAAAACAGTGAATACTTTTCTCCTAATATTAAAAATAAGACAAGGATGCTCACTTTAACCACTTCTATTCAACATTGTATTGGAAGTACTAAACATCAGAATAGGCCCCCAGAAAGAAATAAAAGGAATAAAGATCAGTAAAGAATACATAAAACTCTCTATTGTCAGATGATGTTGGCTCACATGGAAAGTTCTAAGGAATCTCTAAAACAATTATTAGCAGCAATAAGTGAATTTAGCAAGTGTGTAAGAAACAAAATGTGTGTATATATATTAT
>NW_016805296.1:0-957 GCF_001698545.2 Rhinopithecus bieti | reverse complement strand
TAAGTATAAGAAAGGAAGTAATAAATATAAAATCAGATATCAAAAGTAGAAAACAAGTAATAGGGAAAATTAACAAGGCCAAAAGTTGTTTAAAAGGATCAACAAAATGGAAAATCCCTATGTTATCAAAATAAAGGAACAAAAAAAGAAATTACCAGCACAGAAATGAAAGAAGGTTTATTACTGTAAATCAGAGGTTGACAAATGAACCAGTAAGCCAAATCCTTCCTAAGGCTTGTTTTTGTGTTGCTCTGAGCTAAGAATAGATTTTACATGCCATTTTTAGGTTTTGTTGTTGTTAATAGCTTTATTGAGACTTTACTCACATACCATATACTTTATCCATTTAATGTATACAGTTCATTGGCTTTCATCACATTCAGAGTTGTGCGACTATCACTACAATCAATTTTAGACTATTTCTATCACTTCAAAAAGAACCCCTGTATGAATGGATGAACAAAATGTGGTAAATACATGCAATGGAACATTATTCAACCTTAAAAAATTAGCAAATTCTAACATGCTACAACATAGATGAACCCTGAAGACATTTTGCAAAGTGAAAAAAGCCAGTCACAAAGAACAAATATTGTATGATTCCATATACGTGAGGTACCTAGAGTAGTCAAAATCACACCAACTGGAAGAATTGTGGTTGTCAAGGGCTAGGAGAGGGACGAATGGGGACTTGTTATTCAGCTACTGGGGAGGCTGACCTCCCCAGTAGTTTTGGGAAGATGAACAACGTTCTGCAGACATATGATGGTGACAGTTGCACAACATACATTTCATTTTTAAAAGGTTGCAGAAAGAAAGAAGCAGAGGGAGAGGAGAGAACAAGAGAGGGAAGGAAAAGAGAGGAAAGCAAGGGAAGGAGAGGAGAGGAGAAGAGAGGGATGGAGAAGAGAGGAGAAGAGAGAGAGCGAGAAGAGAGGAGAAGAGAAGGAAGGAGAA
>NW_016805295.1:0-2160 GCF_001698545.2 Rhinopithecus bieti | reverse complement strand
CAGAGCCACAGCCTGTGGCTGGCAAGTGATGGCCTGAAGAAAGGCCACACTGGCCGAGCGGGGTCACTCTTTGCTGTGATACTAGCACTTGGGGAGGTGGAGGCGGGTAGATCACTTGAGGCCAGGAGTTCGAGACCAGCCAAGACAATATGGCAAAACCCCGACTCTACTAAAAATACAAAAAATTAGCCGGGCGTGGTGGCGGGTGCCTGTAGTCCCAGCTACTCGGGAGGCTGAGGCAGGAGAGTGGTGTGAACCTGGGAGGTAGAGCTTGCAGTGAGCTGAGATCCTGCCACTGCACTCCAGCCTGGGCAACAGAGCGAGACTCCATGTCAAAACAAACAAACAAACAAACAAACAAACAAAAAACCGAACCAGCTGGGCATGGTGGCTCAGGCCGGTAATCCTAGCACTTTGGGAGGCCAAGGCAGGCAGATTATCTGAGGTCAGGAGTTCGAGACCAGCCTGGCCAACATGCCAAAACCCCCTCTACTAAAAATACAAAAATTAGCAGGGTGTGGTGGCAGGCACCTGTAATCCCAGGTACTTGGGAGGCTGATGTAGGCGAATCGTTTGAACCCGGGAGGCGGAGGTTGCAGTGAGCCAAGATTGCACCATCCAGCCTGGGAGACAGAGCCAGACTCCATCTCAAAAGAAAAAAGAAAAAAAAAAAAAAAAAACCAAGAATTTATATCCAGCCAAGATGTTCTGCACGTAAGAATACTGCCTTTTAGATTTCATGGAATATAAATAAAGCAATGATCAGAAGAAATTTCATAGCCTTAAACAGTTCTACCAATAAAAGTGAAGGAATGAAAGTAATTGGCACTATGACTGTACTCACAAGCAAGGCATACAGACACTATGGGTGCTGCCCTCCCCCTTTCTCCCAGTGATTGTTAACTAATGTCCAATTAATCACAAAGTCACGTTATACTTCTTTCCCCCACTGCTATTGCTTTCATATAAATGTTTTCTGATTTTCTAATGTGCCATTTGCTACTTCTACATTAAAGTTTTCTCCTAAGCCACTCATTTACCCCTATAACTCCAGTGCTTACTTGATACGTCTCTTCAGTGGCTCCTAGTGTCTGTATTTTCATCTACACAGTGAATGGTGAGCATCCCAGAGATATATAAGACATTTCACATAGTATGCAATAGAATACCTATTTATGTTTTCTCTTATATGAACAAAAGAAACTTATTAAGTTTATTATTATTATTGAGATGGAGTCTCACTCTGTCACCCAAGCTGGAGTTCAGTGGCACAATCTTGGTTCATTGCAACCTCTGCCTCCCAGGTTCAAGCCATTCTCTTGGCTCAATTTCCTGAGTAGATGGGACTACAGGTGCATGCCACCACGCCTGGTGAATTTTTGTAATTTTTAGCAGAGATGGGGTTTTGCCATGTTGGCCAGGCTGGTCTCAAACTCCTGCCTTCAGGTTATCCACCTGCTTCGACCTCTAAAAGTGGTGGAATTACAGGCATGGGCCACTGCACCCAGCCTAATTTTTTTTTTTTTTTTTAGGTAGAGTTTCGCTGTGTCTTACTGCAGCCTTGACTTCCCAGGTTCATGAGATTCTCCCATATCACCCTCTCAAGTAGCTGGTGTTACAGGCCTGAGCCACCACATCCACCCCTTTAATTCTTAATAAACATTAATATATGCAAATGTATATAATATATTAATAAGCAGAGATTTATTTGTTAAGTGTGTATGCAAAATATACTTTACTGGTCCAAAAGACAGATTCAGAATTTCTTCTTGTCCTGACCCTTGACTTTACACTGTAACCTTCTAACTAATCTTGGTCCTATGCCCTACCATAGGTATGTAGCTACCAAGGTATATACCTACTATAGGTATATACCCACCATAGATATTATACCTACCAAGTTATATGTGGTTTCCTAAACTTGCGATTTCTATGCATCCATGCCTTTGCCAATTGTGTTTTCTTTATTCCTAAAGTTAGTCAGTTTGACCACCTCATAAAATCTAACATGACAATATGAAATGCAAATAATTACCCCCATTTGTGACGGTCTCATATTGTGTACATGTTTCTATCATGGCACCTGCTTCACACATACTGTGTTTTAGCATTTTCACCTTTGTCTCCCTGGCAAAATATAAGCTCCTTGTAACAGGAATA
>NW_016805294.1:824531-825073 GCF_001698545.2 Rhinopithecus bieti | reverse complement strand
TGAATAGTACTCTATGGTGTATATGTGCCACATTTTCTTAATCCAGTCTATAAGTGTGGACATTTGGGTTGGTTCCAAGTCTTTGCTATTGTGAATAGTGTCGCAATAAATATACGTGCTCATGTGTCTTTATAACAGCATGATTTTATAATCCTTTGGGTATATGCCCAGTAATGGGATTGCTGGGTCAAATGGTATTTCTAGTTCTAGACCCTTGAGGAATCGCCACACTGTCTTCCACAATGGTTGAACTAGTTTACACTCCCACTAACAGTGTAAAAGTATTTCTATTTCTCCACATCCTCTCCAGCACCTGTTGTTTCCTGACTTTTTAATGATCACCATTCTGACTAGTATGAGACAGTACCTCATTGTGGTTTTGATTTGCATTTCTCTGATGACGAGTGATGATGAGCACTTTTTCATGTGTGTGTTGGCTGCACAGATGTCTTCTTTTGAGAAGTGTCTGTTCATATACTTTTCCCACTTTTTGAGGGGTTGTTTGATTTTTTTCTTGTAAACTTTTAAAGTTCTTTGTAGAT
>NW_016805294.1:793340-820977 GCF_001698545.2 Rhinopithecus bieti | reverse complement strand
GGCTGGATATGAAATTCTGGGTTGAAAATTCTTTTCTTTAAGAATGTTGAATATTGGCTCCCACTCTCTTCTGGCTTGGAGAGTTTCTGCCGAGAGATCTGCTATTAGTCTGATGGGCTTCCCTTTGTGGGTAACCCGACCTTTCTCTCTGGCTGCCCTTAATATTTTTTGCTTCATTTCAACCTTGGTGACTGTCAATTATGTGTCTTGGAGTTGCTCTTCTCGAGGAGTATCTTTGTGGTGTTCTCTGTATTTCCTGAATTTGAATGTTGGCCTGCCTTGCTAGGTTGAGGAAGTTCTCCTGGATAATATCCTGAAGAGTGTTTTCCAAGTTGGTTCCATTCTCCCCATCTCTTTCAGGTACATCAATCAGATGTAGATTTGGTCTCTTCACATAGTCCCATATTTCTTGGAGGTTTTGCTTCTTTTTAGTCTTTTTTCTCTAAACTTCTCTTCTTGCTTCATTTCATTCATTTGATCTTCAATCACTGATGCCCTTTCTTCCACTTGATCAAATTGGCTACTGAAGTTTGTGCATGTGTCACGTAGTTTTTGTGCCATGGTTTTCACCTCCATCAGGTAATTTAAGGACTTCTCTACAGTGTTTATTCTAGTTAGCCATTTGTCTAATCTTTTTTCAAGGTTTGTAGCTTCCTTGCGATGGGTTAGAACATGCTCCTTAAGCTCGGAGAAATTTGTTATTACCGATAGTCTGAAGCCTTCTTCTCCCAACTCGTGAAAGTCATTCTCCGTCCAGCTTTGTTCCATTGCTGGCGAGGAGCTGTGTTCCTTTGGAGAAGAAGAGGTGCTCTGATTTTTAGAATTTTCAGCTTTTCTGCTCTGGTTTCTCCCCATCTCTGTGGTTTTATCTACCTTTGGTCTTTGATGACGGTGATGTACGGATGGAGTTTTGGTGTGGATGTCCTTTCTGTTTGTTAGTTTTCATTCTGACAGTCATGACCCTCAGCTGCAGGTCTGTTGGAGTTTGCTGGAGGTCCACTCCAGACCCTGTTTGCCTGGGTATCACCAGCGGAGGCTGCAGAACAGCAAATGTTGCTGCCTGATCCTCTGGAAGCTTCCTCTCAGAGGGGCACCCAGCTGTTTGAGGTGTCAGTCGGCCCCTACTGGGAGGTGTCTCCCAGTTAGGCTACTTGGGAGTCAGGGAACCCACCTGAGGAGGCAGTCTGTCCGTTCTCAGATCTCATACTCCATGCTGGGAGAACCACTATTCTCTTCACAGCTGTCAGACAGGTACTTTAAGTCTGCAGAAGTTTCTGCTGCCTTTTGTTCAGCTGTGCCCTGCTCCCAGAGGTGGAGTCTACAGAGGCAGGCAGGCCTCCTTGAGCTGCGGTGGGCTCCACCCAGTTCGAGTACCCTGGTTGGTTTGTTTACCTACTCAAGCCTCAGCAATGGCGGACGCCCCTCCCCCAGCCTCTCTGCTGCCTTGCAGTTGGATCTCAGACTGCTGTGCTAGCAGTGAGTGAAGCTCCATGGGTGTGGGACCCTCCAAGCCAAGTGCGGGATATAATCTCCTGGTGTGCCAGTATGCTAAGGCCCTTGGAAAAGTACAGTATTAGGGTAGGAGTGTCCCAATTTTCCGGGTACCATCTGTCATGGCTTCCCTTTGCTAGGAAAGGGAATTCCTCAACCCCTTGTGCTTCCCGGGTGAGGCGATGCCCCACCCTGATCTGCAGGCTACATCCACTGTCTGACAAGCTCCAGTAAGAGGAACCCGGTACCTCAGTTGGCAATGCAGAAATCACCTGTCTTCTGCGTCACTCACGCTGGGAGCTGCAGACTGGAGCTGTTCTTATTCGGCCATCTTGGAACCTCTCTGGGTTTGCCAGTATTTTATTGAGGATTTTGTGTAGATGTTCATCAGGGATATTTGCCTGAATTTTTTCTTTTTTGTTGTGTCTCTGCCCGGTTTTGGTATCAGGATGATGCTGGCCTCATTAAATGAGTTAAGGAGGGGTCTCTATTTTTCTATTATTTGGAATAGTTTCAGAAGGAATGATACCAGCTCCTCTTTATAACTGGTAGAATTTGGCTGTGAATCTATGTGGTCCTGGGCTTTTTTTTGGTTGGTAGGGTATTAGTTACTATCTCAATGTCAGAACTTACTATTGGTCTATTCTGGGATTTGTAAGTGTAGACTAATTTTTTCATCTGGTTCTGATTATTCTTTGATGGGGTGGAATGCCAGACGGGAAGGTGTAGGAGGCTTTATTTGACATTGGAAAAGAAATATCCAAAATAAGAGCCACTTTTACTATGTGTTGCCATTCAAATACATCATATCATTTAATTCTATTAATCTGCACAACAGCTTTTACAATATTTTTCAGACTGAGGGCTTTAAGGCTTAGAAAGGTTAAATGGTTCAAGTTCAGACATGGCAGAACCAGAATTTGAACCCAGGCCTGACTGCAGAGCTACTGCTTTGCCTTTGATATTAGGCTCTTGTCCTCTTGCAGCAGACTATATAGTCTCTCACCCGAGTCTCAAGAAGACTGTAAGTGACCTTTTTTTTTTTTTGTCCAGGGGTCTAATCACCAAAAGAGGTAGTTTGCCCAACAACTTTTACCGGCCAAATTAGTCTTAGAAACATTTTCTAACAGAGTAGCAAATATGGGGGTGGGGGTGTGCAAAGGATGAGGGGAGAGAAAGAGGAATAGGAATAGTCCCTTTCCCTGCTCCAAAGTTTTAAACATTCTAACTTACTAGTAGAGAAAGGAAACTCCGTTCCTCCATCTCTCCTTCCATTGTTCCCTTATTTTTCGTGGAAGGCATAATTGGTGTAATGATTCCATGTGTATGGGATAGAGGAGGATTTTTCTTGCCTAGCCCAGCTTTTCTCTCCTGATTTTCAGATGTAGATGTTGTACACACTGGATTGTGAGGGCAAGTTTTTTTCTTTTTTCTTTTTTTTCTGGGCTAAGTCTCTTAAAACTCTGAGGTAGATGGAACCCTGCCACTTTTGAGACCTTCTGAAAATACCGATGTCACCCTTGAGAAGAATAAATAACTGAGAGGAGCATCAACTTTGAGGAAATACACATCTCATCTTTCTTTCTTCCTCCTTCAGTCTCGCCCACAACCAGTTTCCCCACCATACCTGCTTTGACCCCATTTCCAGGATAGGTAGTACTCTCTTGAGTCATTCTTTCTGTTTCCAGATGGGTCACATTAATAGTGACTCAGAAAAGCTGAACGGCCCTCTTTTCTCTGAAAGATCTCATGGTTAGATTTAGCAAGTGACTTCTGGTCTTTCTGTCCTTCCATTGGAGGATGTCATTCTGTATAGCCCTAGGGGTTTTCCCCTCTTCTAAAATTCTAGTTATGAATGGTTATCACAAGTGCGAGTGACTCAACACTCTTTAATATACCAAAGCATAGGCAAGGCTGTGTGACGGCAGTGGCTGGCATATGCTTGCAGACAGACACACACCTACCTACACCCACACTGTTTTGCTTTTGTCCTTCAAGGTTGGAAGTGCTGAACAGAGCAGAATCCCAGGTATTGTAGCATCATGGTATAATGTTTTTCCACTGATGCTTTTCTGAGTCAGAAGTGGACAACCCAGTTAGGGGGGTTTTAATGTGTATGTGACATATACTCACCATCTTAAGCTCTGTCATTGGAACTAAGGATGTTTTTGTCTTTTCCTTTCCACTCTCTTTCTCACTGACCCAGACCCCTTTCTGTGGAACAGAGAAATGGTAGGCAGTGTAGTTAGCCAGTTTATTAATAGGGCCCAGACATGATCCCCAGGACTTTGCTGACAGGTCTAAATAAGGCTTATCTACATATGGCCACCAGGAGCTCTATTAAAAAATTGGACAGCTAGGGGAAAGGCTGGCCTACTGGGCTTTTCACTGTTCAGATTGGCCAGCCCAAGATCGTATTGCCCTGATAGAATAGGGCAATATCTGCCTTGCTTTCTACCAGGCTCTGGAGTCACTTATTAGCTCTGTTTTAAGAAAATTATTGATATTCTGTGTCTCAGTTTTCTCAAGGATGAAATGGAGATAAAAATTGTACTTCCCTTAAATTGTGGTTAGTGAGGATTAAAAGAATAAATACATGTGAAAAACTGAAACCAATATTTGGGCCACAGTAAAATTCTGTTAAATGTTAATGATTTGTATCTATAGTAAGCCTCTAATTTGGGAACTTCCTAAGCTGCAAGTATGTAATATCACAGCCTGTATGGCTGATGAAAGCATAACCTTTGGAAAGTTGTGTGCCTTGACGTGAAAATACTTGGACTGACCATCAGTGTCATCGCAACCCATAAGTAACTGAACATTCATTGCATGTGATTTTCTCAACCTGCAGCTGTACTTGATGTCTGTAGGGGCTGAAACTTACCCTTATTTCCAACCCTCTTTGTAGTTCTACACAAAGCCTGGCCTGTTGTAGATGCTTAATTGAGTTAGCTTTGAGGGGCATCATTTTGAATCTTTATCATGAAACGGACACTTTTGCTTGACTGAATCTACATTAACACATAATTATGCAGAGCCTACAGTTTACACATGGGTTCACTCGAGTTGTACGTTCTATGGATTTCAACAAATATATACCTTTATCCACATTATAGTCTCATGCCAAGTAGTTTTACTGCCCTAAAAATCCTCTGTGCCCTATTTGTTTCCTCACCTCTAACCCTGGCAATCACTGATACAATCTTTTTCTATTTCTGTAAAATTGGTAGTAATATCCTCTTTCATTTCCGATTTTAGTTGTTTGAGTTTTTTTTCTTAGTCATTCTAGCTAAACATTTTGTTGATCTTTTCTAAGAGCTTACTCTTGGTCTAATTTTTTGTTTGTTTTATTATTTTTCTATCCTGTATGTTATCTTTGTTCTAATCTTTATTTCCTTCCTTCTTCTAGCTTTTTCTTTTTTTAGTTCCTAAAAGTGTAAAGTACATTGTTAATTTGAGATCTTTCTTTTTAATGTAAGCATTTACAACTATACATTTTTCTCTTGGGACTGCTTTCTGTACATGCCATAAGTGTGTGTGTGTGTGTGTGTGTGGGGGGGTGTTTTCATTTCTCTCAAAATATTTTCCAGTTTCTCTATGATTTCTTCTTTAAGCCATTGGTTGTTTGAATATATTGTTTAATTTCAATGTGTGTGAATTTTCCAGTTTTCCTTCTGCTACTGATTTCTAGTTTCATTCCATTATAATTGTAAGGGATACTTTGTATGATATCAACCTTTTAACATTTATTAAGATTTTTGTTAATAAATGTTTAACATTTATTAAGACACTTTTGTTAAGCTTCAGTTGCTTAACATATGGTCTATTCTGAAGAATGTTCCCTGTACACCTGAAAAAAGTAGACTTGTCTAATATAAATACGGTCATCCTTACTCTCTTTTGGATAATGTTTGCATGGATTACCTTTTCTCATTCTTTCATTCTCAATCTATGTGTATCCTTAGCTCTAAAATGAGTATCTTGTAGATAGCATAAAATTGTATCCAGTTTTCCTTAATCAGTTTTGCCAGTCTATGTATTTTGATTGGAAAGTTTAATGCATTTACATTTAATGTAATTATTCATTGGAGAGGACTTACTTTTGCCATTTTATTTGGTTGCTGTCTACCTTCTAGCAGCTTTTTCTTCCTCTTTTTCTCCATTACTGCCTTAGTTGATTTCTTGTCATGACAAGTTTTGATTCCCTTCTCATTTCCTCTTGTGTACATTTTTTATATTCTTTATGGTCACCATAGGGACTACATATAATATTCTAAAGTTAAAACAATCTTTTTTGAATTTATACCAATTCAGCTTCAATTGCTTACAAAAACTCTACACCTATGCTGTTCTTTTTTCTCATTCAGTTTGTTATTGACATCACTGATTACATCTTTATACATTACATGCCTATAACTACAGATTTATAACTATTTTATGCATTTGTCTTTTAAGTCATGTAGAAAATTAAAAGTAGAATGAGAAACCAAGACTATACAAATACTGATTTTTATATTGGCCCATGTGTTTACTTTTTCCAGAGATATTTATATATTCATAAAACTTTGAGTTACTGTCTAAGTTTTTTTATTTCAATGCAAAGGACTCCCTTTAGTATTTCTTGCCGGGCAGGTCTAGTGGTTATGTTTTTTGTTTATCTGGGAATGTCTTTACTCCTCCCTCATTTTAAAGGCACTGTTTTTCCCAAATATAGAATTCTTAGTTGAGTTTTATATTTCAGCACTTTAAATATATCATTCCAGTGCCTTCTAGTCTTCAAAGTTTCTGCTGAGAAACTGGCTAATAATCATATTGGGCCTCCCTTGTACCTAATAAATATTTTTGGGGGTTTATCCTAATTAGATTTTTCAAGCTTCTTGGATGTATATTTGTTTCTTTCATCAAATTTAGAAAGTTTCTGGCCATTATTTCTTCAAAGAAACTCTCTGACCACCCACAGTTCAGAGACTCCCATACAGCTTATATTGTTTAGCTTGATGGTATTTCATAACTTCCTTAGGCTCTGTATACTTTTCTTCTGTCTTTTTTTCTTTCTGCTTTTAGACTTGATAATTTTAAATGTCCTTTTTTCAAGTTCACTGTTGTTTTCTTCTGCTGGCTCAAATCTGCTGTTGAACCTGAATAGTGACTTTTTAAAAAAATTATACTTTAAGTTCTGGGATACATTGCAGAACGTGCAGGTTTGTTACATAGATATACACATGCCATGGTAGTTTGCTGTACCCATCAACCCGTCATCTACATTAGGTATTTCTCCTAATGCTGTCCCTCTTCTAGCCCCCCCACCCCCCAACTGGCCCTGGTGTGTGATGTTCTCCTGCATGTATCATGTATTCTCATTGTTCAGCTCCCACTTATGAGTGAGAACATGTGTTTGGTTTTCTGTTCTTGTGTTAGTTTGCTGAGAATGATGGTTTCCAGCTTAATCCATGTCCCTGCAAAGGACATGAACTCATCCTTTTTTATGGCTGCATAGTATTCCATGGTGTATATGTGCCACATTTTCTGTATCCAGTCTATCATTGATGGGCTTTTGAGTTGGTTCCAAGTCTTTGATATTGTGAATAGGGCTGTAATAAGCATATGTGTGCATGTCTCCTTATAGTAGAATGATTTATAATCTTTTGGGTATATACCCAGTAATGGGAATGCTGGGACAAACGGTATTTCTGATTCTAGATCCTTGAGGAATCACCACACTGTCTTCCACAATGGGTGAACTAATTTACACTCCCACCAACAGTGTAAAAGCATTTCTGTTTCTCCACATCCTCCCTGGCATATATTGTTTCCTGACTTTCAGTTGGCTAACACGGCGAGTGAGATGTATGCGGGGCATTGTGGGATGGGGAAGTTGCATTGGTCTGCTAGTGTGGCGCAGGATGATGAACTTTGTGGTGCCGATATGGTGTTAGGTTGGGGCTGCATAGAATGTCCTTCTTTTGCCGAAAGAAGGTCTGTTCATACATCCTTGGCCCAGCTGGTTGTTGGATGGGTTGTGTGGCTTTTTCTGTGTAAAGTATGTAAGTTCTTATTGAGAGTTCTGGATAGTAGCCCTTTAGCAAGATGGATAGATTGGCACAACATGTTTCTCCATTCTGGAGTTGGCCTGTTCAGCTCTGATTAGGGTTTCTTTGCTGCACAGAAGCTTTTTTAGGCTAATTAGGATCGGGGTCGAGTGGTGGTCAATCTTTGGGGCTTTTGCACCCTGCTGTGTTGGGCGTTTTAGTGCAGAAGTCTTTGCCCATGCCTATGGCTGTCCCAAATGGTATTGCCTAGGTTTTCTTCTAGGGTTTTTATGGTTTTAGATTTGTGTTTAAGTCTTCAATCCATCTTGAGTTAATTTTTATATAAGGTCTAAGGAAGGGGTCCAGTTTCAGTTTTCTGCATGTGGCTAACCAGTTTTCTCAACACCATTTATTAAATAGGGAATCCTTTCCCCATTGCATCTTTTTGTCAGGGTTGTCAAAGACTAGATGGTTGTAAATGTGTGGCATTATTTCTGAAGCCTCTGTTCTGTTCCATTGGTCCATATATGTTTTGGTACCGAGTGGGTACCATGCTGTTTTGGTTACTGTAGCCTTGTAGTATAGTTTGAAGTCAGGTAGCATGATGCCTCCAGCTTTGTTCTTTTTGCTTAGGATTGTCTTGGCTATACAGGCTCTTTTTTGGTTCCATATGAAATTTAAAGTCTTTTTTCTATTTCTGTGAATAAAGTCAATGGTAGCTTGATGGGAATTGCATTGAATCTATAAATTACTTTGGGGAGCATGGTCATTTTCACGATATTGATTCCTTCTATTCATGAGCATGGAATATTTTTCCATTTGTTTGTGTCCTGTCATTTCCTTGAGCAGTGGTTTGTAGCTCTCCTTGAAGAGATCCTTCACATCCCTTGTAAGCTGGATTCCTAGGTATTTTATTCTCTTTGAAGCAATTGTGAATGGGAGTTCACTCATTATTTGGCTCTCTGTTTGTCTATTATTGGTGTATAGCAATGTTTATGAATTTTCCACATTGATTTTGTATCCTGAGACTTTGCTGAAGTTGCTTATCAGCCTAAGGAGATTTTGGGTCAAGACTATGGGGTTTTCTAAATATAAAATCATGTTATCTGCACTCAGAGACAATTTGACTTCCTCTCTTCTTTTCCTATTTGAATTCCCTTTATTTCTTTTTCTTATCTGATTGCCCTGGCCAGAACTTCCAATAATATGTTGAATAGGAATGGTGAGAGAGGGCATCCTTGTCTTGTGCTGGTTTTCAAAGTGAATGCTTCCAGCTTTTGCCCATTCAGTATGATATTGGTTGTAAGTTTGTCATAAATAGCTCTTATTATTTTGACATAAGTTCCATTGATACCTAGTTTATTGAGAGTTTTTAGCATGAAGGGATGTTGAATTTTATCAAAGACCTTTTCTGCATCTATTGAGATAATCATGTGACTTTTATTATTGGTTCTGTTTATGTGATGGATTATGTTTATGATTTGTGTATGTTGAACAGCCTTGCATCCCAGGGATAAAGCTGACTTGATCGTGGTGGGTAAGCTTTTTGATGTGCTGCTGGATTCGAGTTGCCAGTATTTTCTTGAGGATTTTCGCATCAATGTTCGTTAGGGATATCTGCCTGAAATTTTCTTTTTTTGTTGTGTCTTTGCCAGGCTTTGGAATCAGGATGATGCTGGCCTCATTAAATGAGTTAGGGAGGAGTCCCTCTTTTTCTATTGTTTAAAATAGTTTCAGAAGGAATGGTACCAGCTCCTCTTTGTACCCCTGATAGAATTTGGCTGTGAGTATGTCTGGTTCTAGGCTTTTTTTGGTTGGGAGGTTATTAATTACTGCCTCAATTTAAAAACTTGTTATTAGTCTATTTGGGGATTTGACTTCTTCCTGGTTTAATCCTTGGAGACTGTATGTGTCCAGGAATTTATCCATTTCCTCTAGATTTTCTAGTTTATTTGTGTAGAGGTGTTTATAATATTCTCTGATGGTAGTTTTTATTTCTGTGGGATCAGTGGTGATATTTTCTTTATCTTTTTTTTATTATGGATTCTTTTATTATGGATTTTTACTATGGATTTTTCTCTTTTTTCTTCTTTATTAGTCTGGCTAGCAGTCTATCTATATTGTTGATCTTTTTTTTAAAAAAAATCCCAGCTCCTGGATTCATTGATTTTTTTTTTTTTTTTTTAAGGGCTTTTTTGTGTCTGTCTCCTTCAGTTCTGCTCTGATCTTAGTTATTTCTTGTTTTCTGCTAGCTTTTGAATTTGTTTGCTCTTGCTTCCCCAGTTCTTTTAATTGTGATGTTAGGGTGTTGATTTTAGATCTTTCCTGCTTTCTCCTGTGGGCATTTAGTTCTATAAATTTTCCTCTAAACACTTCCAGAGAATCTGGTATTTTGTTTCTTTATTCTCATATTTGAGAANCCGTGTAGTTGAGTGAGTTTCTTAATCCTGAGTTCTAATTTGATTGCACTGTGTTCTGAGAGACTGTTTGTTATGATTTCTGTTTTGTTTTTTGTTTTTGTTTTTGTTTTACATTAGCTGAGGAGTGTTTTAGTTCCAATTATGTGGTCAGTTTTAGAATAAGTGCGATGTGATGCTGAGAAGTGTGTATATTATGTTGATTTGGGGTGGAGAGTTCTGTAGATGTCTATTAGGTCCGCTTGGTCGAGAGCTGAGTTCAAGTCCTGAATATCTTTGTTAATTTTCTGTATTGTTGATCTCATATTGACAGTGGAGTATTAAAGTCTCCAACTATTATTGTGTGGAAGTCTAAGTCCCTTTGTGGGTCTCCAGGAACTTGCTTTATGAATCTGGGTGCTCCTGTATTGGGTGCATATATATTTAAGATAGTTAGCTCTTGTTGCACTGATCCATTTACCATTATGTGATGCCCTTGTTTGTGTTTTTTGATATTTGTTGCTTTAAAGTCTGTTTTATCAGAGACCAGAATTGTAACACCTGCTTTTTTTTTTTCTTTCCATTTGCTTGGTAAATGTTCCTCCATCCCTTTATTTTGAGCCCATGTGTGTCTTTGCATGTGATATTGGCCTCCTGAATATAGCAGCACACTGATGGATCTTGACTCAAATAAAGAACTGATGGATTTATTCTCAAATAAAGAACATCTTTATTTCTGCCTTAATTTCGTTATTTACCCAGTAGTCATTCAGGAGTAGGTTGTTCAGTATCCGTGTAGTTGAGTGAGTTTCTTAATCCTGAGTTCTAATTTGATTGCACTGTGTTCTGAGAGACTGTTTGTTATGATTTCTGTTTTGTTTTTTGTTTTTGTTTTTGTTTTACATTAGCTGAGGAGTGTTTTAGTTCCAATTATGTGGTCAGTTTTAGAATAAGTGCGATGTGATGCTGAGAAGTGTGTATATTATGTTGATTTGGGGTGGAGAGTTCTGTAGATGTCTATTAGGTCCGCTTGGTCGAGAGCTGAGTTCAAGTCCTGAATATCTTTGTTAATTTTCTGTATTGTTGATCTCATATTGACAGTGGAGTATTAAAGTCTCCAACTATTATTGTGTGGAAGTCTAAGTCCCTTTGTGGGTCTCCAGGAACTTGCTTTATGAATCTGGGTGCTCCTGTATTGGGTGCATATATATTTAAGATAGTTAGCTCTTGTTGCACTGATCCATTTACCATTATGTGATGCCCTTGTTTGTGTTTTTTGATATTTGTTGCTTTAAAGTCTGTTTTATCAGAGACCAGAATTGTAACACCTGCTTTTTTTTTTTCTTTCCATTTGCTTGGTAAATGTTCCTCCATCCCTTTATTTTGAGCCCATGTGTGTCTTTGCATGTGATATTGGCCTCCTGAATATAGCAGCACACTGATGGATCTTGACTCAAATAAAGAACTGATGGATTTATTCTCAAATAAAGAACATCTTTATTTCTGCCTTAATTTCGTTATTTACCCAGTAGTCATTCAGGAGTAGGTTGTTCAGTATCCGTGTAGTTGAGTGAGTTTCTTAATCCTGAGTTCTAATTTGATTGCACTGTGTTCTGAGAGACTGTTTGTTATGATTTCTGTTTTGTTTTTTGTTTTGTTTTGTTTTACATTAGCTGAGGAGTGTTTTAGTTCCAATTATGTGGTCAGTTTTAGAATAAGTGCGATGTGATGCTGAGAAGTGTGTATATTATGTTGATTTGGGGTGGAGAGTTCTGTAGATGTCTATTAGGTCCGCTTGGTCGAGAGCTGAGTTCAAGTCCTGAATATCTTTGTTAATTTTCTGTATTGTTGATCTCATATTGACAGTGGAGTATTAAAGTCTCCAACTATTATTGTGTGGAAGTCTAAGTCCCTTTGTGGGTCTCCAGGAACTTGCTTTATGAATCTGGGTGCTCCTGTATTGGGTGCATATATATTTAAGATAGTTAGCTCTTGTTGCACTGATCCATTTACCATTATGTGATGCCCTTGTTTGTGTTTTTTGATATTTGTTGCTTTAAAGTCTGTTTTATCAGAGACCAGAATTGTAACACCTGCTTTTTTTTTTTCTTTCCATTTGCTTGGTAAATGTTCCTCCATCCCTTTATTTTGAGCCCATGTGTGTCTTTGCATGTGATATTGGCCTCCTGAATATAGCAGCACACTGATGGATCTTGACTCTTTATCCAATGTGGCAGTCTTTGCCTTTTAACTGGGGCATTTTAGCCTATTTACATTTAAGGTTAGTATTGTTATGTGTGAATTTGATCCTGTCATTATGATGCTAGCTGGTTATTTTGCCCATTAGTTGATGCAGTTTCTTCGTAGTGTCAATGGTCTTTACAATTTGGAATGTTTTTGCAGTTGTTAGTACTGGTTGTTCCTTTCCATGTTTAGTATTTCCTTCAGGAGCTCTTACAAGGCAGGCCTGGTGATGACATCTCAGCATTTGCTTGTCTTTGAAGGATTTTATTTCTCCTTCACTTATGAAGCTTAGTTTGGCTGGATATGAAATTCTGGGTTGAAAATTCTTTTCTTTAAGAACGATGAATATTGGACCCCACTCTATTCTGACTTGTAGGATTTCTGCCAAGAGATCCACTGTTAGTCTGCTGGGCTTCCCTTTGTGGGTAACCCGACCTTTCTCTCTGGCTGCTCTTAACATTTTTTCCTTCATTTCAATCTGGGTGAATCTGACGATTGTGTGTCTTGGGGTTGCACTTCTCGAGGAGTATCTTTGTGGTGTGCTCTGTATTTCCTGAATTTGAATGTTGACCTGTCTCACTAGGTTGGGGAAGTTCTTCTGAATAATATTCTGAAGACTGTTTTCCAACTTGGTTCCATTCTCCCCGTCACTTTCAGGTACACCAGTGAAACACAGGTTTGATCTTCTCACATAGTCCCATATTTGTTGGAGGCATTGTTTATTTCTTTTCATTCTTTTTTCTCTAATCTTCTCTTCACACTTTATTTCATTAAGTTGGTTTTCAGTCTCTGATATCCTTTCTTCTGCTTGATTGATTTGGCTATTGATACTTGTGAGTGATTCACAAAGTTCTTGTGCTGTGTTTCAGCTCCATCAGCTTGTTTTTCTTCTTCTCTATACTGGTTATTCTAATTAGCAATTTGTCTAACCTTTATTCAATGTTCTTGGCTTCCTTGCATTGGGGTAGAACATGCTCCTTTAGCTTGAAAAAGTTTGTTACTACCCATCTTCTGAAGCCTACTTCTGTCAATTCATCATACTCATTCTCTGTTCAGCTGTTCCCTTGCTGGCAAGGAGTTGTGATCCTTTGGAGGAGAGGAAGTGTTCATGTTTTTGGAATTTGCAACCTTTTTCCACTGTTTTTTTTTTTCTCTCATCGTTGTGGATTTATCTACCTTTGGTTTTGATGTTGGTGACCTTTGGATGGGGGTTCTGTGTGGATGTCCTTTTTCTTGATGTTGCTATTCCTTTGTTTGTTAGTTTTCCTTCTAATAGGCCCCTCTGCTGCAGGTCACTGGAGTTTGCTGGTGGTCTACTTCAGATCCTGTTGCTTGGGTATCACCAGTGGAGGCTGCAGAACAGCAAAGATTGCTGTCTGTTCCTTCCTCCGACAGCTTCATCCCAGAGGGGCACCTGCCAGATGCCAGCTGGACTTCTCCTGTATGAGGTGTCTGTTGACCGTTGTTGAGGAGGTGTCTCCCAGTCAGGAGACATGGGGATCAGGGACCCACTTGAGGAGGCAGTTTGTCCCTTAGCAGAGCTTGAGCACTGTGCTGGGAGATCCGCTGCTCTCTTCAGAGCCAGCAGGCAGGAATATTTAAGTCTGCTGAAGATGCACCCACAGCCACCCCTTCCCCCAGGTGCTGTGTCCTAGGGACATGGGAGTTTTATCTATAAGCCCCTGACTGGGGCTGCTGCCTTTCTTTCAGAGATGCCCTGCCCAGAGAGGAGGAATCTAGAGAGGCAGCCTGGCTACAGCAGCTTTGCTGAGCTGCGGTGGGCTCTGCCCAGTTTGAACTTCCTAGAGGCTTTGTTCATACTGTGAGGGGAAAACCGCCTACTCAAGCCTCAGTAATGGTGGGTGTCCCTCCCCCCACCAAGCTTGAGCATCCCGGGTTGACTTCAGACTGCTGTGCTGGCAGTGAGAATTTCAAGCCAGTGGATCTTATCTTGCTGGGCTCTGTGGGGGGTGGGATCCACTAAGCTAGACCACTTGACTCCCTGGCTTCAGCCCCCTTTCCACGGGAGTTAAGAGTTCTGTCTCGCTGGAGGTCCAGGTGCCACTGGGATATGAAAAAGCACACCCGCAGCTAGCTCGGTGTCTGTCCAAATGGCCATTCAGTTTTATGCTTGAAATCCAGGACCCTGGTGGTGTAGGCACCTGAGGGAATCTCTTGGTCTGTGGGTTGTGAAGACCATGGAGAAAGCATAGTATGTGGGCCAGAGTGCACCATTCCTTGTGACACAGTCCCTCAGGGCTTCCCTTGGCTGGGGGAGAGAGTTCCTCAACCTCTTGCACTTCCTGGGTGAGGCAACGCCCCACCCTGCGTCTGCTAGCCCTCCGTGGGCTGCATCCATTGTCTGACCAGTCCCAGTGAGATGAGCCAGGTATCTCAGTTAGAAATGTAGATATCATCTGCTTTCTGCATTGATCTCGCTGGGAGCTGCAGACTGGAGCTGTTCCTATTCAGCCATTTTGCCAGCCATCTCTGAAGAGTGACTTTTTCAATTCAGTTATTGTTTTCAGCTCCGGCATTTTAGTTCCTTTTTATAATTTCTTTCTCATATTATTGTTTTTTTTTTTCTGATTTTGTTTAGTTCTTTGTCCATGTTTTGCTTTAGTTCTTTTTGCAAATTTAAGGTTTTTTTAATTGTAGTAAAATATACACAATAATTTACCATTTTCACCAAAAAACCAAGGGGTTTTTTTTTTTTTTAATTGTGGTAAAATATACACGACAATTTACCATTTTAACCATGGACCATCATCATCATCCATTTACAGAATTAAAAAAATTTTTTTCCAAATGAAAACACCATACCAATTAATCAGTAACTCCCCATTTCTTCCTACTCCCAGCTCCTGGCAACCAACATACTACTTTCTGTCTCTCTGAATTCGACTACTCCAATTACCTTGCATAGGTGAAATTATACCATATCAGTCATTTTGCGTCTGACTTGTTTAACACAATGTGTTCAAGTTTCATCCATGTTGTAGAATGTGCAAGTATTTCCTTCCTTTTAGAAGAATTTTCTTCCTCTTTGAAGAATTTGAATAGTGTGTGTGTATATATATGTGTGTGTATATGTGTGTGTATATATATATATACACACATACATATATATACACACACGTATATATACACACATACCATTTTTTGTTTATTCATCTGTCAATGGACATTTGGATTGCTTCCACCTATTGTGAACAATACTACTACGAACATGACTGTATATATCAAGCATGACTGTTTGAGTCACTACTTTTTAATAATTTTGGATATATACCTAGAAGTGGAATTGCTGGATCATATGGTAATTCTATGTTTCATTTTTTGAGGAACAGCCTTACTGCTTTTCACAGTGGCTGCACCATTTAACATTCTCACCATTAATTCACAAGGGTTCCAATTTCCCCATATCATTGCTAATACCTGTTCTTTTCTTTTCTTTCTTTCTTTTTCTTTATAATTGCCATTTTAACGGGGATAGAATGACATTTCATTGTGATTTTTTTTTTTTTTTTGAGACAGAGTCTCACTCTGTCACCAGGCTGGAGTGCAGTGGCACAATTACATCCGACTGCCATCTCTGCCTTCCAGGTGGAAGCGATTCTCCTGCCTCAACCTCCCCAGTAGCTGGGATTACAGGCATGCACTACCATGCCCAGCAAATCTTTGTATTTTTAGTAGAGACAGGGTTTCACCATGTTGGCCAAGCTGGTTTCGAACTCCTGACCTCAGATGATCCACCTGCCTTGGCCTACCAAAGTGCTGGAATTACAGGCATAAGCCACCATGCCTGGCCATCATTGTGAATTTTATTTGCATTTCCCAAATGACATGATGAGCATCTTCTCATGTACTTATTGGGCATTTGTATGTCTTTTTTTGAAGAATATCTTTTCAAGTCCTTTGCTCATTTTTAATTGGTAAGATTGTTTTGTTTAATAACACAATTATTTTAAAGTCTTTACCTAGTAAGTTTGTGATTTTGGGAGGATGGAAAAGGGATTTATTTCTGGAAATTTATTTTTTTCTTTGGAATGGGTTATACATGTTTTCCTGTTTCCTTGTATGCCTTGTGAATTTGTTAAAAATTGTTTTAAAATTGGGCATTTAGAAAAACAGCCATGTCTCCCAGTCCTTATGGACTGTCTCTGAGCAGGGGTAGTCCTTCTTTTATTAGCTGGTTGTTCTCTAGGCCTTGGGACCAGCCTGAATGGAAAACAAATTCTTCTTCAGTCTTTTCTGTATATGGGTCTATTCTGAGCCTTTGTGTGACTTTCTTAATTTTCCCCATATACAAGGTGATTCTTGAATGTTTTACTTTTCCAAAGAGTCTCACCTTTAGCTTCTTATGACCTACATGGCCTATTGTAGGTCTCTACCCATAACCTTTTGCTCCAGGCATCTGCTGGTCTTAGTCTCTCTGTAGCTTTCATAAACAGCACCTACTGCTTCTCTTTATTTGAGCTGTAAGTTAGGCAAAACAGACTAGACCTTCAGGCAGCCCCCAGACAGGTTAGAACTTTACAAATAAGGTCTTCTCTGCCCTTCTAGTTTATGGGAAGGAACTGGAAACTGGGATGCTTCCTCTTCCAGACCAAGACTGCCTTGCCAGAGAGGTGGTAGGGCAAGGGTAAATAAAAACAGTGTATGATTTTTTTTTTTTATCATTTTGAATATAGTTTTTTGTTGATTTTTGCATTTTCTTGATTGATATAGACCTGTGATTATTTTTCCAAAGCTTCTGTAGGGTTAATTTAGCCAGCAGTTTCTTCTCTTTTTTCTTTTTTTCTTTTTTTTAGTGTTTCCATGGGGAAGTGAAGACTTGGAGCTTTCTAGTCTGCAAGTTTGTTGACAGTACTCCTAAACTCAGATTTTATGACTTTCTTTTTCTGCTCCTGGATGCCATGCTGGAGGTTTTATGACTTTTTGGGGGGTTATAAGTAGTTTGGGGGATATTGATGGAAATTGATATTTCTGAATGATCTCTCCACTGAAATTGCTCTTAGGTACTATTCCAAATTTCTGGATTTTGAAACTAAGAAACTCCCACTAGAAGGCAAAGTAAAGAAGGTTTGCAGAGTTAGAGTTGAGAAAAATACCTTAAAAAAAAAAAAAAAAAAAAAAAAAAAGACAGAGTAGGGTCTCTCTCTGTTGCCCGAGTTGGAGTACAGTGATTATCCATGGACTCAGTCCCGCTGCTAATCAGCACAGGAGTTTTGACCTGCTACAGTTCTGACCTGGGCTAGTTTACCACCCCTTAGGCAACCTGATTGTCCCTTGCTCATGAGAGGTCACCATATTGATGCCAAAATTAGTGGCAAATACCTGATCAGCCTAGTGCACTACAACCCACAACTGGACTCAAGCAGTCCTCCTGCCTCAGCCTCCCCAGTAGCTGAGGCTACAGGCCTGAGCCTCAGCATTCAGTGAGAAAAATACTTTTCTCTCAATCTCATTTCCTCTTTCTCTCAATGAGGAAATCATTGAGGGTACTACTCACAAGTTCAATGTGTGTTTTTTATGAGATCTTGGGGAGAAGATTTTCTTTTCTGATAGGCTTTAGAATGCATAAATATACTCTGAAAAGTAGACAGGATATTTATCATCTTCATTTGCCTCATGAAGAAATTGAAACTTAATTAACAGGAGTTTTAGCCAGGTTTCTTCTGCCCCTCTTTTTCCATCCCTGAAAATGGAGGATTCTTATTTGCTGATGTGCCTCATGCGTCTAGAATGGTGCCTGGACCATACATACTAGGCAATTAATAAGTATTTGTAAAATGAATGAATGGGAGGAGCTAGTTGTCCATAATAGGAAAAGTGATGATGACTTTATCTTTTTAAACCTTTATTTAGTGAACTTTATAATGAAGTCTAACTATATCAGAAAAGAGTATCAATCGTAAGTACAAAGGTCAGTGAGCTTTCATCAAGTGCATACACTCATGTAACCAGCTTCCAGATACAGAAACAGAATATTATCTGCACTTTAGAATCAGAAATCCCTCCATCTCAAACCCTCTGCTGGTCACTACCCACTACCAACCCCCATCTTCTCTAAAGTGTAACTACCTTGATTTTCAAAATACATGGTTTTGCTTTGTCTATTTTGAAATTTATATGCACTAAATAACACACTGTGTACTCTTGTGTGTGACTTCTTTGCTAAATATTTGTTAGATTCATCCATATTATTGAATGAAGGTGTAGTTGAACTTTGTTACCTTTTGAAACTTTATAAAAACATTTTGCTTTGAAATTAATCAATGCCAAGTGAAACTCAGATTTATAGAAAATTAAACTTCAATAGCTATCATTTTTGAAACACATAATGACAGAAACTGTGCCAAGAACTGACATACATGAATGATCTCACTTAATTCTCTCAAGTTTCCTGAGGTGTAGGTATTATCCTCATTTTACTGACAAACTCATAGAGAAGTTTACTAACTTGCTAATAAATAACAAGCTTGTAGTTGATGAAACCCTGTCTGGACCCAGGTCCCTCAGTCAACCATACTTATGCTTTACTAATCACCACTCTATTTGTCTCTCTCATGTGAGACTCTATTAATAAATTTTTAATTGAATATGCATTTAGGTAAAGAATGGGGAAAAGTGAGGCTTGTATTAACTTAGAGATAGCTGTCTTGTAGCCATGTGCACCACGTGATAGAACAGTTTGCCAGGGCCTCTTTGCTGTCATGAACTGTGTGTTTGCAGACTCCTTTAGGTCTTGTTCTTTCATCATGACAGGCTAACTCAGGAACTCTGAGCCTAGGAGGAAAGAGGCATGGACCTGGCCTCCTAGGCTCTGTATTACAGATTTGGGCCTCAGGATAAAGTCAGGAAAGACTGTCTCCAGCCATGTCCTGCTTCTGGAAACCCCCAGAATCACAGCGTACAGGCCCTATTAGAGGTCAACTCCATACCAGCTGTTCTCAATTTTTTTGTAGGAGGCAGTGACCTTGGTTTATATCAGTCCCCATTGAGAATAAGATTCCTCTGTCAAGTTATTAGCTGCATCTTGTAGAACTTCTCTCCAGAGGCAAAATCTTCCAGCCAGGGATTTACTGTTTTTAGTTCCCAGCTGTTTTCAGCACACCACTAAGAATGATGAACTCTCTTTCCTATTAGGGTTTCCTTGGGCCAACGTTTGGCCTTCTCCATTTTTGTAGCTCTTAACATTCCCCAGGATCACTTCAACTCTTACTTTTGTATCAGTTTGTACAAGATATTAGCAAGAGGATGGAGACATCCATTTGGCACCAGCAAAGGTTGTACTCGTATTGTGTTGTCTCACCACATGCAGCCAAATTCTCCTTCTACCTTTAATTTTTTTACATTTGAAAATGCTTTATTTGCCAATTTAATAGATTTGACCAACATTTAACTCTTGGTTTAGATCTTTCACTTTCCCAGTTCAGTAGGAGAAAAAAGCATATCCTCTGTCTTCTAGTCCTGTCCCTTTTAACATACTCTGCCTTAAAAATACTTTATTCTAATATATCTGTTTCAGGCACAGATATTATAAACATTAATTTTATGAAATGAAAATACAAATATCATGTCCTCACTTTTTTCTCTTTGATTTTTTTTTTTCTGCTGCTAGCTCTTGAAGTGTTTGGGCTTTTTATTAGTGTTTGATATATATTTGGTATGTTAGAAACTTGTGATGTCCCTCCAACTACTAGAGTTCCCACACAGTCACTGGGGAATAGTAACCTCATCTGAGAGCAATTTAAGGCATTATGAGATTACAGACAGGGAATTATTTCCTTGCTTTGTGACTATCTTCTAATTTGGGAGTCCTAGTTATGCTTCATGATCAAGTGTTCTTTTTGCTGTTATGTAAACCTGTTGTGTCAGAGGAGGAATCGGGGATCTTGCTTATGGGAAAGGGGAGAAGGCTATAGGGCTCAGCTAGCAGAGCTCTAAGATGTGGTCAGTAGAAGAAACCTCCTAATATGAAGCAAAGAGGAGGAAGAGAGATGAAAAAAATCTTTTGTATTAATAGAAAAAACCATTTATTGTTACTTCATGCTTAAAGCTTTACATTCACATTTAATCTTCACCATAACCCTATGATGGGTGCATATTATCTGGATATTTTTTTCAGATAAGGCTCAATGTCCACAACTGAAAAAACTTCAAGTCTGAATCCAAAGCCAGGTAACTTCTACTACAGTTGTCCCTTGTGTATCTGTGGGGTTCTTTGATCCCCCAAAGATACCAAAAACACAGGGATGTTCAAGTCCCTCATATAAAATGGTTTAGTATTTGTAAATAACCTATACACACCCTCCCGTATACTTTAGATCATCTCTAGACTACTTCTAATACCAAATATAAGAGGAATGCCATGTATATAGTTGTTACAATGTATCATTTAGGAAATAACAAAAAAGTCTTTACATGTTCTGCACAGATGCAACCATTCGTTTTTTTTCCCCAAATATTCCCAATGGTTGATTGCATCCACATATGTGGAGCATCAACTGTGTACTGTTTTCTGTGCTTCATTTCAATCCTTAAAACCAAAATAAAGAGCCTCCCAATGAGAGAAGGGTGTGAGAGCACCACAGACAACTCAGTTTTCAAGCAACAACACTCAAATTTCTATTGACATTACTATTTTTTTTGCAAGGAATAAAAGCAAGGGCTTAGTGAATATACCTGTAAGTCCTTAATTTCATGAATTACCAGAATTCATTCTTTTTGGGGCAGTGAGGTAGGAGGTCAAGTAACTTTATATGACTACTATTTCACTAAATGTAATTCTCATTTTTGTGTGAATTAAGAATTGATTAGAAACCTGCCTGGCCAGGATCAACTGGGAGCTGGAGTGACTTCCCAACTCGGGGAAAGGGTGAGTGAAAGACTTCTACATCCCTACTGTAAAATTGTGCAATCTGGGCTGTTGGAGAACCCCTTGACCCTCCCAACCCCTGAAACTAACATAGGGAGATGCAGGGAGATCACAGAACGAAACTGCTCCAAGAAGGGATCTTGCACTGAGCCGCATACCTTTTCTGAGACCTAGGCAGCTATAGCAAGGAACCATTTCCAAATCTAGCCTGTAGCAGACTACACACTGTCCTAGGACCCAGTGGTGCCAGGACTGAGGCATTACAGAAACTCAGGCTGTTGCTGATGGAACTCAGGAGTGAACTAGGAGTGTTTTGTCACCTGGGGTAGGAAGTGAGCAAGATGTGGGCTGCAGCTGCTGCTGCCAGGAAGCGGGCAACCCCAGGATGGAGATGAGGATATGAACAGGGTGTGAGTTGTCTTTGGGACTTGCTCTTATGACCAAGAAGGTGTAAGCTAGTCGTGGGCTTTCACTGCTGGAGGGGCCAGCCCCACTAGGACTGGGGTATGAGTGGGGCTTGCATGTTTCCCACCCATTGGCTCAGACTGACCACCCAGGGAAGTCCTCAGTGCAGCTGCTACTGCCTCTTTACCAAGCAGAGCACTCCACCTGAGGCCTGGGGATTGCCCACCCATGCCCATCATGGCTGGTCGCTGCTGTCACCGTTAGGGAACATGAACACAAGCCTGCCCAGCTCATTTTGTCCTCCCCCAATCCAAGACAGAGCACATGGCCTGGGGATGTGGGGATTGCCCAACCAATCCACTGCCTCATGTACCTCAGCACCCCTGCAGGCCTGAGGTTGGGCCTTAACTCACAGCCTGTACCTCCTCAGTTGGCATATACCTGCAAGTACCAACTGTGGACCTTGGAGACAGGCCTGCCTAGCCCATCACAGCTACTGTCAATATCAGTGCACACCGATTAGGACCCAAAGAAATCATCTTGCCATGGCTACTGCTATTGCCCATGCCACACCAGCTATCTAGGAGCCTGAGACCCCCTCGACCCCTGCCACTACTGGCATCTGAGCAAGCCACCTTGAGGCCCAAGAATCAGTAACCACCAACATAGGTGCCGGGGTACACCATCTTGAAGCACAAAGATAGGCATGCTCAGCCCACCACTATCACCACCGGGGCCTTAAGACTGGCCTACGTGGCATCTTAGTCCCCAGTACAACTTCACTGTATCCTGCACTAATAACTACACCCTAACCCATTGAGGAAATCACAGAAACCAGTAACACTGTTTACAGCTAAATAAATCTATGGAGACTACCTACTGCATATACCCAGAATCAAAGTTGAAGTGCCCTACTCAGGCAACATCATAGATGCATCTTCAGGAAAAATTCTCCCATGTGAAAGTAAATTTAAAAATGTGAAAAAGTGACTATTAAACCAGATGCACAGATATTAATGCAAGGACACAGACACAAAGAAAGAAAATACAACATCTCCAGAGGAACACAATAATTCTCCAGCAAAACATCTTAGTCTAAAAGAAATATTTGAAATTCCAGATAAAGAATTCAAAATATTGATTTTAAAGCAGAGCAGTGAGATATGAGAGCATTCTGACAAATAATACAGAGAAATTAGAAAAACAGTTCAGAATATGAACAACTTTTCAAAGAGATATTTGAAAAAAGAACCCAGTGGAAATTCTAGAAGTGGCAGGGTGTGGTGGCTCATGCCTGTAATCCCAGCACTTTGGGAGGCTGAGGCGGATGGATCACTTGAGGCCAGGAGTTCGAGACCAGGTTGGCCAACATGGTTAAACCCTGTCTCTACAAAAACTACAAAAAATTAGCCAGGTGTGGTGGCATATACCTGTGGTCCCAGCTGTTTGGGAGGCTGAGGAAGGAGAATCGCTTGAACCCGGGAGGCAGGGTTTCAGTGAGCCAATATTGCGCCACTACACTCCAGCTTGGGTGACAGAGCAAGACTGTCTCTTCACCACCCCCCAACCAAAAAAAAAAAAAAAAAAAAAAAAAAAAAAAAAAAAAAAAAAATTCTAGAAGAATTAATTAAAGGAAATAGAAAATGCATTTGAAAGTTTCAACAATAGACTAGACTAGTCAGAAGAAAAAATCCTAAGACTTGAAGACAGGTCTTTTGAAACAATCTAGCCAGACAATAATGAAGAAAAAAATAGGAAAGAATGAGCAAAACCTTAGTTACATTTTGGACAAAAAGTGGTCCAATATTTAAATTATTAGTATCCCCAAGGGAAAAGGAACAAAATATTTGAAGACATATTTATAGTTTGTGTTTATTATTTCATATATTATCTTTATTTAACAAGATAATATATGAAAACCTCCTGGTTCTAGCAAGATATTTAGATATTCAGATACAGGAGGGTCAGTGATCCCTGGACCAAACAAGGCAAAAATACATTACATTACATTACAGCCAGACTAAAGTCAAAGATAAACAGCAAGTTCTAAACTCAGCAAGGGAAAAGTGACTAGTCACTTATAAAAGAAATCCCATCAGAGTAACTGAATTTCTCAAAAAAAACCTTTCAGGTCAGAAAAGAATAGGATGATATATTCAAAGTGCTGAAAGAAAAAAAAAAAAACCTGCCAGCCAATACTATACCTAGCAAAATATCTTTTATAAAGTCTTTTCCAGACAGGCAAATGCTGAGGGATATTTTACCACTAGAATAGCTCTACAAAAAATGCTTAAGGGTGTCCCAAACCTAAAAGCAAAAGGACATTTACCATGATATAAACCCAAGAAAGTATAAAACCTACTGGTAAAGAAATCACACAAAGGAGGAAAAGAAAGGACTCAAATGGTACACTACAGAAATCCACCAGGATCACAATGACAATAAGAGAAAAAGAAAGAAATGAAAAAATACACAAAACAACTAGAAAATAATTAGCAATATTATAGGAACAATACCTCCCATATCAATAATAATCTTTAACATAAATAGATTAAATTTTCCACTTAAATGTTGTAGAATGGCTGAATGGATTTTTTAAAAACTGTGATCAAACTATATGCTTCTTACAAAAAAATTCACCTATAAAGATAAATAGATAAAAAGCAAAGGGAGAGAAAGTTATTCCGTGCAAAATGAAACTGAAAGTGAGCAGGAGTATCTTATGTATACATAAGTATACTTATGTATCAGATAAAACAGACTAAGTCAAGAACAGTTTTTTTTTTAAATTTTTATTTTACTTTAATTTCTGTGATACATGTGCAGAACATGCAGGTTTGCCACATAGGTATACATGTGCCACAGTGGTCTGCCACACCCGTCAACCTGTCACCTAGATATTAAGCCCCACATGCATTAGGCATTTGTGTCAATGCTCTTCCTTGCCCTGTCCCTACCCCCCGACTGGCCCTGGTGTGTGATGTTCCCCTCCCCGTGTCCATGTGTTCTCATTGTTCACCTCTCACTTATGAGTGAGAGCAGGTGGCGTTTGGTTTTCTGTTCCTGTGTTAGTTTGCTGAGAATGATGGCTTCCAGCTTCATCCATGTCCCTACAAAAGACATGAACTCATCATTTTTTATGGCTACATAGTATTCCATGGTGTATATGTGCCTGTGCCACATTTTCTTTATCCAGTCTATCATTGGTAGGCATTTGGGTTGATTCCAAGTCTTTGCTATTGTAAATAGTACTGCAATAAACATACGTGTGCATGTGTCTTTATAGTGGAATGATTATATTCTTTTTTTTTTTTTTTTTTTTTTTGAGACAGAGTTTCGCTCTGTCGCCCAGGCTGGAGTGCAGTGGCCAGATCTCAGCTCACTGCAAGCTCCGCCTCCCGGGTTTACGCCATTCTCCTGCCTCAGCCTCTCGAGTAGCTGGGACTACAGGCGCCGGCCACCTCGCCTGGCTAGTTTTTTGTATTTTTTAGTAGAGACGGGGTTTCACCAGGTTAGCCAGGATGGTCTCGATCTCCTGACTTCTTGATCTGCCCGTCTCGGCCTCCCAAAGTGCTGGGGTTACATGCTTGAGCCACCGCGACCAGCCAGAATGATTATATTCTTTTTGACCAGTAATGAGATTGCTGGGACAAATGGTATTTCTGGTTCTAGATCCTGGAGGAATCGCCATACTGTCTTCCACAATGGTTGAACTAATTTACACTCCCATCAACAGTGTAAAAGCATTCCGATTTCTCCATAGCCTTGCCAGCATCTGTTGTTTCCTGACTTTTTAGTAATTGCCATTCTAACTGGTGTGAGATGATATCTCATTGTGGTTTTGATTTGTATTCAAGAACAGATTTTTTATAAAGCTTTATATATCAATAAATGATTAGTTCAGTGACAGAACATATAACAATTCTACATATATGTGCACCCAACACTGGATCACCCAGATTCATAAAGCAAATATTAAAAAATACTAGATCTACAGGAACAGATAGACTGCAATATGTTAACACTGAGTTATTTTAGCATTCCATTCTCAGCATTAAATGGATCATTTAGATGGAAAATCAACAGACATTGAGTTTAAACTGGATTTCAGACCAAATGGACCTAACAGACATTTAGAGAACATTCTATTCAACAACTGTGGAATATAGATTCTTTATCAGCAAATGTACCATTTTTCAGGATAGATCATATGTTAGGCTGCAAATCAGTTTCAACAAATGTCAGAAAATCAAAATCATATCAAGTATCTTCTTAGACCACAATGGGATACAACTAGAAATCAATACTTAAGAACTTTGAAAGCTGTAGTTACAAAATTAACATGCTTCTGAAGAAATTAAGATGCAAATTACATTTTTTGACACAAATGAAAATGGAAACATAATATACCAAAACTTGTGGGATACAGCAAAAGCAGTACTAAGAGGGAAGTTTATATCAGTAAATGTCTACATCAAAAGAGTAGAAAGATTACAAATTAACAATCTCACAGTGTACCTCAAGGAGCTAGAAAAGCAAAAACAAATCAAACCCAGAATTAGCAGAAGAAAAGAAATAATAAAAATCAGAGAACTAAATGAAATCTAGACTGAGAAAAGTACAAAAGATCAACAAAACAAAAGTTGCTTCTTCAAAAGATAAACAAAATGATAAACTGCCAGGTAGACTAACCAAGAAGCATAGATCCAAATACAATCAAATGAAAAAGGAGACATTACAACTGATACCACAGAATTACAAAAGTTTATCAGAGACTATTACAAACAACTATATACTAACAAATTGGAAAATCTAAATGAAATGAATAAATTCCTAGAAACAGTCATCTTACTAAGGTTGAATCAAAAGGAAACAGAAAACCTGAACAGATCAATAATGAGTAGTAAAATTGAATTAGTAATAAAAAGTCTCCTAACATTTAAGGACTGAATGGATCCCTAGCCAAATTCTACCAAATGTACAAAAAATCCCTACTACCAATCTTTCTGAAACTATTCCAAAAAATTAAAGGTGAGAGAATTCTGACTCATTCAACAAGGCCAGCATCACCCTGATGCCAAAAATCAGACAAGGATATGAGGAAAAGAAAACAGGCCAATATCCCTTATGAATATAGATGGCAAAAATCCTCAACAAAATACTAGGAAATCAAATCCAACAGCACAACAAAAAGATAATACATCACAATCAAGTGGGATTTATCCCAGGGATGCAAGGATTGCTCAATATATGTAAATCAATAAACGTGATACATCGACAAAAAATGAAGGACAAAAACCATATGATTTTCTTAATAGATGCAGAAAAAGCATTTGATAAAATTCAACAATGCATGATGAAAACTCAAACCGGACATAGAAGGAACACACCTCAAAACAATAAAGGCCACATATGACCAACACACAGGTAACATCATACCCAACTGGCAAAAGTTGAAAGCCTTTACTAAGTGGCTGGAACAAGGCAGGAATGACCATTTTTACCCCTCTTTTTCAACTTAATACTGGAAGTGTTCCCTGAGCAATCAGGAAAGAGAAAAGGCATCCAAATTGGCAAAGAGGAAGTCAAATTGTCCTTCTTTGCTGATGGGATGATCTTATATCTAGACAAACCTAGAGACTCCATGAAAAAAACTCTTAGATCTGACAAATGAATTCAGTAAAGTTGCAGGACACAAAACTAGGACACAAAAATCAGTAGCATTTCTATACACTAATAATCATGTAGCTGAGAAAGAAATCCCATTTACAATAGATAACCCCCCTTCCAAAAAAAAAAAAAAAAAAAAAAAAAAACCCCAGGAAAAAATTTAACCAAGGAGGTAAAAGATCTCTACAAGGAAAAGAACAAAACATTGATGAAAGAAACTGAAGGCAACACAAATAGAAAAACATCCCATGCTCATGGATTGGAAAAATTAGTATCATTAAAATGACCACATTGGCCATGGCAATCTATAGATTCAACACAATTCCTATCAAAATACCAATTTATTTTTTTACAGAATTAGAAAAATCCTAACACGTATATGAAACCCAAAGAGCCTAAATAGCCAAAGCAATCCTGAGCAAAAAGAACAAAGCTGGAAGCATCATGTTACCTAACTTCAAAATGCATTACAAGTAACCAAAACAGTACGGTACTGGTAAAAAAAAAAAAAAAAAAAA
>NW_016805294.1:789981-791973 GCF_001698545.2 Rhinopithecus bieti | reverse complement strand
AAAAAAAAAAAAAAAAAAAATATGTGTGTATAATACATGCGCGTACACACACACACACACACTAGTGGACCAGAATAGAGAACCCAGCAATAAAGCCGCATATTTACAGTCAACTGTTCTTTGACAAAGCTGACAAGAACTTACAGTAGAAAAAGGACACCTTCTTCAATAAATGATGCTGGGAAAATTGTACAGCCACATGCAGAAGAATGAAACTAGACCCAATTTCTCATCATACACAAAAATCAAATCAAGATGGATTAAAGACGTAAATGTAAGACCTAAAACTATGAAAATAATAGAAAGAAAACCTAGAGAAAACATTCCTGGACATTGGTCAAGGCAAAGAATTTATGACTAAGAATTCAAAAGCATAGCCAACAAAGACAAAAATAGCCAAATGACACTATATTAAACTAAAAAGCTTCTGCACAGCAAAGGAAACAATCAACAGAGTGAGAGAACAACTTGTTGAATGAGAGAAAATGTTTGCAAACTGTTCATCTGACCGGACTAATATCCAGAATATAGAAGGAACTCAACAGGAAAAAAGCACAAATCTTCTTAAAAAGTAGGCAAGGTAAGTGAAAAGACATTTCTTAGAAGAAGATGTACAAATGGCAAACAGGTTTATAATCAGTAATCAGAATGACACAGTCTATACTGATATAGATTATTACTGATTATTTGCCATTTGGCAAACAGGCTTATCAGTAATAATCAGTGATGTATATCGGTAATAATCAGAGAAATGTAAGTTATATCCACAATGAGATATCATCTTATTGCCATTCAGAATAGCTATTATTAAAACAAAACAAAACAAATACTGTTGGCAAGGATGCAGAGAAAAGTGAACTCTTTTTTTTTTTTTTTTTTGAGACGGAGTCTCGCTCTGTCGCCCAGGCTGGAGTACAGTGGCGCGATCTCGGCTCACTGCAAGCTCCGCCTCCCGGGTTCACGCCATTCTCCTGCCTCAGCCTCCCGAGTAGCTGGGACTACAGGCACCCGCCACCACGCCCGGCTAGTTTTGCTTTGTATTTCAGTAGAGATGGGTTTTCACTGTGTGAGCCAGGATAGTCTCAATCTCCTGACCTCGTGATCCGCCTGCCTCGGCCTCCCAAAGTGCTGGGATTACAGCCATGAGCCACCGCGCCCGGCCAAGGGAACTCTTTTTACGTTGTTTGTGGGAATGTAAATTGTACAGCCACTATAGAAGACAGTATGGAAATTTCTTAAACTAAAAATAGAACTGTCATTCAATCCAACAATCCTCCTACGACCTAAAAGGAAAGACGTCAGTACATCAAAGGGATCTCTGCACTGCATATTTATGGCAGCACTATTCACAATAGTAAAGACATGGAATAACCTGTATGTCCACCAGTGGATGAATAGATAAAGAAAATGTGGTATACATATGATGGAGCAGCCACAGAAAAGAATGAAATCTTATGACTTGCAGCAACGTAGATGGCACTGAGTGGTCATTAAGTGAAATAAGCCAGGCACAAGACAAATATCACATGTTACATGTGGGTTACATGTGGGAGCTAAAAAAATTTGATCACACGGAGGTAGAGAGTGGAAAGACATAACAGAGACTGGGAAGGGTGATTGTGGGGAGAGGAGAGAATGAAGAGAACTGGCTTAAAGTATACAAATATATAGTAAGATAGAATGAAGTCAATATTTGGCCATGTGCAGTGGTGCACACCTGTAATCCCAGTACTTTGGGAGGCCGAGGTGGGTGGGTCACCTGAGGTCAGGAGTTTGAGACCAGCCTGGCCAACATGGCGAAACCCTGACTCTACTAAAAATACAAAAAATTAGCCAAGTGTGGTGGCATGCGCCTGTAGTCCCAGCTACTTGGGAGGCTGAGGTGGGAGAATCACTTGAACCCAGGAGGTGGAGATTGCAGTGACCTGAGATTGTGCCACTGTACTCCAGCCTAGGTGACAGAGTAAGACTCCATCTCAGGAAAAAAAAAAA
>NW_016805294.1:715636-789036 GCF_001698545.2 Rhinopithecus bieti | reverse complement strand
TTTTTTTTTTTTTTTTTTTTTTTTGATACTCGCCTCCAGATGGCCTTTAAACCAACAAAATCAATCTAAAATTCTCCACACTCTAAGGATTAGGTGCCTTGTTGAAAAATGACTTTTCTCACTAAGTCTGGCTCTTACACAGCTGATGAGTGCTGGGCAGTGGAATCAAGCAGGACTCAAAGATAAGCTAGAATTGCCCGTATTGGAAGGATTTTTACTATAAACCAACTGAAAAAAGTGAGGAAGAAATGGGTAGTATTGTGTGACAGGGCAGCTGTGTGTGCCTACAAGAAAAGGTTTGTCCTTGGTATGTCTTTCCAGGAGAGGCAAGGGGCCAACAAAGCTTTGTGAATGCTGGCTCATCTGTCATTTCCAGCTGTTTCCCCTGTTCAAGTCCACCTGCAGGCTCAGAAGCAGCAAGCCTTCCCACACCTTCATTTATAGTGTGCTAGCATCAGCAGCCTCCACTAGTAGAGATCCTAGCAGAATGGGGCTCTAGCAGGAAAGGCTTTTGAGCTTGTGGAGTCTTAAATTCTCCCTGCCCTGGGCAGTGGAGACTCGCAAATGTGGAGTGGGAGGTTCCCAAGGTTCAGCCAGATGATGCATGGTGAAATGAAGGTTGACAATGTACTCAGAGGGTTGAAATTAAAACGAAAGCCAAGTCATTAGATCACTATGTTTTAACAGAGATGTTGTGGCTTCTCCTAATATCCTGGCTTGCAGAGTCCTGGAGGAATCTCCCAGTCAATAAGCTCAGAGGTTACTAAATGGTAGTCATTTCCTGGATTGCACTATTTGAATCAGATTTGGCCCAGACTGAACAGAAAGAAATGTGAGAAAGGGAATTCCTTTACTTCATGCATGATGAAAATGATTTCTCTGCCAATTTGGGAAGGATGGAGGGCTGGAAGATTCCCACAACGATTGTTTAGCATCTTGTGGTTCTAGTAAGTGTTTCAGCTGGAGTGCACTGATACTATGTATGGAATGATTCACATGGCAGAGAATGGGTAGAGATGAGGATAATTTAGCCTCAAGCTCCTTGAAGCCAAGTGGGACTAGATGAAGACAAGGGTATTTGTCTGATACCTTCCAGGCCACCTCTCCTCATTCTTCCAGCCTACCACTCTGCCCTTCTGACATACAGGAAGAAGTATCTTCCCGTAAGAAGAGTAGGCAAGAAGTGGAAGATGAGAGTCTGAAAACAGAGTTGGCCTTAGATCTAAGCAATATGAATTCAACTTTAGTGTACCTGCTATCACTGAAACCCTTCCCAGAACACTGGAGGGGACTTCCTAATCTAAGATTAGAGGTGGTTTACTCTATATCTGTTTTATACTGTCTGCACATGCAAAGTGAATACACTAAAAAGTTAGTTGGAAGAAAAAGTGAGTGAATATCTACACCATTTAACCAGAGAAATACTTTGGCCTTAATTATTTGGGTATTATCTTAGATACAGTTTACCGTAAGACTACCTATCTTAAAAATGTCTTTAAAAATTATTTTTTACTCCCTTTTCTTCATTGAGGTGGCAGTCATTCAAGCACTAAAAAAACTTCAGCAAGACAACACTTAGAGTGCATTAAATAAATATAAATTTTATTAAAAACACTCACATAGCATTGTCAGGAATGATATAATAATAAACAGCTTTCAAATAACCTGCATTCATAACATTACAATACTTACAGTATTTATAACCATCCTCAGATCTTATAAACAAACATCTCATGAAAATGAAATGAAACTAGTTTTTTAAAAAAGCATAGAAAAATGCACACAGAAGTTCAATATCTTAGTGTCAAACTGCGAAAGTTCCCTACACAAGTTAACCACTAGCTTTAGAAGTGAACTGTACATCACTGTGCGTCAATCAAGATGAAAAATTCATTCAAGTAAAGTTGACACCACTCAGAAGCATTTTCAAGTATGGCTATATAGTCAACCTGATATTCCTATATTAGCAAATTGTAGATCTGCTTTCCATTCATTCTGAGGCAGGTTTTATATTTACAATTACAGATCTGATATTTACAATATGCCACTCAGTTTCTTCTCTTCCTTATGTAACCTCTCCCCAACCCCCCAAACTATACTTCCTGTTCTTGTTGGCCAGCAGTTTAACAAATGACAGTAGGTGATACAGAAATCAAATATTAAGAATGGCTGATCAAAATCACCAAATGCACATGTAGTAACTAAATGTTTGGGGCTAGGTATTATGGTATACAAAAAACATTAAAATCGTGGTTTGTAAGCAAAGCAAACATTTTTGGAAATGTTTGCAAATTGGATACAACCACAAATTCAATATATTTTTTAAAAAGACAAAAGCCAGCTTACAAAGATTTGACCAATAAAACCCAAATGCCTCCTCTGATTAAGAATTTATTTTAAATACTAGTAAGCAAAAATGTATTTAGGCCAAAATGTAATTGTACAATCTATTGCACACCATGCCTGTAGGTGTTTGCCTGTTTGAGGGAAGTCCTCAGGGAGTATGTACCTTCAGTGATTACAGGATCAAAAAAACTTAGAGAGTGAAAAGTCGCTGGCCAACAGTCACTTGCCAAACTCCCGCCTTACAATTTTTCCCTTTATCAACTCAGTGCATTCAATTTTCATTGTAATATGTTTTTTACCTGCTTGAAACAGTCAAAAGATTCCTCAAACTTTTAAAATGCTTTTCTTTACAATAAAAAGAGCCAACAGATTTACAAAATTAGTTTTAGTTACATCAGTACATGTACAAGTAAAATAGAAGGGATTCAAAATAAAAGGGTTAAATCCCTGACAAAGAATATATTTATTAACCTACAACAATTTTACATAAACACAGGTGACATGTTGGCATAAGGAGAACATGAGCTGAAATATCCCTGAATTTTAGAACAAAAGGTTGAAGTTCAAGTTATACTTGCTAAGAAATCAAGTATTTAAAAAAGGTATGCTTTTTTTTTTTAATTATAAAAAAAAGGACTTCGAAAAAAATGATGGTATACAATGCTTTCACTCTCAGTTCAATATCCTATTGCCAAACTAGTGTTGAGGTATATGACAAGTAGGAACATCACTCAAACATTTAATGAATTCTTAGCTCACATTATGATATATTTGTAGCAGGCTGAGTAGCACCATCATGATGTGAATTCTGCTTCAAACTCATATATATATGTATATATATAATTTTTTTACAGTACTAAAATACTAAAGCATTGCGTTAAAAAAGTTTTGTTTACAATTTAATTTACTATACAACTCTTTCACTTCTTTATACAAATTAACGATTTAAAACCACCACAGCAAACCAGCTGCCTGTTTTTGTTTCTTTTTAACTGACAGATTCACATGGAACTAACCCTGTTTATTCATCTTATGCAGGCATCAGTCTGCTCAATCCTCTTGTTAAAGAGGACACTTAAGCTAAGAAATGACAACATCACAATGTACATAATTATCAACACAAAGGCAGACTGCCATTCAGTTCTCTGAAGAGTATATGATCCATAAAATAGCATAGGCTTCAGTGAACTAGCTTTGTTGAGTCTGTAGCATGCGGCTAATTATTACCTGCAGTTAATAGAAAATTCTTAAAACTGTACATTTTTGAGTAATGAACTTGTCATACAATTTCGTATAAAACTGTTTTACAGTATAGCATGTGAGATGAGCACCAGAAAACATGTTTTGTGGACTAACGTATTCCCTTGAATCCAGTAAGCCCCATGGTGGATTTAACTGGCTGTGTTAAAAATGGACACAATTGCTCATCAGCAGATGCATGGCTAAAAGCAAAATATTTTAAAAGCTTTCCTTGTTTCCTTAAAAGAATCAACTTTGCATTCTAAAATGAAAGTAAACTTGTTTTTTAAACGTCTCAGTACCTTAGCATTGTTCAAGTTGTCAAAGCTTAGGTAGACAAAGTGCTTCTAAAACACCATTTCAAATATTTATACATATACATGTGCGTGCACATATACATGTTTGTGTATATATGTACATATATACTTTTATTGTCCTACAAGGACTTCACTGGATGAGCAAAATCCAGAGGCCTTTAAAATGTCCACATTTTAAAAACTAGGCTTGTGTAAGAATAGGTAATTATGATAAAAACTTGAATGAAAAGGTACCCCTATTATTCAAGGGCACTGGAGTACACTGATAGCATCTTGATGATATAAAGGCATTAAATTTTCAGCTATTAAAGACACCATTTTCTTAGCACCATTTCTTAGAACATCCAAACAAATTCAGTGTTTTCCTGCTATTCATTTATGCTTCTTGTAGCTATTTTGATAAATAAAAGTTAATATTAAGATTACAGTAAAAACTGCATTTCAAAAAGCCATAATTCCAGTATTTCAGTACATCATATATTCAGCACCAGATGGTATTTTAAGATTCCTGTCACTGTAATACTACAGTACTTGTTTGATTTGTGTTCCATGACTATGCAGACTTGATATTATTAAAAGTGGTCACAGATGTGTAGAGTTGTAAGGGGGGGGAAATCACATTTACATATCTCGTCCAATAATAGAACCAGTGTTTAAAAATGTAAATTGTGGAACACTTTCTTCCCCACCTTCTTTTTGCATAGAATGCTTTGGTCTTTTCCTAGATGCCATCTGTGACCACTTGGGAGCCAGTGAAAATTAAGTGCTGTGGTAAGATAACCTCGTTTGTTGCTGGTGAGCTGAGGTTTTTCCTACCACATTTGTCATGAATACTGTGACCTTTCCCCACTGCCCATGTCACGAGAACTATACTACTGACAGGTTGGTTGTGGTCTTTTCAAGTGAGGTAACCAACAAAAGGGGGTGATATCATATATATCTGTTGTAAGGCCCTGTGACCCGAGTGAAGGCATATGGAGATGTAGTTACTGTGGAGTCTGTGGTCACGGACATGGTCCTTTCGGCAAGGGACTTGATGAAACGCAGGTAAGTGGGCTCTGAAGGTTCATGTGGCTCAGCAGGCTCCCGTTTCACTTTTTTGCCATGGGATTTCTGAGGCACATAGTCTGGGCCATACTTTTCACACTCTTCCTCTTTCTCACGGGCTTTTTCAGCCATTTTGGCTTCCCAAAGAGCCAAGCCATGTTTTGGCTCATTCATGCTCTTATGCTGGTAAAAGACGAGGGAGATCCTGGTGGGGTGATTCCTATTGGGATTCTTTAAAGGGGTTGTGGCATGCAGCTCACGCTTTGCACACTCAATGAGAATTGACCCATGAGTTGGAGCCACGGCCACTCCCCCAATGTCAGGATCCAGAAAGCTCTGCTCGCTGTCTGACCAGACCTCATCGTTGTCCTCTGCACCAGAAGCAACACCCTGGACTAGTGCCAATGGCTGCTTTTCCTGACCATTAGCATCACTTAATTTGTGTAAGCCTCCTTGGACACAAGCAGTTCTATCATGGTTAAGAGCTGGAAGCATGTTTGATAACCCATTAGCTGTGTGGGAAAGCATGTCATTCTCCTTGTTTTGGAGATGCAGGGCATGAAGAGAGCTGTTGTACATGCCCGGAGCTGCACTGTAGTTATGGATTATGTGAGAAGGTGAATGATGTTCACCATTTTTATAGTCCATGTTTGGATTGCTCAAATTGGGTGGTAATCTAGAGGTGGCTCCCATGAAGGGGCCATCCATCTCATGAGTGGGATAAGGAGGCAATTTCCCTACATGATGTACATTTGGTCTAATGGTACAACTGTTGAAACCATCTCCCTGCATATTTTGGTTTCCATAACCTAAGTATTTAGATGTAAAACTCTGGCTATTTCCAAACCGTGGCTGGTAAAGTGTATGGATGGATGGTAGATTTAGCTTAGACAGAGGGTCTTGGCTTGGATACCTATAAAGATCCATGGGCTGAGACTGGGGAGAATAGGAACCCAGATATGGGGAGCAGTTGTCCACTGATAGGTTTCCATTGCATTGATATGATGGATATTGGTTATTCTGATTCAAAAGCCCAGGGTAAGGGTTCATGGGATTAGAAGAATTCAAATATGAACCTGCAACTTGAGATGAGGTGGAATAGAAGTTCATAGGGCTGGTACTTCCATAGATATCTGAAGTGTGTGAAGAGCTTGGGTAAGGACTAACTGGATTGGGCCGTCTCATGTATGGATTGATGGATCCAGAAGCAGAATAACAGTTGACAGACTCTGTCTGAGGGTGATGTGGCTGCTGCTGCTGGGGTCTCTGCTGCTGTTGGGGCTGTGGTGGCTGCTTCTGTAGAGGCTGGGGCTGCTGGGACTGCTGCATGACTGGTCCTGAAAGTCGCAAAAGTTCTGTGGACAGGGTAAGAGAGAATAGAAACATATCTCTGATGTTGATGATTATTTATGAAGTCTAGTGAGGATACTTAAATGTATGTAAGAAACTCCACTAGGAATATACAACACCCATTAAGCAAAGGTAAGAGCAAAGTCAGGGTTCTGCTCATTATCCAGCACAATTTTTTGTCTAAGGCATTAAAAATGCAGAACTTAGTGAAAAAAAAAAATGTAATAAACATCCAAAGCCATTCCATTGAGAGCAACACGTTCTTTGGAACTTCTGAACATGCCTCTGCTTGAAGTGTCCTCCTTTTTCCTCCCTCTCTCCCTACCCTTCCTTGGTGTAGTCATCCCTTCCTCAAGGACCACTGTGACCTCATCTTCTAGTGCTTTTGGTAATACTCAACTGCAAAGATAGATCTGATAACGCAATACTCACAATGTATTATAGGTATGTTTTTAGCCCTCTCTTCACCCCCACTGGTAAGTAAATTCCTAAATGGGAGGGACAATGCTTTATTTTACTTCTTCATTGCCTGGCATGCAATGGAATTTGCTACATAATTAAAATAATATTTATTATGTAAGATTCAGGAATGTTGTGAAAAAAAGAATGACACACATTTAAACACAAAAAGCATCTTATATAATCAACAAATGCTACTTTATGAGCAGGCTTTCCAGAAAGGAAGTTAACACAGTTGTAGATAACACTTTAAAGAAACTTTCAGCTTTGTAAATGAAACTTATAAAAGTCATATTTCTGTTTTGACCTCACTTTAAAAAGTCATACGAGTTAAGAACAAATAGATGAAACTGCAATGGCAGTTATGAGAATAGAAGTGATTATTACCTGCAGAAGCCAGTTAAAAGGGAGCAGAGACAAGGTTCTATCTGATTATATTTCACAGCTAACCTAAATCAACAGTATTAGAGAAGTCAATGAATCAATAAACACTTATCAAGCATCTTTCGCATATTGTTCTAAATTAATTAACTTAGTTCCTCTGAACTTGGAAATTAGTTCCTCTGAGCTTGGAAATGAATCAGGAGAGAAATTTGACATCACGAAGCAGCAAAGATGGCTAGTTCTAAGCAAACTGGTTTGCTTTTGTTAATGGCCAGGCCAATACCATCTCCAAATTTTGGATTTTTTTTTCTTTTTACAAACTGCAGACATAAAGCAAGGGGCTATGGAAAGAAAATAACTTAGTATTCATGAATAATGTTCTATTGTTATTACTACAGCTGTAATCTATTTCGATGGGTAGAAGTTTTATAGGATATCTACATGTAGAACCCCTCCTAAACCACAGACTCAACATGTCTAACGAAAGGTTTTATTATCCTCTCTCTCTCAATCATATTTTCAAACTTCTTACTTCAATAAATAGTACTATTTTAGAACCCTAAAACAGTAGGCTAAGTTTAGGTTTAAAACTTTGGAGTCATCTTTAAATTTTTCTACTCTTTCATCCCAATGTTTTGTCACCAATATATTGATTTTCGTTTTCCTATTTTGAAGAGCTCATTTGCACCATTTTGCTAGATCTTTGCTACTAACTAACAAAATTCAAGGTCTTGTTACCTCAGTCCTGGTTTACTGTGTCTGTCTCCAGACTATTAGCTCCTCTACTAATTTGGCCTACTGCCAAATTACAATGAATTTCATCATATCACTTACCTGTTAAAAAATGTTGCTGTTTATTATAGAATAAAATCCAAACTTTTCCATGTTTTCCATGTTGATGGTGCAATATCTTATTACCATCTCTGAGAACAAAGCCTGGCCCTTGCTACTTTAGAGAAGACGCTGGTACAGAACTAAGACCATGACTGATGTTAACTTTCCAAAATTAACAATGTTCATTTTACAATGAGAGCACATGGACACATAGTAGGGGGGTGGGGACAACACACACTGGGGCCTGTTGGTAGGGATGCATCAGGAAGATGCTGGGCTTAATACCTAGGTAATGGGTTGATCTGTGCAGCAAATCACCATGGAACATGTTTACTTATATAACAAACCTGCACATCCTGCATGTATACCCAAGAACTTACAAGTTGATGGGGGCAAAACCAAAATAATGTTCATTTTTAATATACCACACAACACATTTATCTACAAATGCTTTACATTCAATTTACCTGCCAACTGTTTAGCCTGGCTTGCATTTTCAGTTTGTTTTGCACGTGATGGGGCTGACTTTTCCTTTTCATTTTTATTTGAGCTGTTCTCCAGGGAGGAAAGCTTTTCAGCTGCAGCTTTCTTGGCTTCTAGTTTCCTTTGTCGGCAAGTCTTGACCGGCTCTGCTAACATCCTGACTTTTCGCCGAAAAGAACTCAATACCTGAATGGCACCACTCCGCTTTTTCTCCTCCTGAGCTTCCACACTCCCAAACTCATCCACATCAGAGACTTTGTATAAAGGCAGAACGTGAAGCTGTTCATCCTCAGGTTTTCCTCCAAATTCTCGATTGTCTTCTCTAGTGAGAGTGCATACCTGGTAAGGAAGTAAGACATGACAGCCTCAGCTACAGGTCCCAAAGAAAATGTGTGTGTGTGTGTATATCTTTCTCCTCTCAGTATCCAGATTTGTGTTGGTGGCCTAGTTGATCCAGATCAGTGACATGTATATTACCATAAAACCATTCTACCTGTTATTAATGAAAATAGTATCAAAATGGGACAGGGAGATAAGAGGAACTGACATTGCCCACCCACCCTTTCTCTGAGTCTATCAGGAACAGGTTACCTGTGGTGACCCTTGTTCTTCACATATGTTTCTGTCTATGGGAAGAAGCAACACTCCCCCAAAATGAAGAACTCTCTTGCTTTTCACACTTCAAAAATAGATGTGCTAGATGTGAAGCCTCTTCAAAAAGAGGTTAAAAGTTTTTTCTATGAAATGACTTCCTCTGTTTTTGGTAGTATCACATTTGCCTCAACTCATACTTCTGAACACAAATTTAATGTCTTTCCACATACCTGACACCTAACTCTTTATGTTTAAGAAATTTCCATAAGATAACGGAAGTAAAAATATAAAAAATGAAAAGGTAAAGATTTGGCTGATATAGGTAATATGCAACCTAATACTATTTTCACTATCATCCTCCTTTGTACTCTGTCAAACCTTTCTCTTCATTTCTTTTCTGAAATATGACCACATATAAGTGGGTACTCTGAAAAGGGTATGGGGTGGAGGGAGGAAAGCTAACTCTGTTGCTTTGATAATTAAATGGTACTTTTTTCTTTGGTTACCACAATTACATTAGCTTTGGTAAAAGATTATTTGTGGTTTTAAAACACTAGCTTTTTAGTATTTAGTGTTTTTGATCAATGGAAACAATGTGATCTAATGTGATCTAATATAAAATCAGAAGACATTCTTGAGAGAAATGTGATCATAATGGACTGACTTTAGAAATGTGATCATAATGGACTGACTTCAGAAATAACTTTAACATGAGATGGTATCAATGACTGTCACTTCCTGCCCAGAAAAGTCTTCAAAGTCATGTCTCTGAGCACCTTGTTACTTTTCCCATACATATTTAACACTATTCAGTTCTTATCTAGTGCTCCTTTCCATTTCACTTCACAGAACCCATGCTCTATCAGAGGCAAATTCTTCTTGATTCTAAACATCCTTCTCATCATCTTCCTCTCTGTCACCTTGCTGGAATGAAACATGGTTATATTAGGATGCACTATAGCTCCAGTTATCATTTACTACTTCTGCTTTTCAGAAACTAGCATAGCCTCCTAATAATGAGCAGGTGCTGAGTACATGATTAGTGATGATTTTAGATGTTGGGGTGGTTGGTAGACCTTGTGTTTGTTCTCCTGGATCAGAAGTTAGCAAACCAGAACCTATGGCTAATGTGCCTCACAGCTTGTGTTTGTATGGCCACTAAACTAAGAATGGTTTTCACATTTTCAAGGTTTAAAAAAAAAACAAAACCACCGAACAATGTGACAGAAATCCTATGTGGCCTGCAATGCCTAAAATATTTATTATCTTGCCCTTTATAGAGGAGAGTTCTCCAATCTCTGATCTAGACCATTAAATGAATACCTTCTCTGCTTCTCAACAAAAACTTCATACCAGCTTCTTCAAATTACTTCAGCTATCATCTAATACCTCCCTGAATGCTTTTCTGCCCTAGAATATGACTTTAATTCCTGATACCTATTTCCATATTCTCACTGGCCATCTTCCTCAACTATACCTACATCCATGTTGATGATTCATTAGGTTGACTGATTTATAGGTTTTTCAACGAACATTTTGTTCTTTATCTCTACAAATATGTTGGTGTATGTTCTCTATTATTATATATATGTCACTAATTATATTTAATTTATATAATTAATACTAATTTAATATAAATATATAATCTTAGTATACTAACATACTATATACCTTAGATTATAAGAATATTTATAGAAGTATAATCCTGGAGGTGATTTATATATAAACATGTATAAAGTAAGCGACTAGGACAAAAAAGAGAATAGTAGAGAGAATATCTAATTATTTAATTTAAATATAAAATCCATTTTACCCACTGTAATATGTAGTCAGGCTCTTTTGCACTGTGAATCTTTTACAGTAGGTTACCATAGTTACTGGGACAATGATGATGTGTTTCTCATTGATGCTTCTCTCTCTGTAAGGTGAATGGGTACCTTGGCTTGTTTATGGTGTTTTGTTTAACTGATTATAATCTACCAGGTAACTGGCACTGAATTTTGAGATTTTCCTGGCAGTTAACTAACTGGCATGCATAGTCACTGGTTTAGATTAACACCAAGGATTTCCATGATTCTCACATGCTTGTCAACACAATTGACAGGACATCAATGTGCCAACGTATCATGAGAGTGTTAGTTATGCCAAAGCAGGTCACTTTGCAACAGGAATACATTCAGGAAAATATTGTTGTCCAGTGAAACCTGCAGACAACATATTCTAACCAAAGGCTACTAAATTCCAGTGTTCTGCTCCTCGACATGAGATGCTGCTGATATTGTCTGACTTTGTCCCCACCTAAATCTCATCTTGATTTGTAGCTCCCAAAGTTCCCATGTTTTGGGAAGGACCCGGTGGGAAGTAATTGAATTATGGGGGTGGGTCTTACCCATGCTGTTCTCGTGAGAGTCAGTCTCACAAGATCTGATGATTTTATAAAGGGGAGTTCCCCTGCACATGTTCTCTTGCTTGCCGCCATGTAAGGCATGACTTTGCTCCTCATTTGCCTTCAGCTATGATTGTGAGGCCTCCACAGCCATGTGGAACTGTGAGTCAATTAAATCTCTTTACTTTATAAATTACCCAGTCTCGTGCATGTGTTTATTAGCAGTGTGAGAACAGACTCATACAGCTGCTAAGCTGTCCTCAGCCCCACTTACCAATGTGCTGCCATTCTGCATGTTGTGCAAGTCTCTATGGGCATGAGCACAGAAATCCAAACATGCAGTGACCCCTGAGAATGGACGGCCTTCCTTCAGACCCAGACGGCACTCTGGTGCTCTGTGTTCATATTCAATCTGAAAAATAAAAGTGTGAGTGAATGGGAAAGTAGTTAGTTTTACCCTTAGACCAAAAACTCACTAGTATTTAGACCATTTAGAACTTTAAAAAATGTTTTGAACTTTATATCCAGAAACAAAATGGAATGACACAAAACAGAGCAAATATCTTGACATGGTAAAGTTTTTATTTTACAGTGTTATTGAGGCCATAATTGACATACACTAAATAGAATATATTTAAAGTGTGCTATTTGAGTTTTTATATTTGTCACAATCAAAATAAAGTACATATTCATCACTCTTAAAAATTTTATCATGCCCCTGTGCAATTCATGCTTCCTGCTTTGTTCCCAGACAACTACTAATCTATCACTACAGTTTTCATTTTCTAGAATTTCATATAAATGGATTTTTTTGGAGTTAATTTTTACAAATGGTGTGAAATTAAGGGTCAAGATGATCATTTTTCCTTTATGGCTTTCCAACTGTTCAGATACCACTAGATAAAATGGTTTTCCCTTCCCAACTGAATCATCTTTGTTAAAAATCAATTGACCATATATGTTGGGTCTACTTAAGGATTCTCAATTGATCCACTTGTGTATGATGGTGTGTATGTAGGTATGTCAATATCAAACTTTTTTAAAATTTTTATTTATTTATTTATTGAGACAGAGTCTCACTCTGTCACCCAGGCTGGAGTGCAGTGGCATGATCTGGGCTCACTGCAACCTCCGCCTCCAGGATTCAAGCAATTCTCAGGCCTCAACCTCCCAAGCAGCTGGTACTATAAGCACACACCACCATGCCCTACTAATTTTTTGTATTTTTACTAGAGATGGGATTTTGCCATTTTGGCCAGGCTGGTCTCAAACTCCTGGCCTCAAGTGATCCAACCGCCTCAGCCTTCGAAAGTGCTGGAATTACAGGTGTGAGCCACTGCACCGGAGCAATATCAAACTGTCTTGACAGACAGTAGCAAGTACAGATTTCAGTAAATCTGAAAACCATGCAATATATAGTCTCAAATTCTGCTCTTCTTTTAAAATATTGTTTGACTCTTCCAAGTCCTTTGCATTTCCAAGTATATATATTTTAGAGCCATCTTGTCCAATTCTTTCAAAAAACCTGCTGAGGTTTTGAAACATGTATTGAACATATTGATTAGTTTGGAGTAGAACTGACATCTTAAGTCTTTTGATCCATGAACACAGTGTATCTCTCCAGTTACTGAAGTTTTCCATAATTTATCTCAGCAATGTTTTAGTTTCCAGTATATTATCTTATACATTTTTGTCAAATTTATGTCTAAGAATTTTATAGTTTTGATGCTATTTTAATCGTTTATTTTGATTTGTTTTATTTATTGCTAGTATATAAAAAACATTTGAATTTTGTATTTTACAACTTTGCTAAATTCATATATTAATTTCATTTTCTGGTAGTTTTTTGAGACTTCTTCTGTAGACAAACATGTCATCTGCAAAAAGTACAGTTTTATTTTTTCCTACACAATCTTGATTGCTTTTTTACTTGCTTTATTGTACTTTCTAAAATTTACAGTTTGATGTTGAATAGAAGTGGTTGGTTAAAAATGGACATTGTTGTCTTGTTCTTTACCTTAGGGGTAAAGTATTAGTCTTTCACCACTAAGTATAATGTTAGCTTTTGGCTTTTCATTTATGTATTAAATAGGTTGAGAAAGTTTCCTTTTATGAATGTTGAATATTATCAAGTGATTTCTCTGCACCTACTGCAATAATCGTATTTTCCTGTTATGTCTTTTAACATCATTTTTTGTGTTAAAAGTATCTTTTAATTTATTTGTATCTTTATATTTAAAGTGGTTTTCTTGGTTTTGTTTTTTCAGTATCACAAGCTCTGCCTTATAAGTGGGGGTGTTAAAACCATTTGCATTTAATGTGGTTGTTGATATAGTTGGGTTTATATAAACCATCTTGCTATTTATTTTATATTTATCTTTTTTTGGTCCTATATATGTTTAAAACGTTTTGGATTGATTTCATTTTCTGTGTTAACTGGTTGATTAGCTATATACTTTTTTTTTTTTTTTTTCTTAGTGGTTTAAGGTATACAGAGTACTCTAACTTCTCACAGTTTACAGCCAAGAAATATACTCGGTCCATATATAGTATAAGGTACTTTACAATAATATACTTTCAATTCCTCAGCCTCTGTGCTACGTCTACATGTTATAAACCTCATAATACATTAATATATTTTTAAGATAGCAAGTTACCATTTTTTTAAAAGTCTTTTAACCATGTTTACTATTTTTGATACTTTTCATTTCATTATGTTGATCTAGATTTCTATGTGGTATCATGTTCTTTCTTCCTGAAGGATTTTGTTTAACACTTTTAAAGTGCTAGTTTGCTGGTGGTGAATTCTTTCAGCTTTTATATGTCTGAAAAAATATTCTTTATTTTGCTGTCTTTTTTGAGAGTTGTTTTCATTGGTTATATATTTCTGGGTTGATAGTCTTTTTTCTTTCAGTATGTTAAAGGTGTTTCTCCTACATCTTCTCTCTTGCCTTTTTCTGAATGAAGTCTTAGACAGTCCTGAAAATAAGTCCTGAAGACAGGAGTCTTATTTTTTCCCACCAAGTATAACATGTCCTTTTTTCTCCATTTGCCTTTCTGATTTTCTCTTTATCACAGATTGTAAGCAAGTTGATTATCAATTTTTGATAGTCTTTTTTTATGTCTTTGTTTTTAAATCTGGGGTTTGCTGAGCTGCTGAGATCCATGGGTTCACAGTTTTGAACAAATTTGAAAAAAATTTGGCCGTTGTTTCTTTAAATATTTTTCTGTCTCCCACCTCCTTCTGGTACCCCAATTACACACATATTAGTGTAACAATATTGGCTAATAGGTCTTTTACATATTCATTTTTTCAGTTTTGTTTTTATAGCAAAATATTTCTATTACTATGTCTTCAAGTTCCTTAATATGTTAATTCCACCTAGTGTATTTTTAATCTAGATATATATTTTTCACTTCTAGAAGGTCATTGTAGGGTATTTTAATATCTTCCAATCTTGCCTTATCACTCTCATGCTTTCCTCTAGCATTTTAGCATATGAAATATGATAGCCATTTTAATGAACTTATCTATATATTGTATCACATATGTCAGTTCTGGGACTATTTTTATTGATTGATTTCTCTCTGCTCCCCAGTAAAGGTTATATTTTCTTTTTTCTTTGTATGTCTTGTATTTTTTGATGTAATACTACACTATAAATTTTACCTTGTTGATAGATTTTTTTTTTAATTTTTGTACTGGAATGCAGTTAAATTATTTACCATCAGTTTGGTCCTTCTATGTTTTGATTTTAAGCATTTTTAGATGAGGTCAGAACAGTCAAATTTACTTCTACTACCAAGGCAATACAATTATGAATAGTATTATGAAGTCTTCTCTGGCTGGCTGGTTTGATCAAGAACTATTCTAGGTCCTGTGTGAGATCAAGGGATTATTCTGCCTGCTTCCTCTGATGGTTCTTTCCCTACCTAGCCTTGGAAGTTTTTTCACATGCATGTGCTGTTCAATACTCAGCTGAAGACTGGATTAGAACCCTCAGCAGGTCTCTGGAACTCTTCTCAATAACACTCTCTCCTCTCTGGTATTCTGAATTGTGAACTCTCGTCACCTTGGCCTCTCCAAATTTTGAACTTTGTCTCCTTAATACAGAGATAATGCTGGGGTGTGTTTGGGTTCCTACTGCCTACTCTGAAGCCTAATACTCTCTTCAGGAAGTAAACTGGGGTAATTATAGGTTCACCTTTTTACTTCCTTTCTCTCTGGTGCCACTGGTCTCTTAAACTTCTTATTCTAAAAACCATTGTTTCATATATTTTGTCATTTTTTTCTTAAATGTGTAAAGGCATATCTAGTCTCTGTTACTCCATCATGGCTAGAAGATGAGCTTGCATTATGATAAAAGTTTGTGGTGGCTTCATATTATTTACTGTTGGATTCATATATGTATTTGTACATATATGTATTTGTCTATTTAACCTCATAAAACTTTGGCCAAAGGAAAGTGAAGGTACCAACTACTCTTTAACATAGATGTGTGGTTTGTGGCTGTTCAGTTCATGCTGTGGTCTGGTTAGCTTTATTCTGTTCCTTGAACAAAAACAGATATACAATCAGCTGGAAATTAGACTTATGCCATCTCCTAAAAAATACCATGCAGGGTTTTGTGAATGAATTACTGGAAATCCATCTAAATGTTTGGAAGACAACTCTAAATGCATGTCTTTCTCATGGTCTAAGGTTGTGCTGTTGAGTATGGTAACCATTATCCACATGTGGCTGTTTTTGTTAATTTTTAAATTAATTTAAACTCAATTATACTAGTCATATATCAACTGTTAAATAATAATCATATGTGGCTACTGCCTATTATACTGAACAGCATAAATACAGAATATTTCCATCTTCATAGAAAGCTCTCTTAGAAGCATTTGTCTAAAATGTCATCTTCATGTATGATGAATAGCACATGATTTTGAGATTCAAACCTGCTATTTCAAATCTACTGTTAAATTGTAAGACAGGTATAGAAAAGACAGAGCCAAATATATGTCTACTGGATAGACATGAAGAAAGGACATTTAAGTGGAGAAAACTGGAGGTCTAATTCCATGGGACTGACAGAAGAGATGCTGTGGAGAGTCAACTAAGCTTTAGCAATAAGATTTTATGAAATCAAGGAATAAAGCAAGGAAGAATATTCAGATGTGAGAAATAGAGATAATACATTCAGCTGGGGAAAGGAGGTAAAGATCAAATAGTAGGTTTTATGACAGCATCTATAACATCAAATGGTCTTCCCATGTACTGTGTGGAAACATCACATGGCTATCATTTTGATCTCTAAAGCATATGAACATACATGGATGAACATTACCAATAGTACCTACCATGCAATATCAAAATATTTTATCCATTCAGAAGCACCTCATCCATTTACAACTATTAATTGACTTAATTTATCTACATATTACATCAACACATTGTTTCATATATAAATATTAAAACACGTATTGGGAATTACATCTACTCATCTTGTTATAACTTGAAAATTTTTGATGGCTTCATATTTTGGGTACTTAAGTTTCAGGAAATGTATAAAATAGTTTCATGTATGAGACAGTCCATAATAAGAATCAAGGGAGCAAAAAGAACATCAATGGTTTGTTATTCTGCCTCTTTCCTCAAGTAAAGGCATTTGATTAATAGCACCTATTAAAAATTAATTTAATAGAAAATGGCCCAACTTTAAATCTAGCAACATAGACTCATTCACTTCCTTATTTTTATAGCTTGATTTATTTCAGAAGTTCTTGCTGAGAATTAAACTTTTACAACAGTATCAAAGCACTCCTTATACTTTGTGATACTAGCTAAACAAAATAACAGTGTTAATCCAACTATTAAGTGTTTAAAATACTTTTCATAGATATTCATACACATTTCTAAAAACGTAATTTATGACATAAAATAACTTACAATTAGACCATCGTTTAATTTGCCTCTATTGTTTCAACCAACAACAACAACAACAAAAGGTTTGTTGAGGACTGTTAAAAGTCCACAGTGGAAAAGAGGAGTAGCTAAATCATTTTAGGAATGATTAGTCCCTTGCCCATGTCTGCTGTGTAAACTAATCTAATCCCACAAGAGTCTTTAATGTTATCAAGTAAATGACAGAGCACACATCCCAGAGCCCCATACCTATTGCTCCTGTTACTCTGCTCTGGGTATCTTCTCATCACCTCCAGCTTTCCTCCATCCATCCATCTCCCTCTTTCACTTTTCCTACTCCATTTCTTCTACTCCCTCCCCCAGTGCTTACTTCATTAGCTTCTCTTCCTCCACTCATGCCTAAAACGATTGATGGCTCCAGAATCCCATCATCAGCCCTTTCTCCTCTTTATAATCTCTACTTTGAAAACCTCCTTTCATTCCTATGTATTCAACTTTAAGTCTTGCCAGCATTCTTCCAACTCTCAAATCTACAGTGCTAGCCTGAATTTTTCTCTGATTCTCCATCTAATTAACTTAGAAGCATGTCAAGCCTAGCATGTACAATATTTTTATATCTTCTCCCCATCCCAGAACTTACTATTTCTTACCGATTTCTGATACTAGTTAATAGAACTACCTGTCCAAACTGGAAATTTGTTGGATCTCCAAATTCTCTTCTCATCCACACATCTAATTCGTCACCAAGTTCTCTAAGCTCCACCTTAGTTCATGTACATACTTAATTACTTTTTGCTATAACTCCTGCCATTTATTTGGGTCCTTAAAATCTCTTACCCAATGATTGCAATAGCTTTCTTCTCTCTCTAATCTTACATAGATTTAAGTTATATTTCCCTTACTTGGCTTTTAAGTAAATTTTTCAAAATATAAATTACATCACTTTACCCCTCCATTCCCAACACGCACTTGAAACAGCCCAATGGTTACCTACAGAATAAAGTTCAAAGATCTTTATTTAGCATCTAAGGCCACTTGTGACATTACATCTAGTCTACTTTTAGGTTTTTTTTTTTTTAATTTTTTTAGAAATGTGCACAAAGTTCTATTCCAGCTGGAATTGTGTAATTCTAAAACTGCTATTTTATATGTCTCTGTCTCCACTAAAGAAGGAATTCTTTTGGTTTTTGTTTTTTTTTTTAGAATCTGGGTCTTCTTTGTCACCCAGGATGGAGCACAGTGATGCAATCATGGCTCACTGCAGCCTCAGACTCCTGGTCTCCTGGGTAGCTGGGATTACAGGTGTAAGCCACTGCACCCAGTTAAAGATGGAATTCTATTTTTTTGAGATGGAGTTTCGCTCTTATTGCCCAGGCTGGAGTGCAATGGTGCGATTTCGGCTCACTGCAATCTCTGCCTCCCAGGTTCAAGCTATTCTCCTGCCTCAGCCTCCCGAGTAGCTGGGATTACAGGTGCCTGCCACCATGTCCAGCTAATTTTGTATTTCTAGTAGAGACAGGGTTTCTCCATGTTAGTCAGGCTGGTCTAGAACTCCTGACCTCAGGTGATCCACCTGCCTCCGCCTCCCAGAAGTGTTGGGATTAAAGGTGTGATCCACCATGCCCGGCAAAGACAGAATTCTTAAAGACAGACAGAGATGGCACTGCTCACCTTTATGTTCCCAGTGACTAAACACAATGTTTGGTTTGTAACAGACTTTCACTTAATGCTTTTGTTGTTGGTGTTACTGAAACAGTGAAGATTTTAGTTTTTTGCCTTCATCATGGGCAATTTCTGACCAAATCATCTACCTGTCTTAACTAGCTATAGCTTAGAATACACATATAAAATAGAAAAAAAATATTTTTGCTTGGTATATGAAGTCAAGGTCAAACAAAAAAGGAAGATCTGGCAAAATGACACATCTGGACACAAGTATATGTACTTATAATGTTAGTATATGCATAGCTTTACATGAGCATTTGTAAGTCTATAAATTCTTATGAATACTCATTTATACTTATAGACATGCAGTAAAAATAGGTGGTTAGAACCTATAGCTTGGGCCACATAATTTTGATGTAATCTCCACCATCTGTTTACAGAAACAAAATTATTCATATGAGAACAAGATTAGATAGAACAGCCTGTGACTCTTAAAAGCTCATGTCTTAACAGCTAAAAGACAAAAGAAATGTACTTTTGTATGGTATAATTTTCATATACTCGAAACTGAACACTACAGTGGTTTCAACAATTAAGAGGAAAAGTTAGAATAATATTTAAAAATCATTCTTTCAAAACTATTTTTGGACATACGTAGGTCATTAGTAACAAGTAAATTGTTACAATCACTGCCAATGATTATTTAAACTTACCTGATTATTATATGCATCAGGTGCGAGTTTCTTATATGTTGGTGCCATAAGAGTGGACAGGTTTTGCAAATGAGACTCCAGTTTCTCTTCCTGTATAAAGTGAATAATTCTACATATTAAATTCTAAGTCCATTTTCTCTATATGTAAAAGAGGCTATCAGTTAGATTATTCCCCTTACATTTTGAATCCAAAACACAATATACAGTGCCTTTATTACTAAATAAAGCATCTTTAAAACATGACTATCATTTAATTTTATATGTGCTAGTAAATATCTAGCTATTTGTTTTTTTCATAAGATTGATTTTCTACTTGCATGTGGATATTTTTCATTTTATAAATACAAGCCTGTGCTAGGAGTAGGGTTACGGGAATGAAGCCGTATGGTCTTAAAGAGGTCACATGTTTTAGCTACCAAGGAAGATGAATTATTAAAAGAACTTATTTAGCTTAATTTTTCTCTTTCTACTCTTTACATTTTATGTTTATAAAGATAGTATTTAAAAAATTTGGAAGGCCGGGCGCGGTGGCTCAAGCCTGTAATCCCAGCACTTTGGGAGGCCGAGATGGGTGGATCATGAGGTCAGGAGATGGAGACCATCTTGGCTAACACGGTGAAACCCCGTCTCTACTAAAAAATACAAAAAACTAGCCGGGCATGGTGGCGGGCGCCTGTAGTCCCAGCTACTCGGGAGGCTGAGGCAGGAGAATGGCGTAAACCCGGGAGGCGGAACTTGCAGTGAGCTGAGATCCGGCCGCTGCACTCCAGCCTGGGCGACAGAGCAAGACTTCGTCTCAAAAAAAAAAAAAAAAAAAAAATTTAAAATGATCTCTCCATAGAGCAACTAAAATTTACTGGATACTTCAAATATGGATAAAATGCTTCAGAACTAGAATGCAGGATACATGAAAAACTGCAAAATTTACTCGAAAGGGGAAATGCTCAGTTACACTCCCACTTGCCCTGCTCATGAACAGATTTTTCCAAGTAATATGCTGTTAAAGAATGGTAGGTGGTCATGTTTAGCTGCTCCATTTATACTTAACGTCTTCATTTCAGATTGATATTTCTCTAAAAAAAAAAAAGTTGGGAGACATAACCACCTAGCAGATATGTAAATTTTAGAAGGTGAGGAGGTTTCTGAACAGGGCTCTCCCACCTAACAGAGGCAGTAAGTTACTTGGGATCCTCTGGATTTGGTTTACATGAAACCTCGTGAAAGTGATAAACATTTATTAATTGATAAAATAGTGGCAAAAAAAAGGTTATCTGTAGAAAATTAACATGGCGGCATGCAAAATCAGTACTTTTCATTGTTATTAATATTCATGTTCTTGTCTTATGAAATGATGTCTCACACATTTAAGTAATGTTTAATTACTGAAAACATCCTTTAAAAAAACTTTGTGATTTCAGGAATTTTTGCACTTGCTTTATTAATTGTGACTATAATAGTAAATGAAAGCTTAATAAAGTTAACAAATTCTTCATTTAAAGGGACTCATCAACGTTATATCTATAGTATGGAAATACTTGAATTGTATTCAAAATTCAAAACATGATTGTAAGTGTATAGAATGACTGAAAATGTGGTCATGTCTAAATGCTAAGTATATTGAGGTTTTCTAATCATTCAATTAGTACAGAGACAGTCCCTGACCTATAATGGCTTTTTTTTTTTTTTTACTTTAGGGTGGGTTTATTGGGGTATTAAATGGATTTTCAATTTACAATGGATTTATGGGGATGTAGTCTCCTCATAAGTCAAGAAGTATCTATACTCTAGACTACATGCCCACCCAAAAGTTGTTAAATTTATCAATTTGCAAATTATATTTTAAGAAATAGGTATTCTAGAGACAAGACAAAAACCAATGACTTTGGTGAGAAATCAATGTCCATTTATTTCCATTAGAGTTACATTAAAATCTAAATATGTTTTAGTTACTTAAATGCATTCATTACAGTGACTTTAAATTATTTGAATCTCGTGGCATATAAATGTGACTAAAAATGGTCTTTTCTGAATGTAGTACTTATGTAACTTCCATAATTCAAAGTCAAAATATGAAAAAAACCACCAATTCTCATTTAGTTTTAACAATGAAGTGACACCCCTTTAAAACTTTGGAGTTAACATAAAAGACCAACGAGGAAGTTTTTGTTGCTCAAATTTTATTATTTTGGCATAATATGATTATTATGCCAACTTAAAAAATAGTGTGTATCTACAGTTTGGGAAAAACTTTGATAATAGCTTACCAAGATATGTCATATTGTTCACTCCATCTATGCTAATGAATTCTCCATGAAAAATAAAGTGATTATACATCAGGAAGTAAACAAACCTCTTTTGGGTCATCCCCAAGCAGCTTAAACTTCCTTGGGATCTTGCTTCTGGCAAACTTACATCCATTGTAGTACATGCTCCATGAACAACCAAAAGAGAAGGAGGCACCACAGGTTTCTGGATCCAGCCCCTGACAGGCGCAGGTTCTCCTGAGAAATCAAAAGACCAAATTCATTGCTATGGATAGCATTATACAGGCCGTGCAGCTGATATTCTGGGTGTCTATATGCAAAATGAGTTTGAAAAGAAGCCTAAACTAACTCTGTATTAAGCCATGGCATAACCACACACAGAACTATTCCAATTGACTTTAAAACAATTTTATTGCAATATAATACACATACAGAAAAGTACACATAATTTTACAGTTTACAAATGCAACATACCCAGGTAAGTAGAACCCACACTAAGAAACAAAATATTTACTATCCCCTGGGATATCCCCTCATTTTGCCTCTCAGTCACTGTCTGTCTTCCTAACAGTAACTTCTCTAAGAATATAGTAGTTCTGCCTATTCTTATGTTAATATTGTTTTCTTTTTTATAGATGGGGTCTTGCTACGTTGCACTGGTTGAACCTGAAATTCTAGGCTCAAGTGATCTTCCCGCCTCAGCCTCCCAAATAGCTGGGACTATAGGTGTGCGCCACTATCGATGGCTTGTTTTGCCTACTTTTATACTTGATATATACATAGGTGTATGGAATTATATAATATATTTGTGTCTGTCTTTCTCCATTATGTTTGGGATATCCATCCAAATCACTGCATGTAGTTGAACTTTATTCATTTTCATTGAGTACCATATTCCATCTTATAAAAATGTGACAAGTTATTCTACCATTGATGGGCATTTGAGTGCTTCCTAGTTTTTGGCTAAAATACAGTATTACAGCTGTATAGCTCTAGTTTGATAGATCCTAATGACAACAAACATAAGTAAGCAAAGAAAAAGAAAGATAAAACAACTTACAAAGAAAAAATATTCAGGTAGCACTGTAAATTATTTTTAAATTACTGTATGTATATTGTGACAGAAATAATTGGTAATATCAAAAACCAAGAATTTCAGTGTACAAGAGAAGCAAAACAAAAGATAATAATACTCTGTCATCTTAACTATGAACAGGAAAAAACAGTATGAATTAATGATTTGAGTTAATCTCAGATTTTCTTTCTAAAAAATAACTACTTCATGTATTTGCCCATTAAAAAAGCCTAAATGTAATGACATCTCTGTAGCAGGGAGCACATCTAGACACTGATTGTGATCTCTAAATACAATTTCCCATCAAAATCTCTGAAATTTGACAAGTAAAGATTCTTGCCATGCATTTATTCTGTCATTCTTACCAACTACTATTAAGTGGTAACTAAAGAGTTGATGAAGAAAAGTCCTGTAAAGTATTCCAGCTAATAAATGCAAAAGGAATATTACAATTAGAAATGATCCCTTTATATATGTCAGCAATAATGGCAGAATAAGGATATCTGAAAATTTTCTCCTCCATACAAGCAATAAAAGTACTGATAAATACTGTCAGAATCAGCTTTTTCAGATCTGGAAATTAGCAAAAAGTTTGCAGCAATATAGGGGGAATTTATTCAAGGAGACAGGATTTCAGTGAGAACAGTGAGCTCTGTGGTATTTTAACTTTCCCCACAGCTCTATGGTAGCCTTCAAATCAAAACAGCCCACATTTATTATGAAAAGCAGCAGCCCCTGGTTTTCATCTCTGTTATACATGATATAAATGATGAATTGATGGGTGCTGACGAGTTGATGGGTGCAGCACACCAACATGGCACAAATATACATATGTAACAAACCTGCACATTATGCACATGTACCCTAGAACTTAAAGTATAATAAAAAATAAATAAAATAAAAAAATAAAAAAATAAAAATGTACTTATACACAATGGAGTACGATGCAGCCATGAAAAATAGTGAGATCCTGTCATTTGCAACAACATGAATGGAANAAAAAAAATAAAAAATAAAAAAAAAAAAAGAAAAGCAGCAGCCATGCTGCCACTAGAGGAGGCCAGATTGGCTGGATATACTCTAAAGTCCCATTCACAGAGACCTCACGTTACTTGACCTGTTTAGTAGTTTCCTGGAAGATCCCTCTAGTAAGGTTATCTTTACTTTATCTAACTTGGAGTTCATCTAGTGTGAACCACCTTTTCCACAGAGGCATTTATCAAATAATCATAGGCAACTGTTGAATACTGTCACTGAGGTGTAGCTAACAACTGGAGCAAAAAAAAGATAACTAAAAAAACTTAAAAGTAAAACCTGGGAAATGAGATGATCCATAGGAAGCTTTGAAAATATATTCGTGGGAAAAATGTAGGGTTCACAAAAGACCTGAGAAAGCCCTAAACTCTCACCACAGTCTAACCTTGAGTGAGACCGCCCAAGCAGGGAATAAAGGCTAATGCAGAGCTGTAAATAGCCTGGCTGAGTGTTGAATGCATGCCCCAACACACATACAGACCCCTTTGTCAAAGACTGACTTATTGGTCTCGGACACCTAAGGAATTCTGTCTAATCCTGAGCTGACCTCTAAGCTAACCAAGTAAAGACTTCGATGGCTATCTATGAGAGAAACAATACAAACTTGATAGGAGTAGTGAAAAAGAAATAAACCACCACCACCAGAAACAATAACATATTCTGGGCAGGGGGTAGAATCTGATGTTCAGATTTACCAGATTACATTATTTTATTTATTTTTATTTTTGTAGAGACAGGGTCTCACTATGCTGCACAGGCTAGTCTCGAACTCCTGGGCTTAAGCGATCCTCCTGCTTTGGCCTCTCAAAGTGCTGGGATTACAGGCACGAGCCACTGCTCTCAGCCATTACATTAGTTTAAAATGTCTAAACAATTAACAGAAACAGAAACAAAGTATGGCCCACATAAAGTAGTCAATAGAGGCTATCCCTGAAAAAGTCCAGATGTTAGGCCACTGGACAGACTTTAAGTCAGCTATTTCACATATTTCCCAAATAATGAAAGAAAACTGTATTTAAATAACTAAAGTAAGAATACAGAATTTTACTAAATACATGAGATAAACTCAAGAAAATGATATTATTAAATAGAATTCTAAAGCTGAGAGTGTAATAACTGCAATAGAAAATTAGAGGGGTTCAATAGCAGAGTTGAAAAGGAGGGAAGGGGAAAAAGGGACTTGAAGATAAGTCATTTGAGATTATTCAGTCTGAAAAATGAAAAAATAAACAGAACCTCAGAGATCTGTGGAAGACCTTAAAGCATACCAACATAGACAATGCAGGTCCCCAAAGTAGAGGATCAAGAATAAAGAATAGGAAGAATATTTGAAAAATAATGGCCAAAAACTTCTCAAATTTGATGAACAACATCAATCTACATGTCCAAGAAGCTCAACTAACTCCATGTAACATAAACCCAAAGATATGCATACATATAAACATCATAACCAAATTGCTGAAAGCCAACAACACAAGAAAGTCATGAAAACTGTATGATTATCATGTACGCAGGAATCCCAATAAGATTAATAGCTGACCTCTGATCAGAAACAATGAAGACCAGAAGGCAGTAGGATGACATAGAACCACAAGAAAAAGATTGTCAACCAATAATTCTGTATTTTGCAAAACTATCTTTCAGAAATGTATTATATAATAAATTAGGACATTCTCTGATAAATAAGAGTTTATTATTTTCAGGCATGTCCTATAAAAAATACTAAACACGTACTTCAGGCTGAAAGTAAAGGACACTATACACTACCTCAAATCCACCTAAGAGCTTAAAGAGCACCAGTAAAGATAATTACATAGATAAATATGAAATCATATATGTATTTTGTTTGTAACTATTTTCTCATATCTGATTTAAATGACAGTATCAATCTGATTTAAAAGACAAAACATAATCTGTGTTAATGGGCATAAAATATATAAAATGTAATTTGTAAAATAGCACAGAGTAAAAAGAGGGAATGGAGCTATATGGGAACAAAGTTTCCTTATACTGTAATGAAATTGGTATTACTTCAGACTAGCTTTTATAAGTTAGTTGTAATCCCCAGGGAAATCACTAAGAAAATAACATCAAAAAATTTAGTAAAAGACAAAGGAGTTAAAACAGTACACTAGAAAATATCCATTGAATACAAAAAAAGACAAGATATAGACAAAATGGCAGACAAATCTTACCTTATCAATAATTTTATTAAATGTATATGAATTGTGAATTGAAAAATTAAAAGGCAGAGACTGGCAATATCGATGTTTAAAAAGATTTAACTATGTGATGTCTACAAGATATACACATTTTATAATAAAAAGTTCAAGCCATTAAAATGATGTAACAAATGTAAACATATATGTAATCAGCAACAGAGCACCAAAATACATGAAGCAAAAAATGGCAGAATTAAAGGTATTGATAGATAATTTACTAATCCACTTTCAATAATGGCTAAAAGACAGAAGATTAAAAAGAAAACAAATTGTAAAAAACACTATAAATCAACAAGGTCTAACAGACATCTATAAAACATGCCACCCACCAACAGCCGAATATACACATTCTTCTTAAGTACACATGAAACATTCTCCAGGATGGACTGTATGACAGGTTATAAAACAAGTCTAAATAAATGGAATGCTGCAAAAATTGTGCAAAGTGTGTTTTCTGAAAAAATTATAAGTGAATAACAGAAGCAAATTTGGGTAATTAGGTAAAAATATACTCATATAATCAGAAATCAAAAAAAGACAGAAATTAGAAAATACCTTATTGTAAATGAAAACTCAACATACTCATATTTTATAGGATGGAGCTAAAGCTGAGCTGGAGAACAAACTTCTAGAAAAACACTACTAAAACTGACTCAAGAAGAAACAGAAAATCTGAATATACTTACAACAGGTTAAAAGATGTAATCAACACTATTTAGATCTGTCGGACAAATGAGGTCACAGGGAAAATCACTGCCCTCAAAACCAGAGAGACAGATGGATAAAAAGAATTACAACTTACCGGAGCAGAAACCTCTGTGGGAACCAGTATTGGGGTAGGAAAATCTGAACTATAAGTGATGAATTGCTGGAGGTTCAGTGTGAACAACTCCAAAGGCATCCAGTCATAACAGGTTCCTCACAGTTTTGTGAGTTTTCTACATTCAGGAGCCAGATGACATTCTCATAATGAATACTAGAGAAAAATACTTTCATGCTTCCATAGGAGGAGGGGAAAAAATTTTGGAAAATGACATATACCATTCTATTTTTCTTAAAAAGTTCTGCCATCAGGCTAGGTGTCATGGCTCATGCCTGTAATCCCATCACTCTTTGGAGGTTGAGGCAGGCAGATTGCTTGCCAGGAGTTTAAGACCATACTGGGCAACAAAGGAAAACCCCGTCTCTAATAATAATAAAATATATTAGCCAGGCATGGTGGAATGTGCCTGTAGTCCGAGCTATTTGGGAGGCTGAGGTGGGTGAATCACTTGAGCCCAGGAGGTCGAGGCTGCAGTGAGCTGAGATCATGCCCCTGCACTCCAGCCTGGGCAACCAGAGTGAGACCCTGTCTCAAAAACAAAGGATAATAAATAAATATTATGAACAAATGTGCCCACACATTTAACAAGGTGAAATGGACCAATTCCTTGAAGGACACGACTACCAATATTTACACAAAATAATAATCTAAATAGGCCTATATGAAAGAAATTGAATCAGTAATAACTTTCCAAAACAAAGTACCAGACCCAGATGGTTCATTCTGATTTCTACCAAAGTTTTAAGGAAGAAATTATATCAATTCTCCACAATCTCAAGACAGAAGCAGAGAAAATACTTCATAACTTATTCTATGAGACCAGCATTACCTTAATACCAACACCAAAGTCTTTACAAGAAAAGATAACTACAGACTAATAGCAACCATGACCATGAATGCAAAAGTCCTTACCAAATGGCATATCAAATCCAACAATATATATAAATAATGTATCACAACCATGTGGGATTTGCCCCAGGTATGTCAGCCTAGTTCAAAATTTGAAAATCAATTAATGTAATCCATTTCATTAATAAGTTTAAAAAAGTCATATGGTAATATCAATAGGTGAAAAAAAAGTATTTACAAAATCCAACACTGATTCATGATTTTCAAAAGCCTCTCAGTAAACTAGGAAAAGAAGGGAACTACCTGAACCTGAAAAAGAATACCTACAAAACCATACAGCTAACATATTTAATGTTGATAAAATTGAAGACTTCCTGCTGAGATCAGGAACAAGGCAAGAATGTTGCCTCTCACCAGTGCTTTTCAACATCATACTGGAAATCCTAGATAATACATTAAGACAAGAAAATAAAAGGTATACAGATTAGAAAGAAGTTGTCCTGCAGATGACATGTTCACCTAGAAAATACAAAAGAATGACAAAAACAAAACAAAAAAACCAAAACTGGATATAAAGTGATTATAACATGGTTGCAGGAAACAAGTTGAATATACAAAAGTTGATCACTTTTCTGCATACCAACAATGTACAAGCAGAATTTGAGATAAAAACACATTATCATTAGCACCCCCAAAATGAAATATTTATGTATAAATCTAATATAATATGTACAAGGTCTATATGAGGAAAATGTAAAATTCTAATGAAGGATATCAAAGAAATAAAGAGATATTCCATGTTCATTGATAGGAAGATGCGTTTTGTCAAGATGACAGTATTTCTAACTCAATCTAGAAATGCAGTGCATTCTATCAAAATTCCCACAAGATTTTGAGGATATTGACAAACTAATTTTAAAGTTTATATCGAGAGGCAAAAGACCAATACATGACAGTATATACAGTCTTCTCAGACTGGTTTTTATCACTTAGTAACAGGCAAAAGAATAGTCAACTCAATACTGAAGGAGAAAAACAATGTCAGAGGACTGCCACTACATGATTGCAAGACTTACTCTAAAGCTCAAGTTGTCAAGATAGTGTGGCATTGGTGAAAGTCTAGACAAATATATCAATGGAAAAGAATGAAGAGTCCAGAAACAGACCACTTAATTATAATCAACTGATCTTTCACAAAGTAGCAAAGGTAATATAATAAAGCAAGGATAGTCTTTAAGAAACGGTACGGGAACAACTGGACAACTCCATGCACATAAGTGAATCTATACATAGTCTTTATAGCTTTTGCAAAATTAATGCAAAATGGGTCATAGACCTAAATATAAAATGTAAAACTATAAAACTCCTGGAAGATAACACAGAACATATAGATGACCTTGGGTTTGGTGTTGACTTTTAGATACAAGACCAAAATATTATTCATGAATTAACCGATAACCTAGACTTCATTAAAATTAAAACCTTCTGTTCTGCAAATGGCACTGTCAAGTGAATGAAAAAACAAGATACAGACTGAGAAAGTATATTTCTTACTGTCAATCAAACTACTGTGCTCTGTGGTATTTACTTAAAGGAGTAATTGTCAAAACTTGGAAGCAACTAAGATGTCTTTCACTATATGAATGGATAAATAAACTGTGATAAACTAGACAATGGAATATTATTCAATGCCGAAAAGAAATGAACTATCAAGACATGGTAGAAAGTTTAAAAGCTTATTACTAAGGGACAAAAAGCAGTCTGAAAAGGCTACATATACTGTGTCATTCCAACTATATGACATTCTGGAATAGGCAAAATTATGGAGATAAAAAGATCATTGGTTGCTAAGGGTTAGTGGGGTGGGAGAGAGAAATAGGTAGGGTACAGAGGACTTTTAAGGCAGTGAAATTACTCTGAATGAAACTGTAATGGTGAATGAGTATCATTAGACATGGATCCAAACTCACAGAATATGTAACAACAAAGGTGAACTCTAAACTATGAACTTTCAGTGATAACTGTCAATGCAGATTCACTGATTGCAACAAATGTACCATTCTGGTAAAGGATGTTGATAATGAGGGAGGCTATGCACATATAGGGGCAGCATGTACTTGAGGAAGCTTTGTGCCTTTCATTCAACGTTGCTGTTACCCTAAAATTGCTTTAAAAATAATCTCTTTTAAAATCTTTAAAATTCCCACAAAGGAAAGCCCAGGGGTAGAGAATTTCCTCAAACATTTTAAAAAAGAGTTAAACCAATCCTTTGTAAGCTCTTCCAAAAGATAGAGAAGGGAACATTGCCCAATGCATTTTGCGAACTCAGAATTACTCTGACACCAAAACCAAAGACATCACAAGGAAACTCAAGATCAATATACCTTATCAACAGAGATACAAAAGTCCTCAATGAAATACTAGCAAACTGACTCCAGCAATATATAAAAAGTAATACACACTGAGACCAAGTGGGATTTATTCCAGAAATATAATGTTAATCTAATGTATAAAAATGAATCAATATAATACACCATATTAACAGAATAAAGGAGAAGAAACCATGATCATTTCATTAGATGTAGCCACAGTATTTGAGAAAAGTTCAACACCCTTTCATGATAAAATTATTCAACAAGCTAGCAACAGAAAGGAACTTCTGAACTTGACACAGTCTTTTTTTAAACAAAACCTACAACTAGTATCATACTTAATGGTGAAAAACTAAAAATTTCTTCCTAAAATGAGGAATAAGACAAGGATGTTTGCGGTTGTTAATTGTACCTGACATTTTCTGGAAGTTCTAACTGGGTAATCAGGCAAGGAAAAAAAAAAAAGGCCACCCAGATTGGAAGTGAAGAAACAAAACTATTTCTACTTGTAGATGACATAATCTTGTATGTAGCAAATCCTAAGGAATCTACCAAAAAAAGTTAGTGCTAATAAGCTAGTTCAGCAAGTTGGTAGGATATAAGACCAATATATAAAAGTGAAATATATGACTATATATTATTGACAAAAAAATTGATTTTGCAGTAGGATAAAAAAAAAATACACAGAAAAAAATTTTAACAAAAGAAATACAGGCCAGGTGTGGTGGCTCATGCCTGTAATCCCAGTACTTTGGGAGGCCAAGGCAGTCAGATCACTTGAGGCTAGGTGTTTGAGACTAGCCTGGCCAACATGGTGAAAGCCTGTCTCCACTAAAAACACAAACAAATTAGCTAGGCATGGTAGCGCGCACCTGTAGTTTCAGTTACTTAGGAAGCTGAGGCAGGAGAATCACTTGAACCCGCAGGTGGAGGTTGCAGTGAGCTGAGATGGCACCACTGCACTCTGGACTAGGCAGCAGAGGGAGACTCTGTCTTAAAAAAAAAAAAGTGCAGGACTTTGTGCATGTTTCATCCAAAACATTACTGAAAGAAATTTAAGAATAAATGGAAAAATATCCTGTGTTCATAAATTGGAAGCATTAATGTTAAGATATCAATACTCTCCAAATTGACCTACAGATTCAACAGAACCCCAGTCAAAGTCCCAGAAGGGGGCCGGATGTGGTGGCTCACACCTGTAATCCCAGTACTCTGGGAAGCCTAGGCGGGAGGATCTCTTCAGCCCAGGAGTTCAAGACCAGCCTGGGTAATATAGTAAGACTCTAGCTCTACCAAAAAAAAAAAAAAAAAAAAAAAAAAAAAATCCAGAAAGGAAACAACAAACTCATCTTAAAATTCATATGGAAACACAAGAAACATGGTAAGCAAAAGTATGAAGTTGGAAGACTTACCTGTCTTGATTTTAAAATTTACTACAAAACTATAGGAATCAGCACAGTGTGGTACTGGCATAAGAAAAGTCATGCAGATTAAGATAATTAAGAGTCCAGAAATAAACTCACACATCTTGGTCAATTAATTGAAAAAAAATAGTCTCTTCAACAAACGGTGCCGAGAGAACTGGACAGCTACTTGCAAAGGAATGAAGTTGGACTCTTACCTCTCACTATCAAATTAACATTAATTAAAAATCTAAATATAAGATCTAAAGTTATAATACTCTAAGAAAGCATAGGTGTAAGTCTCTCAGATCTTGAATGAGGCAATGATTTATTAAATATGACCCCAAATGCACAAGCTACCAATTAATAAGAAATTGAGTTTCATCAAAATCAAATTAAAACTTTTGCACTTTAAGGACATTATCAAAGTGAAGAGACAACCTGTGGGATAGGAGAAAATATCTGCAAACCATGCATTTGACAAAGTTCGAGTATCAACACATATTCTTACAACTCTAAAAATAACACAATTAAAAACATAAGTAGACTTTTCTCAAAAAAAAAAAAAAATACATGTCAGTACACACGTGAAAAGATGCCCAATATCAGCCATTAGGAAAGTGCAAATCAAAATCACGAGATAAACTTCATACCCACTTGGATGGTTGTAATTAAAAAGACAATAACATTTTCTTGAGGATGTGGAGACACTGGAACCTTCATACATTGTTGCCAGAAATGTAAAAGGATGCAGCTACTTTGGAAAATAGCTGGGCAGTTCTTCAAAAAGTTAAACATAGAGTTACCATATTAATAACAATGTCACTCCTAGGTGTATATCCCAAGATAACTGAAAATACATTCACACAAAAATGTGTACACTGATGTTCATTGCAGCATAATTTATAATAGCCAAAAAGTGGAAATGATCCAAATGTCAATTAACTAATAAATGGATAAAGAAAATGTGGCTGGGCACAGTGGCTCATGCCTGTAAGTCCGAGCACTTTGGGAGGCTGAGGTAGAAGGATCACTTGAGGCTGAGTTTGAGAGCAGCCTGTCCAACATGGTGAAACCCTGTCTCTACTAAAAATACAAAAATTAGCTGGGTGTGGTGGCGCACACCTGTAATCCCAACAACTTGGGGGCTAAGGCATGAGAATCGCTTGAACCTGGGAGACGGAGGTTGCAGTGAGCTGAGGTTGCGCCACTGCACTCCAGCCTGGGCGACAAAGCGAGACTGTCTCAAAAAATGTGGTGTGAATAGATATATGGCCCAAAAAAGGTACTTTTTTTTTTTTAATAAAATGAATGAGACTTGAAAACATTAAGATACATGAAGCCAGACAGAAAGGCCAAATATATGATTTCACTAATACAAAATGCCCAGAATAGGCAAATCCAAAGAAACTGAATGTTTATTGGTGGTTGCCACTTGGAGGAAGGATGAAGGGAAGAAGGGGAAGTGACTGCCTAATAAATACAGGATTTCCTTATGGGAATGATGGAAACGTTCTGAAACTAGGTAGAGGTGACATTTGCACAGTTTTGTGAATGTACTGAAACAACTGAATTGTATACTTTAAAAGGGTGAATTTTATGGCATGTGAATTATATCTCAATCAGAAAAAAACATTGGGGAATAACTTAAAGGTGATTTTCTACATAAAGTGGCTACTAAAAGGTATTTTTATTTTGATAGGGGTCTTTCAAACATTGTTAGAATTAGCACATAACAGTCATTTTAATATGACTTGAAATTGGGCTCATGGTAAACGATACAAAGGGCAAATATTAAAATATCTATATAACAGATTTCTGCAAGAATTCTTAATCTTTGATTTACTATTTGGACTTCTAATTGTAAAATATTTTTAAAGTACAATTAGGTCAGTTATTCAAATGTATACAGCATAGAAAAACTAGCAAAATAATTTATATAACCAAATTTACACAACATCAAGTGAGAGAAAACTGTCAACTTGAAAACAAAATAATGGAAACAGGCAATGATTATCAATTGATGTGAAACTATCAGGTGAAAGTTTGACGAGGAAAATAATGATGGATCAAGCTGACAAACATGCTAAACACTATTAACATCACTAAAGTGGGAACCAAGCAGACATTATGTGTCTCCTGATGTATATAAATAAGATGATTTTAGCACTACTTATGAAGCGTTTTCGCCAATGTATACTATACATGCACACACACTTATATTACTTAAAAATCAGCTGGGTGTGGTAGCTCGTGCCTGTAATCCCAGCACTTTGGGAGGCCAAGGAGGGCGGATCACTTGAGGCCAGGAGTTTGAGACCAGCCTGGCCAACATGGCGAAACCCAGTCTCTACAAAAGTACAAAATTAGCTGGGCAAGGTGGCGCATGCTTGTAGTCCCAGCTACTCAGGAGGCTGAGGCACAAGAATAGCTTGAACCTGGGAGGTGGAGGTTGCAGTGAGCTGAGATTGGGCTACTGCACTCCAGCCTAAGTGACAGAGTGAGAGCCTGTCTCAAAAAAAAAAAAAAAAAAGAAAGAAAAGAAAAGAAAGGAAAAGAAAAAGAACCAGTCAAACTACCATTCCACAGAAGATACTGGGGATAGAGGAATAGGTTAAACAAAAGAACCAAGATGAAATCGGCCAAATCCAGGATGTGGGGAATTTTACAGAGAAAATCAGTTTCTTAAAAAAAAAAAAAAAAATTCCTAAAAAAAAGGGGAAGGGCTATTACAAATAAAAAGAGGCTTGTGAATCATATAATTTATCTTCTAAATGGAGGCAATTTTACGAGAGGAAGTTTTATTTAATAGCTATCCCAGACAATGGACATGAACTGGGATCACACTACTCAGAAGTGTCAATCATGTGCAAGGGCTCTTTCTCAACATCATTTTTGTTTATGTGGGTTTTTGAAATAGAATCTAATCAGACAATTTGAACAAACATAGTCTAAATATTAAATGATAAAGTTTTTACCTGTTAGAAATACATCCTGAAGTGTTAACAGGTAAGATGATATGTTACCTGTCTTCTGCTTTCAAACACTAGTGGGAGGGGATGTGGGAAAAATATATGAAAAAATATTGATAGAATGTTGATAAATATTGATGCTGTGTGATGGGTCCATGGAATTCATTATATTGCACTTTTCCTTTTATGTTTGACAATTTTTATAATATAAAGTTCCTTGAAATGTTTAACATCACCCACTACGGCAGAAGGCATTTCTGGCTTTGATTTCGTTATGATGACAGATACACTCCCACAATTCTTACTTGCCAAAAAAATACTGGTTAGACTTAGTCATAAAATGGAAATCTCAAAGGGAAATCTTTAAAGAAGAAACAGCTGGTTTGGCTCAAAGGAAATGTAAAATCAGTTTTACTTTCCCACTGATAGATGCACTCAAGAGTTCTTTTCTGAACTCACAGTGGGTGGTTTGGAGCATGTGGACACAGGGATTTGTAAGAACTCAATGATGAGGTTCACATAGCTTTGAACATAAAACTGAGTCCGCAGCCCCAATTTGAGATTATTCTCTGTCCTTGGCAAAAAGTTGTAATTTTCACTTCTGCCAGCCATAAAATAAAATCTATTTATGGGGTAGGAGAAACTTCAAAAGTTATTTCTGAGTAAATTCTGTATTGACATTGGGTATGTGTCTATTTTAATCATGTATTTAAGTATTAAAATTTTTTATTTTGGAGAACTGCTCTAAGTATGCATAAGCATAGTTAAAGCATTATCTAAATGACTATTCATCTTTACCTTGAAACTAGACAAAAAGCAAAAGTGTACAGCTGTGCTTTTACATTGTCTTCATATTGGAAGCATGTCTTTTAATAGTTTTGTACGTGCCTGACATTTAGAGCAGTTAAACTAACAAACTACAAGCTTTCTGAGACTCTGGTCCAACCATATTTCATGGTTTTCAAATGCAAAATAATAAAAGTTCTTCATGTAATTTTTTTATATGACAGATTCCATTTCAGGCATTGGCATTTACAAGAATTATGGAAAAGCTGGCCAGGCGTGGTGGCCCATACCTGTAATCCCAGCACTTTGGGAGGCCAACGCAGGTGGGTTACCTGAAGCCAGGAGTTCGAGATCAGTTTGGCCAACATGGCGAAACCCTGTCTCTACTAAAAATACAAAAATGAGCTGGGAATGGTGGTGGGGTGCCTGTAATCCTAGCTACTCAGGAGGCTGGGGCATGAGAATCTCTTGAATCTGGGAGGCAGAGGTTGCAGTGAGCCGAGAAAAATATTAGAGATCTATGCTAATGAAAATTAAATTCATTACAATGAATGAAATATAGTTTCCAGGAAACTTCAAGAAATTCAAACATATTGCGGTAGGACTATTCTTGAAAAGAAATTTTAAAACTATCATTTTCACGAGAGGTTCTTCAGTGATTTAAAATTTCAAACCATCAAGTCTAAGAGATATGCTTTAAAGACAATGCAGTATTACTGAGTTCCTGAGAGAAATGCTATTACCAGTATGAGCCCAAGTTGCCTTAATTTTTATTTGTTTTTGTAATTAAAGGCACCTAACTACATTTTTAAAAATCTTTCTTCAGAAAGAGCAAGAGGAATCAGGGTAGATTAAAAAAATATTTTAGGCTGGGCATGGTGGCTCATGCCTGTAATCCCAGCACTCTGGGAGGCCAAGGCATGTGGATCACCTGAGGTCAGGAGTTCCAGACCAGCCTGACCAACATGGAGAAACCGTGTCTCTACTAAAAATACAAAATTAGCTGGGCATCATAGCGCATGCCTGTAATCCCAGCTACTCATGAGGCTAAGGCAGAACTGCTTGAACCTGGGAGGTGGAGGGTGCAGTGAGCCGGGATAGCGCCATTGCACTCCAGCCTGGGTGACAGAGTGAAACTCCGTCTTAAAAAAGAAAAAAAAAAATTATGCTTAAAGTAGTCCATCATAAGTTTATAAGTTACATGTTATGAATCAGCAATTTCTACTTTCCAATTAATCATTTGTAAAAGTGGTCAGGTATACACCATAAATTTTTGGATAATTATCATAGAAAGTCAAGTCACACTTTCATATAGAAAGAGTAACTTTTCTAAAGAGATTGTTTATAGTTGATTTGTCTCCCCACAACCCAGAGAGAGAAACTGTGTTAAGATAAATTTAGTAAAACCATGCTTGTTAGAGTTTTAAACAGCAAAGGACAAATTTGGCTAGTTGTTGCAATGAGCAATATGAGCATTTCTTATAAGTTCAGCAAATGATTCTATAGTTTGGTGGATGCAGAGAAAACAAGACTAAAGGAAATAGTGCAAAATTAAAATTATTTTAAAACCAATCGTGAGCAAAATAACTTGTAAGATTTCTGTGTAGCACCATGAACATTCATATATTCTTTTAGTGTTATACAGGATTATCAACACAGTAGAGGAATATTAAAAATCAAACTTTTTCCAAGTGAAGGTTTAGACTTCGGGCAAAGTGGATGGTGTTGAAAACAAAACAGGAGCAACTGGATGCACTAAATATATTTAAGCGCATACTCTTGCAGTTCTATTCTAAATTCTTATATTCCTGGAAAATAATATATATCCATACCCAGTAATTTCCTGATCATTTAGCAGCAGTAAAAGTGGAAGCAGTTTTGATTACTATTGTTAAAACAATGAATAGTTTGAATGAAAGTAAAAATCCGTTCTATTTCTACAGAACTTCTACGGCACTGTATTTTGGTTTTGCTACATACATATGGAAGGTATTTGACCTGCGAATCCCAATGTTTCTCATTAGACTTACTTTCTCTTTCAGATACTGCAACATGGAAGTGGAGTCAATACATATTAATATGGCCAGGCACACAGGAGCTGTCACTTGTAGCATGTGAGCACATAAATAATTTCAAGCTTATAGTATAACTGAGGCCATGTGGGTACAGACACTCTGCTCCTAATTAGTGGCTAAACTGTCTGTACAATTCAGGTAATGAAATCATCTCAAGTTATTCACATTAGCAAATACAACTTCTTATCGCATGACTGCCAAACAGGCATTTTGATCCCCATTTTATAAATGTAAAAGTGCATGTTGAACTCTTCCTTCCAACCAAAGATTGGGCTTTCCTATCAGTGGCCGCAAAGAGGGTAGAGGCCTTGGGCTTCACTTACTCTTCATTCAAGGCACACCGGCGATTGGTGAGCGTGCCGTATTTCCTCAGCGTCTCGGTAAGCTCCGAGTAGAGTCTGTCAGCCAGAGACAGTGGGATTCCTTCCCACACCAGGATGAGAATCACAATCACTGCAGCCTCACAGGTGTGGCCAGCTCGCTCCCGCACCAAACACAGTAGCTTCTCTTCACTGCTGCTTCTGCGAATCACCTGTGCAGATCACCATTCCATCCCAAACACCCCCCACCCCAACCAAAACAAAACAAGGGTCACTTGCAGCAGATAAGGGCACTTACGTATGTATATTTTATCATGTCTAGGTCACAATTAGGGCAACATTTATCACCATGTGCAATTTGCCTTTTGCTGCCCATCTATAAAAAGTGGCCTTTGACCCTAGTATCAGAACAAGGAGAGATGCAAAACTATTCCTTATGGGTTTAGCAACTATAACAATGTTTATAGTTGTACTATACCCAGTACAGTGGGGACAATTAAATGCCACCTGCATTAAAACCAGAGCTAGATGAAAGATATGTAAGTCTTAGTTCAAGGTTTGCACAAATGACAATGTAAAGATTAACTGAAGGTATTTAAAAAATTAAGGACCACTTCACATTCTAAGAAGGATTATACATTTAGCAGGCACTAGAATGGACCTCCTCCTCATCACTAAATTCTTTCAATTAAATACAGTTTGTTGATTTTAGAATTAATCTGCCTCTTCTTAAGAGATAACACATGATAAAAAATACAGGTAATATTCTTTTTAATTGGCATGGGTCTTTGATCTGGGTAACCCAATTCTCAGGGTTAGATTTACAAATCAAAATGCCCAAGATTTAAGACCAAAGGCTTTATTAAGTTATACTTACCCACTTAGCAATAGGACATCCCTGAGAACTTTTGCCTTCTTTACCAGTATAGATGACTCTTTCAATCCTAATAGCTTTACCCTTCTGTCCAAACCTTAAAGAAACCCACAGAAACACACACACATACAATTAGCAAATAAATTCAAGAGGCAATCAAAATATTTGAACATTTGAGCATAATTTTATTCTATGACCACATCCTGAGAAATGAACGGTTTATTATTTTTTTAAAACAGGTCGCCAAGCAAACTGTATAATAGTTTTTAAGCCTTGTTTTACCTCAGTATCAAAATGTACTGATAATTGTAATGAACTGTTTTGTAAATTACATGTGGGTGAAAATAATGGGAAAGTTCATTTCTATATAAAATTTCACAAAGCACAAAATTCAAGTTAGTTTGCCAAGTTCAGTCTTCTAAAACATAGACTATTTTTTCCCTTACTAAATTTAGCTATTTTAAAACCTGGGGAGTCATAACAGATTTTAGTTAGAACTGTTCCTCCAAGAATGTCTTACAATTTAGAAAAGGAGGCTGGCAAATAATTAGTATCCAGCCATACTGAAAATATAGAATAGTCCTGGAAATAGACTATATCTTCCCTTATGACCAAAGCACCATCTACTGCTTGTTTAAAAAACAAAACAAAAGAAAAAACAAAAAAAAAGGCACTTAGGGAAATTCACTATTTCTGCCAGGCCACTAGATGATTATTTAGTGAACTTCTACATGCTAATTTAGAAATGAATAATCTGGAAATGGAGCAAGAATGATACTGAATATGTCCTTGCTGCCCCGATGTATCCTAAGTACTTTAATAATAATACTGCCTACCTCTTAATGAAAAGGCACCCTAGAAGAAGAACAGCTCAGAGCTGTATATATTTATATGAAAGGCCCTCTCTGCATTATCTCGCTCATAAGAGTCTTCTACATGCAGGAGTAAAGGCAAGTACTTGTATACCTGTGATTGATAGTGGAAAAAAAAAAAAAAGGCAGCTGTAAATAGTATGTTTCTCTTTCTATTCAACATATCACACTTGCTCTCTTTTTATGGTAAAAGAAAACTTAGAGATAAGTACTCATTTGCAACACTAGGTGAATTTAATTCAGTGGTTCCTTTCTTACACCACACTTTACCATTCTTTCCGCTTTGACACTTTATTATCAGGTGGGGAAGCCAGAGTGGGACCTCTCGTTGGAGCCTGTGCCAGTACCTTGTGGCTGGCAGCCTTGCTGGCCGATTCCTGTTCATGCCTGGGTTTTCTGGCATCCATCGCAAAGTGGGCAGCCTGTGCCAGCTAGCAGACTATTAGTCCTGTCAAATATTGTGACTCTCTGATGAATAGCACAGTGTGTAGTGTTGGCAACCCTAGAATAGCTAAGCCTACTAATAATTACTCAATTTGCAATTGTTTACTGCTTTGTGTGTGAAGGCTGGAAAAATTCTGACATATACAAAAGGATAAACGTTAATCTGCCCTGTGCCTTTGCGTTAATTACCTTTCTTCCATGATTTCTCTAATAGCTGCCACATTAGGACCTGCTCCTAGATGGGTATAAAAAGGACCTTCATCTTTTTCAATAATTTGCTCTGTTGAGATAATAGAAGATTATTATTTTAGACCTCAATTATACTAAATATAAAGGCTACATCCACAAAGCTTAACCCCCAACTACACATTAAGGGCTCTAAAAGTGACTTAAAAAATTTTTTTTCTTTAAAATGAGTAAATTGATGGACTGATCTATTAGAAAATGTGCCACATAATTAAGTATATGTACATGCTGGTTGTTGGATAAAAATATATTACATTTCAGATATGGGATAAAAAATTATTTTGAACCAAATAAATGAAACTAAACAAAGAATACAGTGAGGGAATTAGAATGTATTATATGTAGTATCAACTACAATCCAATTTTTTGAGCTGAAAAAAAAAAACATTTAAAGCTAACTGGAAGCCTACCTGTTACTTGGATTTTAAAATATTAAAATAAAATTTCCTGCTCTATACCACCCCAGAATATTGCTTGGTTTATTGTCAAAGATACCCCTTTTTCCTCTTACTTCCCCACAACATTTAATTACTGTTTTGAAATAAGAATAGTCAATCCAGACCCATATTAGTATGTACTTTAGAACAATTTATGATGAGATAAAATCCTGGAGAGTCAGGCAAAAGGAAGGGGCTGTTTTGCAAAGCAACAGAGATGGAAAGGTGGGAAGATAGGGTTGGGTGATAAGAGAAGAGTGAAGGCGATTACAACTTACCAAATATTATCTATGAGATGTGTGGTGTTTTAGCCCAGTGAGGCAACTTAATAACCACACGCAAAGAGGGATAGTAGGAGTCCTCCCTCCATCCTCCTACACAGTGTGGGGTATCTCATTGCAAGAGGGAAAACATGGCACAGGCAGGCAATTAGCCACACTAATTTAACATTTGTCTTTTCAAATGTCTTTTACTAAATCTATGCTGCGTAGCTGTAATTAAGATCTTCATCTCTACCCATGTATATATCTATATCCATCAGCAAAAATATTTCACTATTCCTACAGACCTATTATATATCCTGAATTTTAACAAAAAGCTTTTTTTAAAAAAAAAAATACAGGCATACCTCGTTTTACTGTGCTTTGCTCTTTTGTGCATTGCAGTTACTGTGACTTTTACAAATTGAAGGTTTGTGGCAATCCCAACATGTTAAGTATGTCTATCAGTGTCACGTTTTCAACAGCATGTGCTCACTTCATGTCTCTGTATCACATTTTGGTAATTCTCACAGTATTTTAAACTTTATCATTATACATGTTATGGTGATCTGTGATCAGTGATCTTCGATGTTACTATTCTAATTTTGGGGGGGGTACCACAAACCATACCCATAATCTGATAAATGTTGTGTACATTCTGCCTGCTCTATCAACCAGCCGTTCCCCTCACTCTCTCCTTCTCCCTGGGCCTCTCTATTCCCTAAAACACAACAATATTGAAATTAGGCCAATTAGTAACCCTATAGTGGCCTCTAAGTGTTCAAGTGAAAGGAAGAGTTGTATGTCTGTCACTTTAAATCAAAAGCTGGATATGATTGAGCTAAGTGAGGAAGACATGTCAAAAGCCAAGACAGGCTAAAAGCTAGGCCTTGCATGCCAGTTAGCCAAGTTGTGAATGTAAAGGAAACGTTCTTGAAGGAAATTACTCCAGTGAACACATGAAAGGTAGGAAAGCAAAACAGCTTTATTGCTGATATGGAGAGCGCTGTAGTGGTCTGGATAGAAGATCATGCTAGCCACAACATTCCTTAAGTCAAAGCAAGGCCCTGACTCCCTTCAGTTCTATGAAGAGGATGAGGAAGCTGCAGAAGAAAAGTTAGAAGCTAGCAGAAGTTGGTTTATGAAGTTTAAGAAAAGCAACTATCTCTATAACATAAAAGGACACAGTGAGGCAGCAAGTGCTGAAGTAGAAGCTGCAGCAAGTTATGCAGAAGATCTATCTAAGATCATTGATGAAGGTGGCGCTACCAAACAGCCTACTATTGAAAGAAGATGCCATCTAAGACATTCATAGATAGAAGTCAATGCCTTGCTTCAAAGGACAGGCTCACTCTCTTGTTACAGGCTAATGCAGCTGATGATTTTAAGTTGAAGCCCATACTCATTTACCATTCTGAAAATTCCAAGGCCCTTTAGAATTATGCTAAGTCTACTCTGCTTATGTAAAGTAATGGAACAAAGAAGTCTGGACGATAACACATCTGTTTACAACATAGTTTACTGAATATTTTAAGCCCAGTGTTGAGACTTACTGCTAAAAAAACAAAACAAAACAAAACCTCTTTTCAAAATATTACTGCTCAAGGCACCTAGTCACCCAAGAGCTCTGACGGAGATGCACAAGGAGATCAATGCTGTTTTCATGCCTGTTAATACAACATTCTTTCTGCAGCCTATGGATAAAGGAGTATTTTTGACTTTCAAGTATTATCATTTAAGAAATATATTGTTAGTCTACAGCTTCTAAGATAGTCTTCTGATGGACTGGGGCAAAGTACACTGAAAGCCTTCTGGAAAGGTATCACCATTTTAGAAGTTATTAAGAACATTCATAATTCATGGTAGGGGGTCAATATATCAACATTAACAGGAGTTTAGAAGTTGATTCCAACCCTCATGGATTACTTTGAGGAGTTCAAGACATCAGTGGAGGAGGTCACTGCAGATGAGGGAGATGTAGCAAGAGAACCAGAATTAGAAGTAGAGCCTGAAGATGTGGCTGAGTTACTGCAATGTCATGAAAAAACTTGAAAGGATAAGAAGTTGCTACTTATGGGTGAACAAAGAATGTCTGAGATGGCATATACTGCCAGTGAAGATGCTGTAAACTCTTCTGAAATGACCACAAAGGATTTAGAATATTACAAATACTTAGTTGATAAAACAGCAGCACAGTTTGAGAGGACTGAATCCAATTTTCAAAGAAATTCTGCTGCAGGCAAAATGCTATCAAACAGCACTGCATGCTACAGAGAAATCTTTTGTGAATGGAAAACTCAATTGATATGGCATTTCATTGTTGTCTTATTTTAAGAAATTGCCACACACACAGCTATCCCAGCAACCTTCAGCAACTACCACCATGATCAGTCCACAGCAATCAATACTGAAGCAAGACCCTCCACCAGCAAAAAGATTAGCACTCACTAAAGGCCCAGATGACTGTTGGCATTTTGTAACAATAAATTATTTTTTAAATTAAAGTATATATTTTTTAGACACAATGCTATTGCACACTTAGTATATTACAGTATAGTATATAAATAACTTTTATATACAGTGAGAAACCAAAGAGTCCTTATAAATTGCTTTATTGTAATATTCAGTTTATTGTGGTATGGAGCCAAACCCACAATATCTCTGAGGTATGCCTGTATCATATTTTTTAATCAAAAAGATGAAATTTTAGAGAAACTGGAATCAAAATGAATATAAATCACAACACTCCAAATGTATAAATGGAGAAAAGGCAACTTTAGGAGCACTAAGAATGTCAGCATTATAATTTCCCCCAACTCATGAAGACTGAAGAGAGTAATTTCCCTATTAACCAGAAATCTTGTGAAACTAATATATTTTACCTTGAATTAAAAAATACTTAAAGTTCCCACATTAGACTGCATATGGTATTTTTTCATTTTAATAGATTATTTTTTCTGCCTAGCTGTCTCTCCAGGAGATAATATACAGAGAGCTAAATAGATGAATTGATCTAAAACAGATACATCCAAATTTTACAGGGTCTGAATAGAAGGAAAAATAAACATGCACGATTATTTAATTCTTTTGGAAAAACTGCATGTAAGTGAAATTCTCTTTCACAAGACATAAGTATCAGTAACTTGACAAAAAATGTAAGCTTCAGATTTTTATGAGCCTTTACAAATTGCTGCCAGACTCAAGATTTAAAAAAAGAAGGAAAATCCCATATCTGAAGACAAATTTGCTAATTCTGGATGAACACCATGTGTCTCAGTACATTTCTGGCACTTACCTACACATCTGCATGATGGGAAATCATATTGAGTCTTGACAGGTGTATCCAATAAATTTTTTATAGGAGTATCTAGTAATTTGGAAGGTGACTCTATAAAATTATTGAGAACAGAACCAGCTGTTCTTTTGGTTGGTGTCTTTTCTGAAGAAGTTGCTTGCTGCTCTAAAGCTGGGGTGTGGCTATCAAGTTCTGCAGCAGTGGTTTGTCTAGTCAAAACTGTGACTGGCCCTGACATTTCAACTTTTATTTGCTTCTGTGATTTGAGAGTAAGAGCCTTATGGTCAAATAATGACTTGGCCTGAAACTGCTTCAGATGCTGCTCCATGGTCTCAATGATGCTCTTTTGCTGCACATTATCACAGCTTGGAGGTGGATTCTCTTGCTTAGTTACCTTTTTCCATGTTTTGTTTTCTGGTGGTGCTGTGTGCATACAGGCATGTGGCTTGGATCCAGGTTCCACCTTAATTGGCCTGTGCATCTGACTATGGCAAGACTCACTTTGGGGTTGCTGTGTTTGCTGCTGTTCTTGCTTGTGTAAGAGATGCCACCTTAGAGCAGCATGCTTTTGAATGTCCTTCTGGGGAGGGGTCTGAGTGTGACTTCCTCCCTGGTCAGGCACAGGAAAAACATTTGCTTGGTTATGTATCAAGTACCTTTGCTGAGCAAGTTGCGCAGCTTGTTGACCAGACATATCTTGGTTTCTACTTTTATATCCCTGTAGAACTGAAGCTTGTTGTGACTTCTGCTCCTGTTCTTGAAAGCACCTGTGAAGAAGATCTTGCTTTGGGATCACATTATTTGGAAAATATTGCATGTGATGCAAGTTTTGGGTCTTGTTTCCTGCAAAAAGTTCAGGATGTGTAGTCTGTTCTTTATTCTCTGAAACTAAGTGTGTATTGTTTGAACAAGAAACCTGTATTTTGCATGCACTTGATTTTACGGTCTGACTATAAGGGGAATTTCTACTATTCACATTCGGTACTTCCTCCAGTCTCATTTGGACACTATGGGTCTGGAACTCACTTGATTTTGAATACTGATTTTCAACATGAAAACATTCTTCCACTTTAATCTGGCCAAAGAATGATCCTTCTCTTTGCTGATCATTGTTGCTTTGGGGGTGAGGAAAAGTCTGGAGTATTTCTTCTTTATTCTTCATTTGTAATTTTTGCTGCTGTTGCTGGTTTTGAGGGAGATGTGAATTCTGGGATGGTTGTGTTTGTGCTGCCTGTTTATGAGGCTTATGTTGCAAAAGGTGTGAGTTTGAAAATGGCTCAGTCTCTGAAGCCTGGTGATTCAAGTGCTGTTTCAACACTGGGGACGTAAGTTTTTCAGTTTGGGAATCTGCTCTTTGTTGAAAATGAAATCTAGTGCCACACAGTGACTGCACATAAGCTTTGGGTAAATGGTTTGTTTTGGAGAAGTGCACCTGGTGTGAGGGATTTTGGAACTGGAGATGTTGGTCCACTGTACCTTGGGACTGCCCTTGATTCATTTCAACTTGGTACATTTGTGACTTGTGCTCCAGCTGTGTTTTCTGGATGTAAGCTTGCCTTGGGAGCCCCCCAGGCATGTTGGAATTTCCAGTGTATTGTTTGGAGGTCATTTGATTGGAGAGATTGGATTGATACTGAAGAACTGATGGCAGTGATGCCTCATTACGTTTTAGATGGGATTCTGCTTGGTGAAAATGAGGGGCCTTCAATTCAATCCATCCTGGTTTCAGATAGTGCTGTGTTGGCGGCACAAGATCTCGTGTTTGTTCCTTGTCTCGACCCTTCAGAATCTCTTGCTCTTTGTTTCTCATCAACTGCTGACAGTTGTCCTGTAGCTCTCCACTGCTACCAAAAAATGGTGTGTTATGCTTGAGGTGTTCTGACATTGGTCTTGTTTTCTCAGAACACAATGGAACAGTCATTGTCCCTGCAGTCTGTATGTCATTCCTGTTCACACAATTATTCTGAGGCCTTTCAGAAAGCATCAGAGAAGGGCTGCATACATGTGTAGATGGATTAGGACTCTGGGAAGGTGGTGCCTCAGGTCTACCCTCTGTTTTCACTTCCCTTAAAAGTGTTGTGTTACTTTGGTTGGGGTAGTGGTGGTGTTCTTCTAAAACTCCACCATTCAGAGTGCTTTTTCCTTCTGAAGGAAGCTGAGGAACCTGTGAAAGAGGAGGAGGGGGAGAAAGAAGCAGTTGTGATGGTGGTGGTGGTATGGTAGTGGCAGAAAAGGAATCTTTAGTGAACACTGAGCTTTGCTTGAAGTAAGCACCATTCATTTCATTTTGCTTTAGATACCGTTCAGAGCTGCCACCAGGAGCTTGCAAATTGCTGCTGGAACCTGAACAGAATTCTTCACCAGATGCTAGCTTTGTAGTTCCCTGGATATTATTTTCTGCAGGAGATGGGCGTATCTCAAAAACTGATTTTTGTTGTTGTAGTTGTTCTGGTTTCTGAAAGGGACAGGTATCGAGCATTGCAGCTGGTTTACTGGCATTATCAGCATCATCAGCATCACAGGCCTCAGTCACCACTGCAGCTGGCTTTGGAGGCAGCTCAGAGTTAGAGGTCTGTGCGGAATTGATCTGCCCTGAGGTATGCAATGGGTGAGTGATCTCACAGGACAACTCATTAGTAGCCTGACTGTTAATGGCATTTATGTGAGATGTGGTTTTCTGCACCGCAATGGAAACACAATCTGGATAATATTGAGACAGTGTTTTTTCCAGGAGTTCACCATGTGTGTGTTCCATGGAAGAGGCAGAAACTGTAGCACCATTAGGCATTAGCACTGCCTTGTTTTTAAGTAATACAATGTTCTTGTCATGGTAATTAGCACTTTTCCCCTTCTGCTCATTCAGAATCTGAAGTTCTGGATTTTCAGGCCCACTGCGGTTATGTGTTGAAAAACTGGTGAAATCTTTAACCACATTTTCTTGGGCTACAGAGCTTACAGATTCTTTCTTATCACTCAAATCGGAGACATTTGGTTGACTGCTTTCACCTGGATTTCTTTCTTGGCTTACCCCGAAGTTACATCTTTCTCCATTAGCCTTTTGGTCTTGTTTCAATTTCTTGATCTGAAGGAGCCCAGAGAGAGAAGGTTCACTAACTGTGCGTTTTATTCCTCCATTTTGCAAACACTTGGAATACCCTCTTCTTTCTTGTATAAAGTCAGGACTCACACGACTATTCTGGCTTCCCTTCATATGGGGTATTCCATAATAACTTTTGAAAGACTGCCACTTGGTGTCTCCATTTACTTCTGGATGAGTTCTCTCAGGCACTGGGCTTCCATTCTGGAGCTTTGTAGCCAGAGGTTCTGTCTGGCAAATGGGAGGTGATGGTATCAGGAATGGACTTAGTCTGTTGCCCTCAACATGGTTGGTTCTATCCTGTTCCATCAGGCTTGCTTCGGGGCCATCCACAAGGCTGCCCTCTAGTTGAATTCTAAAGAGCATGGAAACAAAAATTAAAATGTGTTTATATAAATATAAATGTATATATATATAAAATACTAATATATCTTAAAGAACAATTGTGCATAAATATTGGAATACCTAGACATAGCAAACTGATATTTATTTTCATGTTTCATAGTGACAACTGATAGCTACTCAGGAAATAACCATTCTTGTCTTCCCAACAACTCTCAAATATTTATGGTCATGGAGAATAAGGGTGATCAAAATTACCAGTTAATGTGGGAAGTTCATATTCTTAGTTAATCAATTTCATTCCGAAATAATTTTTTGCCAAAATGCTAAAATAATTGAAAATATCAACTTTTCTTTTCTCTAGCACTTCATATATCTAATCACTTGCTAAGTTCTATCAACTCTACTTCCTATATATTCCTTTAATCATCTTGAGTGCTACTTCATAGCTCAGATCTTCTCTTTATCACTGTGCCTCCTGATCTCCGCAGTTTTTTTTTTTTTTTTTTTTTTGAGATGGAGTCTCACTCTGCCGTCCAGGCTGAAGTGCAGTGGCACGATCTTGGCTCACTGCAACCTCCACCTCCCAGGTTCAAGAGATTCTCCTGCCTCAGCCTCCCAAGTAGCTGAGATTACAGGTGCCTGCCACCATGCCCAGCTAATTTTTGTATTTTAGTAGAGATGGGGTTTCACCATGTTGGCCAGGCTGGTCTTGAACTCCTGACCTCAGGTGATCTGCCCGCCTTGGTCTCCCAAAGTGCTGGGATTACAGGCGTGAGCCACCGCACCCCACCTTCAGTAGCTTTTTAAAAGAGTTCTCCTCCCCTAGCCCCGTCTGCCCTTCCCCTCCAGCCCTTTAAGGTTCCCTTTAATTTGTTATCAGAAGGAATGTTCTAAAATGCAAATCTGATGTCATATTCTCTTTAACACATTGGCTTCAACTTGCCTGCATGGTTCTCAAACTATTTCATCCAAATACACCTGACAGACAAGGCACACTCCCTTCAGTGTTATCAATATTCCAGGTGACAGAATAGGGGTGATGAAAAGTGTAGTTTATGAAAAACCCTTTCTAGGTGATTCTATGTTTTCCTCTACAGGGGCTGGCTGCCCAAATCTTTTGAGAATTTCGGTTTAATTTAAATGTTTTCTTCCCTCCGCATACAGGCTGTTTTTTCTGTCCTCCTACTCTCTCTTACAGTTTATACTCCAACAATAACAACGGCTTATAAATATCCAAACATAGTAAGCTGTTTCAGAGTTTCATGCCTTTGGTTTTCTGTCTGCCTAGAATGCCTTTTTTTTTTTTTTTTATTATACTTTAATTTAAGTTCTAGGGTACATGTGCATAACGTGCAGGTTTGTTACATATGTATACTTATGCCATGTTGGTGTGCTGCACCCTAATCCCCTTATTTGCCCAATGACTCTATACAGAACTCTAAACCTGTCTCAGATATCATCTTCCCTAGGATTCCGTCTTTGACTCTCTAAAAGAATTAATCATTCCTGCAGAGAAAAGGGAACACTTATCCACTTATTGCTTGTGGGAATGTAACCTAGTTCAGCCATTGCGGAAAGCAGTGTGGTAATTCCTCAGAGGACTTAGAATTGCCATTTGACCGAGCAATCCCATTATTTGGTATATTACTCAAAGGGATATAAATCATTCTACCATAAAGGCACATTGTACGCATATGTTCACCACAGCACTGTTAACGATAGCAAAGACATGGAATCAACTTAAATGTCCATAAGTAGTAGACCGGATAAAGAAAGTGTTACATATACAGCATGGAATACTACACAGCCATAAAAAAAAATACAAGATCATGTTCTGTGCAGCAACATGGATGGAGCTGGAGGCCATTATCCTAAGCAAACTAACAAAGGAACAAAAAATACCACATGTTCTCTTAAGTGGCAGCTAAACAGCAAGAACACATGGACACAAAGGGGGGGAACAACAGACACCAGGGATACCGTGAGGATGGGAGAAGGGAGAGGATCAAAAAACTACCTATCAAGTACTACATTTGCTACCTGGGTGACAAAATAGTCTGTATACCAAACCCCCAAGACATGCAATTCACCTATGTAACCTGCACTTGTACCCCTGAATCTGATTTAATTCATTCGAACATTTTTGGGAGTAGTACTAATGAAGATTTCAGAGTCCCAATAATACAGAAAGCCAGAAGAAATGGCACCAAAAAAATTAATCCATTGTATAAGGTATCTGCTTTATTTTCCCACAGTCTTTCTCATTACATTTATTTTAAAAATGTAAGTAGAAAAAAAAAAAGACTATTTTCTCTTTGGACAAAAAATAACTCTATTAAAACAGCTACTGCTTGATAAACAAGAAAAATGAAATAGAAGAAATAAGAATATAAATGTTGAAAAGTAACACTAAAGTTATTGTTTACAGACAAGAAGATTATATACAGGTCAACCTATAGAATCAAGTAAAAAATGGTTACAGTTTTTGAGAATTCAGTAAAGTAGCTGAAGAAAAATTCATAGCCTTGATTTATAAGAGCAACAACCAGTCAGAAGTTTTACTGGAATAAAATACTGTACTTATAATAGAGGAAATTAATACACTAGGAATAAGTTTATAAAATGTGGAAAACCTATTTTAATACAACTTTAAAACTATACTAAATAATATATAAGTACAAAAACAAAACAACTGAAAAGCTATAATATGTTCTTAGATAGCTGTCAAATTATTCACTTAAAATACTCTTACTAAAAGTACTTGCACAATATTTTGAGGAATTAGGGAAGTTGACTCCAAAGTTCATGTGGAAAAATAAATTGGGTAGCCAGGAATCTTCTGAAAAAGAATTGTATGGGGCCTAGTAGCCAAATTAAAAGATATTTAAAAGCAACACAGCTACTATACTTAAAATAGCTTGTGCTTGCACATAAATAATATTAATACGATCAATGGAATAAAATAGAATGTTCAAAAATAGACCCAAACCACAGAAATATGCTACGAGATAAGGATGGGATTTCAAAGACATACTTGATATTAGAACATCTGGGTAATCTCCTGAAAAAATGATAAAGTGGGATCATTCCCTTATACTTTATACTAAGATAAATTCTAAATGAATTCAATATATGAATACAGGAAATAAAACTCCCCAAAATTTAAAACAATCTGAGAAAACTTAAAAAAAAGTCTAATGACTGGGTAAGTTCTTTTCTGTGAAACAAAATCTAGAAGTCATAAAAGATGAGAAAGCTTGCTAAAATTTATGTGTGCCAAAATAAACATGTAAAAAGAGTTAAAAGTTGTATAAAACTTTTCTTAACATATAGGACTCCTACAAATAGATGAATAACCACCTACTAAAAAAATGGACAAGGGACACGGACAGTTCATAGAAAATAAAATGTGAATGGCTCTTTTAAGTATTCAAGAAGATGTCTACTATTGCTCATAAAAAGAAATGCAAATTAAAACTGCAACAAGATACAGTTTTTCTCTTCTCAAATTAGTGAAGATAAATAAGTTTAATACTACACTATGTTTGGCAAGCATGTGGGAAAACAGATCCTCTCTCACATGGCTTTTGAGAGTCAAAACCGCCACAAATATGTAGGATGACAATTTGGCAATATGTACAAAATTTCAGAAACGCTTTCCTTGACCCTTTTAAGAATTTATCTGACAGGCCAGGTGTGGCAGCTCATGCCTATAATCCCAGCACTTTGGGAGGCTGAGGCAGGTGGATCACCTGAGGCCAGGAGTTCTAGACCAACCTGGCCAACATGGTGAAACACTGTCTCTACTAAAAAGATACAAAAATTAGCAGGGCATGGTGGTAGGCACCTGTAAGCTCAGTTACTTGGGTGGCTGAGGAAGTCCTATATGTCCACCCGGGAGGTGGACATTGCAGTGAGCTGAGATTGTGATGCTGCACTCCAGCCTGGGTTACAGAGTGAGACACTGTCTCAAAAAAAAAAAAAAAAAAAAAATCTGACAAATATGCTCATATATACATTAAATGATGTAGGCACAATCTTTTGCAATAATAAAAGGTTAGAAACAACCTACATCAATATGGGTTATGTTAAATAATTTATGGGACAGTCACACAATACCATGTAGCTATTAAAATTGGTATCTCTATATTTTCAGATGGAAGTATCTCTATGTAATTAAATGGAATAAAGGAAGCCACACAACAGTTTATATAAGAATGCTACAACCTATACCTTTGTAAAAAAAAAATCATCTCTGGGGAATATATAATTGGCCATAATAATTTGCCTTCAGGAAAAATAATGCGGCAGCTGGAAAAAAGCACTGGGAGGGGGATTACTTTTAACTATTCCCTTTTTTTTTTTTTTCTAAATAAGTTTCAAGCATGTGTATTACTTAATAAATAAAATAAAAGGCCAGGCACGGTGGCTCACGCCTGTAGTCCCAGCACTTTGGGAGGCTGAGGTGGGCGGATCATGAGGTCAAGAGATCGAGACCATCCTGGCCAATGTGGTGAAACCCCACCTCTACTAAAAATACAAAAATTAGCTGGGCATGGTACGGGTGCCGGTAGTCCCAGTTACTCCGGAGACTGAGGCAGGAGAATCTTTTGAACCCGGGAGGCGGTGGTTGTAGTAAGCCGAGATACTGCCACTGCACTACAGCCTGGCAACAGAGCGAGACTGTCTCAAAAAAGTAAAGTTGTAACTCATATTGGACAAACAAAGTGATGTCTTTATTTCTGCTAGATTCACTTCCTCCCATATGTTAAGAGATGGTCTAGATATACATCATCCAGCACAGTGACTAGTCGCATATAGCTGTTGAGCCCTTAAAATGTGTCTAGTTCAAATTGAGATGTGGTATCTGTGTAAACATTTAGTTTGGATTTCAAAGATTTAGTGTGAAAAAAACACAAAAATACTCAAGAAATATTTAAGACATGTTGAACTCTTTTNAAAAAAAAAAAAAAAAAAAAAAGGCACTTTTGGTAACTGTAAAACCAATTCATATATAGAGCAATCAAAAGGTATTTACATGTATATACATGTGTACATTTATGATAAATTATATAAAATTTGTAGGATCTGTACATAATACATGTTTTTCTACTTTCTAAGGTATAAAATATGTTAAGCATTTAATATATTACCTTTTACTATGATCCATTCCACATAATTTTGGACATTCTTTAAAGTGTCAAGGGCAAATCCTTTGATACGTATAATAATAGCTACTAAGAAATGAAGGTGACTTAAAATGAAATGTATTTCAATATGGAGTTTTAAACACAATGGCCATTTTTAAACATTATACAGAACTATTTTGTCTGTGACAGCAAGTCCTTTCTTTATGCAACCATTTGTGTGAAAAGTTTAATGGTTAACTTTTTCACAGGAAGGGCAGGAAAGTTATATGTTAGAATGAGGAAAATTTGTTATTGGTCTTTAAATCTTATTTCAGGAAATTTTAACTAATAAACTGCCATTTAAGGAGAAAAAGGCAATATTTTCTTTTACTTTAATATGTGGTAAATCACACTTTTTATATACATACCCTGGAATATTACGATCCAGTAACCCACTCTTTCAAGCTCTTAGTGCTTGCATACTGATGTTGATAAAGTATTACTTTGTTTAATAAAAAAGAAGAAAATGAGACCTATGCATTTTGCTCATTGTAGAAATACTGAAAAAGCTTTCATGCTGTAGTTTTTATGGGGTCATTTACACAGTGTTTTCAAGCTTGCATAAAAAGCCTACATAAAGTCAATAATTTTTGCATAAGATAAAAAAATCTTCAGAGATGAATTTTTGTAGATATTTACCTGCTATTCACCTGCTATTCAGTGAAAGTATAGTTAATGAGTTTTTTTTACAAATTTAAATGATTGCAAAGAAAACTTTTTCAAAGTTAAACTGTTTTTCAGATAAATATAAATTTTTGCTGTAGAGATTATTTGTGTGATTTTTGCTTCTCAGAGACTAAGAACAAAAATATAATTTTAATTCATATCTGCTCTTATAAATGACTCATTGGAAATATTTTGAATTACCATAATTTTTTTTTAGTTGAAATTAAACATCCTTCTATTTTTTCCTACACCAGAGAACATAAAATTAATATGGTATATAATGTTAATCAAGATACTGTTCTATTGTGCAATGAAATATTCACTTTTTAAAGCCAGCTATTGAAGGTCTATACATTGTAATTCACTATATGCAAAATAGTCCATGCCAAATAAGATTCTACCTATAAAATCATTCCCTAGATGGAAACAATTTTATTTTAGAATGAGAAGCAACTTTACAAGAGGACAATGTCTTTCCTAAGAGGATGCTGGCCAATCAAAATTAAGGCCTTTTTTTTGGGTTGTTAAACTGATTATGAAGTTTATATACAAGAACAGAGACAGAAGAACCTTTGGGAAAACATGGAGTGACTAATTGTTTACCCAGGGATGATTTTCATGATGTTAATACTTCACTCATTGCACTTAGTTAAAATTTAAGAATGAATATAGCTTTTAACATATTCCTTAAGAGATGCTCTTATGGGATATAGCTGGTATCACGTTATCAACCTACAGCTCATGCAATTCCCGAAAATTTCACAATGTGCTCTTGAGAACTGGTTGTAAGCACTGTTAGAGCTACCAAAATATTAATAAATTATATTACTCTTTTTTCCTCCTTTTGAAAATAAAAATGAAATTTCCCTGAGATCAAATACATGCCATATTACTTTGGCATCTTTACTTCCAGAATTCTACTGGACAAAGAGCTCTTGCTTCTAGAATGACTAAATAGCATTTTAACCTTCTGAAACGTATGTTAGGCTGTCCTTGAGCTGCTATAAAGAAATAGCTATCTGGGTAATTTATAAGAAAATAGGTTTAATTGGCCAATGGTTCTGCAGGCTGTATAGGAGGCATAGCACTGGCATCTGCTTTGGGTGAGGCCTTACAAAGCTTACAATCATGGCAGAAAGCAAAAGGGGAGCAGGCATCTAACATGGAGGGAGTGGGAGCAAGAGAGAGAGGAAGACAGAAGAAGAGGGAGGGAGGAAGAGAGAAGAAGAGGGAGGGAAGAAGAGAGGGAGGGAAGGAGACAGGGAGGGGGACATGCCACACACCCTTAACCAGATCTCCTGAGAACTCACTATCAGCAGGACAGCACCCTGGCATGAGGGATCTGCCCCAATAACCCAAACACCTTCCACTAGGCCCCACCTCCAACACTGGGGATTATATTTCAACAGGAGATTTAGAGGAGCCAACATCCAAACCATATCACAAGGCTAAGAAATTCTAAAGTGACACTCAAATGTGAGTAATAATATGTAACAATGATCTTAAAATGTATAAATATTTCAGAGTAGCAGCAAGGATCTAGTACCATTTTCTCATTTTAAAGATGTGAAAACTGAGGAATCTGCCCATGGTGAAGCATCAAAATAGAGGCTCCCACAGGGGGTAGGCCTAAGCACTCTGGCAGCTCTCTGAAGCTCTTCCCACCACATAATACTAAGAAAAGTGCGTAATTCAGGGAGTAAGTTTTGTTATTAAATTCACATTTAGCCAACAATTTAAGCTTTTTTTAAAAAAACAAAGTATTTTGGTTATGTATCTGTAGGTCTGTAATTATTAAGATGATTAAGGGCATTCTGCACGTATTTAGCCAACAAATCACTTCTTTATGTGGTTTGGGATAGAATAAAAAAGAAAATGTAAACTTTTAGGACATGGAATTTGAAGCTGCCACAGAGTTATTCTGATCCCTTCTTTGTCACCTTCCCAGATTATCTTTGCAATGCTGGACTGCTGATGATTTTTTCTCTAGAATATTTGACGATGATTTATAAATCTCCCCTGGTAGTGTCACTAAGAGAATTGGAGCTCAAGACACATTAGTTCATTTAGTTTTTCAGTCCTGTTGCACTGAGTTGAATCCTCACTCAGTGCAGTTGCTATGGCATGGAGCTAACTCAAAGATGCATACATCCTCTACTGCCCTGAACTGTGGTTATGCTGAGGCAATGAGACTACTGAAGTGCCATGGGAATACAGGAGAGGGGAAGAGTAGAGCACTTGTCCCTTGGTGGCATATCAGCCACCCAAGTCACTCTTGTAAAATTTAACTTCATTTCTTCTTGTCGTAGTATGAGAGAAGAACACTACGTCAAAGGTAAAAGGCTGACAACAAATGTTCATCAAAGCTACCTACAACATTACTGAGGGAGGAGAACCAGTGACCTAAGTAGAAATGTGCATCAGTAGTCATCAGGTACAGAGAACACCACATAAAAAACTCAATAGAGTGCAGTTTTAAAAAAAACTATTAAGACAACAAATGAGTTGTGGAAGCTCTTCTGATTATTGAACCCTTAACCTAGGAAATACATGACATGTTTATATGCTTCACTATCAACTTATCTTTGCTTATCAAAATACAACACATAGCTCATTATTCAAACTACACACACACACACACACACACACACACACACACACACACACACACACAATTTTCAACTATATGGTGCAGCATGAGATTTCTTCATAGGTTTACCAAAAAGGCAACAAAGTGAATTAAACTTTAAGAATGAACAAAATATAATGCTAAAGTTGTAAGAACTTTGGTATTTTTTTAAGTCTAAAAAGGCAGTTTTAGAAATTATCATTTGCCTAAATGACATATTAATTAAATCACAATTTTAAAATGTCATAATTTAGATCCCACTAGTCATATTATGTATGTCTATCCTTTTATTCCAATAATCTAATGTTCTTTGCAATGCATGGATTTCCAAGGAATGAAAAAGAATATTTCTATTTACTATAAATGCCACCGTTTTTTTCTTCAGGAATTCTAAAGGTCAAATTATAACCAGGCAATTTAACATAAATAGAAACATGCAACAATTATATGGCCACTCAATAATTTCAGCTAATGCCCCAGAATAAATTTTTATAAGCTACAAGACAGAGAGAGAGAGAGAGAGAGAGAGAGAGAGAGAGAGAGAGACTGGCTGAGATGTCAATTATGTTAACCTTGATCTTCTATGTCAGAGGCATGTATTAATGAAGCATGTTTATCTCAATAGAAAATACTGGCGTTTTGACTACTAGCTAACATTCTGGTTTCCTAAGACCAAAACAGGTTTTAGCCACAGCAGTTTTCCTTTGATTTTCTTCCTTCTCCCGCCTCTCTGAAAATAATTTATTATAAATTCAAGTTGCATCGGCAGCATCTGTGAAACAATTACTGCATCTAGGACTGACTCTGCAGTCTAATCCATCATAATTATGACAGGCCTCTTTGAAGATGCTATGATGCATGACTTAAAAATAGCACATTAGTGTGCAAATGGATCAGCATCTCATTTCACCAATATGCATTTAGGATTGTAATTTTGCTCCATACCATTTGACTCTTCGGATTACTCAAGAATGGTAGCTGTATCTCTCACCACATAAAGCTGAAGATACGCTCAAATTTGTGAAGAGGGCTTGACTTTGCTTTTGTTTTATTTTTTGGTTTACTGATTTTCTAGGTGGGGGTATATCTTTTATTGCTCTAAGAGAAAAAATACACATCATTTAAATTTTATGTCAGCTTTTTTTCAAGGAGTCAAAAGAGTCAATTTATAGATTTGTATAGTTGCCATACTATAAGGTAGTAAATTTTTTTTTCTATAAAAAAGTTTTGGATGTCCTAATACTACATGTATATATACATTACTCTACCATCGTGAATCCTATTTATATATTCAGATTACTGAGGGTAAATACCTCAGACTGCTTACTTATGGGAACTATATCTGCTAAAGGCACTGTGTTTCAGGATCAAACTTATGGGAATCACTGTATATCTCCCTGTGACTTCCACTGACAGGCTTTAACTCTATTAGTAATTCAGGGTGTTAGGAATTAAATGTTTATTGACATGGAAAACACTAAGTAAAGATGATGTATATGGCCACACCTCCTACACAGATGGCACTATTCTCTAAAACTATTTTGGATTCTTCTTATCAACATGGGCCATAGCTTGTGTCAATTATATACTTATTTCAAGATGTGTGCAATGCAATGGATTTCATTATTGTCTACTACATTTCCTTGTGGATAGTGTTCTAAAATCCCAAGCAAAATGTTGGTTTAAATTCTTATTTTCTGTATCTATTAAGTTCTCTGCATTTAGTTTGTCTTTTAAAATTACTATGTAATATTGGGATGGTTGCCAAGTCTCACTCTTGAGGTAAAGAAAGTGTTTTTTTATAGGGCATTTCTTACAAAATTAGAAACTATTCTTCATTAATATTAACATTATTTAATATTTAAATATTAAAGCTAAAATTTTAAAAACATAATCCAAAACACGTATTTTTCAACAGCAAAATTAATGTATCCAAGCTACATGTTAGACCTGGAATATAATGTGTTTACTATATGGATTAAGTATGGAGAATATAAGGTGAATTAATATTTTTAAGGCAAAGCTAACTTTTCTATTTCTCATTTTATAAGAACTTTCTATCTTAATATTAAAAAATCTGTGAAGATGTACTTCACATCTCTTGAAAAAGGACTGCTGAACACACATATATGTCAAAGTCCTCAGAGAAAGTTCTTCCATTTCTGAAAAGGTATTAATTGGACAAGTAGCTGCACATACACATACAGCGTGTGCACTGCTCCTAGTCTAAATCATGTGCACAGGAGGCTTTGTCAGGTTTTTCATAAACCTCAGTAGGGACTATTTAATTCCCATGTTTAGAGTTTTAAAATGTGTTTCTTAAAATGGCAGTATAAACAAAATTTAATAACGTATAGATTATTTCAGAGGAATGCCACTGAAGATTAGAGGCAGATTAGCTCAGAGATAGAGATCTGCATTTAAGAACTGGAGACACCTGCCAGTTTAGTATAAATCTGCTTTCAGTTTGCAACCCAAGTTAGCCAACCAGTTTCTCACTGGTAAAATGGGCATGAGCTTTTGTCAATTCTCTATTATCCACGTATCTGTTAATCCTGGAATTATTTCTTGAATTTGGCTTATTCCTGGCCTTTCTCCAAGTCTCATCAAACTAGTATGTACTGAAGGAAAGAATAATAATAATAATAATTTAAAAAGATAAACATAATTAGAAATGTAACTTATCACAAATATTGTTTCTCATAAATTATTTTAAAAATCTAGATTTTTTCCACTTCGGTTGAGTCCCATTGTTAGAATGGATAATTGTGAGCCGGCTGTCCTTACTGGAACACTGTCTAGGATACATTTACATTATCCAATACTTGAAACTTTCAATTAAATAAAAGTGTACTTACAAAAATTGCAGAAATTGTTTAGGCTTGGTCATGCTCTAAGAATCTGTCCAGGTCAAGGAAGCCCCAGCAGAAAGAGACTGTGGGGTGGACTCAGCAGACAAAGCTCAAGTAGCTATAGTGATAGAAGAGATAGGGGCAGATCTCTCATATCAGGGTACTGTGCAGTGAGAGCCCTTGTAGGCCTCTCTAAAGAACCCTCCATGTGTGTCAAGAGAGAGCCAGTATTCGAATGCCTGCCTCATAAAAGGTGTCCAATAGCCAGTCAATGCCTGGCAGAAAGATAGCAACATCCAAAGTCCTGCAGTCTTGTTTAGGAGCTTAAGGAGCCCTGAGCTCCTTTTCATCTTTCCTCAGTCCTGCCCAATCTCCTAGACACTGGTGTTCAAGGTAGAGAGGGAGGGGAGGTATCAGGAGTGAGGCTCCCCTACTTTCAACTCTAAGGGTTGGAGCCAGTGTTTAAGTTTGTGCTAGGAGAAGAAGAACATTGACTCAGGCTTGAGTTGGGAGTTTTAAAATGAATAGGACTGAGTTTCACAGACTAAAATTGTTCTAATAACCAAAAGGTGCTGTAAAATTATGTTATCTGGTCAAGAAGACACCAGAGGCTGAAGGGGTGAAGGACACTATAATAGTATTTTGAGGGGCAATTGTAGAAAAAAAACTTTCGTTTTATATACTGAGGTATGATTTTCCAATAGAACTATTACATAAGGCCAACAAATGGGTTCTAATAATATGTAAGAACTTTATGTAATTTCTAGGAGGTTTCATAATCATTCAGTGTAGTTATATAATGACACTGGTAGAGTTATAAAAACAATCTGTCAAGGTATCCATTCTTTCACGCAACAAATATTTATTGAACATATTCTATGTGTCAGGCACTCTAGTAGTCACCAGTAATACACCACTGAACAAAAGAGACAAATATTCCTGTCTTCTTTGATCTGATATTCTAATGAGGAGAAAAACAATAAACACAATAAGAAAGTAAATTACGTGGTGTGGTAAGAAAATGTTGAGTGCTAAGGGAAAAACAAATAATAGGGCAACTAATGGGGAATCAGGAGTATTCGGGAGTGGCTGCCCTATTAAATACTATATAGTGAGAGTAAATCTCATTAAGATAGTGAGATCTGAATAAAGTCGAGTTATAGAATAAACATCTAATTCACCAAGATGATCTTAATTAATCAATGCATAATTCTTTATTGTTGAATACACTGTCTCATATCTTCGGCCCTAAAATCAAGAATGGCAAAACAGAAAACAAACAAACAAAACTCCACAAAGCTATCCAAAGGTAGAAATTAACTATATTAGAGTCAACTAAATTGTCATATCCCCAGGGGTCTCTAAAATATTAATGTGAAACAAACCTGACATACCTAGCATTTTATTTAAAAACTCTGTACCAGGAATCCTTGCAACACACGCATTTTGGCAATTATGTACTGTACTGTATCCCTAAAACCTGTTCCTTCTAAAAAATATATTGTTCCCTACCATTGCCTCAAAAGGCATGCCATCTATGTTTTGGAGAAGTTTTGTACAGACTTGAACAAATTCATTTTCCTATTGATCTAGTCTTAATCAACTGGTTACCATAACAATCTGGTCATTTTTATTCTTTCTATTTTGGAACAACTAGCAATGATCATGTTTTAGTTAATTTGTAGGATATTACAGTTATTTTTGAGAGTAAGATGAAGATCTTCTTAAACATTAATAATGGAAATGCCATTAAACCAAATGCACACCCATCAGCTATCAATTTAAGAAATTTCAATATGTGCCAGTTCTAATGAAAAACTGCCAACATTATTTCATAAAATAAACAAAATAATTTCAGTCTATCCAAAGAAAGAGTAGAAGAAATTCTCTAGTAGGTTAAATATTAGGAAAATGACAAATTTTAACTATACAGATGCTTTAAAAGAATATCATATAACCACGTGTTCATCAGAAAAACACATTAATGTTCCCACACATGATGAAGATTACTCTAATTTTATTTGATCTGAAAAGCTCTGATAAATAGGTTAAGATTGTCTAAAATTATAGAGCATGTTTTAGATTATCAAAATAGTAATAGGAAGACTATATATGTATATATTTTTCATTACAAAAGGTTCTTCTAGAAACAATCTATAGGATCCAGAAGTTGCATAAAATATGGTCTCTATCTTTAAGAATTTTTAATTATTTAATTGAGAAGACAAGATATATACATACAGGACACAGACATAGAACAAGAATGCTGAGTTTTGGTTCTAAATGTGGATTTGTGAGCAAGTCATAACCATCCCACATCTCCATTTTTAAAAATCTATAATGTAATACGAGGGGAATGAACAAGATTACATCTAAGGTCATCTTGTGTTCTAAAATGCTATGATTCTCTAAAACTGGCAATGATAAACATCTACTAGGGCTTCAATTAAATAAGTCATCACAAAGACCACTTTTGGTTTGAAGGGTATAATTTTTACCTCATTTTACACATAAGTAAACAGAAGCTAAAAGAATGAAGTGGCATGGCATAGCCAACATGAGGAAGAGTAGATATAAAATGCAGCCCTGTCCAACTTCTGAGTCAAACTATGAATAGATAGAGATGATCTGTTCAGGACAAAAAGGCAGATTTGGTGCTCCTTATTAGTACTGTCCTTGGAAAATAAACACTGGATTGGCCAATATGATTACATCACTAGACACATAAATTCTTCTATGGGGCAGGATGATTAAAAGCTTTCTTCATTGAGGTGTAGATAATAAATATTCCTTAAGACTCTTCATCTTCAAGAAACATTGGGTGCCTTTAAAGCAAGTACCCTGGACAGTGGACATAAATAATATTTTGAAAATTAAAAATGGGAATTCCTGATTATTAACTGAGAAACTTACGATTTTGTTTAAACATCAATCTCATGTGAGTTTAATTAAAACAACTCAATTTCCTTCAATCCAATCAACTCTGTGGGAGAGATAAAATTGGGTTTCTAAATTTTTAACATTAAGAAGCAGGTCCTAGGCAATGGTGTCCACCCTAAAATGATATCTTCTTGATGTCTCTATAATGTCTCTTTATAAGTGCAGTATTAATAAGCTAGAGATGTGTCCTAATGTGTAGGTACCTGAACACACATGTACACCAACACTATTGAAAGAAATTCTTATCATATGTGATATCTATCTATGGGACACTGGTTCTTTGGGATATTAACGTGTAATTTTAGAAAAGGAGGACCAGCTTGAGAGAGAATAAAGTTCTGTGCTCAAGTAAGAAAACTTATTTTTTTTTTTTTAATTTAAAACTTTCTTTAATGCATGGCCTCAAAGTCTTTAATATGATGATGGAATGTATGGAAAGGTGCTGTGTGGCATTTCCTGGACATAATGAGGTATAGGATCATTGTTTATGGAGCACCCTGAAAAAACAGTATTTCCATGGAATAGCATACTTTGGAAAACCCTAATTCAGATGTAGTATATGGTATCTCATGTAATTTTAATATGTGCATAGATCTTGAGGCACTGATGAGAACCTGTGGACTAGGAGAGTAAAAATTCATATAACCACTCAGATGTAGAGTTCTGAGTTCATCTTCAAGAGCAAAGGACATGTACCTATGCAAGTTTTGCTTCAGCTTCCAATTTAACTTGTAAAAACTAAACTATCGTCTTCCAATTATATTGCTGTTCTAATTATTCATGCTCTTTACCTGTACTTTGCCCAGATACAAAATCATTATTTTTTTTTTCACCATGAGCTAAATAGACCATCCAAGTTATGCCTTTAAAATGAAGAGAAAAGTCTGTTCATAGTATATAATTTGGCTGTTATTTTAGTGTCGCACAGTGCTGATATATATCTTCATAGGGAAAGCAGGGAGGGGCAAGAACGAAGAAAGAACACACAAAAAAATTGTAAACTCAGAAAATCTAAACCATTCAGGACAAACAAAAAATATACTTCCAAGAATGTACTGAAAATAACATTTGAATTCAAAATAAGACAACTACCTGCAGAGAAACTTCCATATAACCTTAACATTACCTAGGAAATATCATAAATTCACATCATACTGTATGATGCATTTAAGATTGATGTGACCAACAGTTTGTCCAACAGACTTAGTTATACATCTGTTTCATGATTATAACTAAATCCGCTAAAAGATGAATTAGCTTTTTGTCTGAAAACAGCTTCAAATTAATTAGTGAATGATCCAAGTTTATGATATTTTCATAGAACAAAACAGGATTCTAAAGAAAACATCTAGGAAATATCATATAAATGTTCTGCTTTAACCTGTGGCAAATGATTACTTTTAAACTTTGTATTTGAATATAATATATAAATGTAAATCAGAAGCAATAAACACTTCAAATATCACCAACCACCTAAAAGTTGTAGCTTATTCCTTTTCCCCTCTATCATATCGATCTTTCAGGGGTATAAAAAATCTGATTTTAGTGCCATCTTATAAACATGGTACCATAAAATAAGTCCACCAGTTAAGATAAGCACTGAATTATGATGAAGAAAAAGAACATGTCAGATTAACTCACAAAGATTATAGAACTGTTATTACCAGAAGCACCAACAATTCCATGAAATAACTTGATTAAAATTCAAAGCAATATTTAACTTAACTCTCCTCCCCCTGACCTGTTTCAAAGTACAATGAAATAAACATGTATAAAACATTCCTTTTGTTTTAGTCAGTGTGGCTTTAAAAATACTCATTTGCACTCTATCTGTCCTCTTCTACCTCCCCCCGAAATACTAGGCAAACTCCAAGTATACTAGCTCTAATATTCACAGTATGGAAATGTTTTACATTGTCTTCTAAAGACCCACAGTTAGTAATCAAGATCATAAAATATTCTGAAGCTGAATTAACTTTATTTAAGGGGAGAAAAAAGGGTAGAAGGAAATGGTGGTTGGTTTCTTAATAGAAAAGGTACTTTAGTCACACATGGAGAAAACAGAACTCTGAATTGTTAGACATGTCTCTTCAAAGGTATTGACTTACAGTTAAAACATTACTCAGGCCAACCATTTATGGTATTGTATAAAAATTCTACACTGCTCTGCTAAAAAAGGTTATGGTTTAGAACCCCAGAAATGAGTTGGCATTCTGGTTGAAATCAAAGCAAATTCTTTCCCATGTTTCAATGTTCTCTTTGTGGTAAGATGTAGTATGAAGAGACGGTAAAATCACTGCAGATAAGGAAAAAAAAAAAAACTGGCTGATCTCATCTGTACTGCAGTTATTGCTTTGAGATGATGCTGAAGATTGCATTATCGAAGCAGTGCTGGGAAAATGTTGTATTCCTTTCTGTTTCTTTTTTCAAAATACTTTCAAAACTATAAATTTTTCCTCAGAGGCATTTCTAACTCTGGAAGCCCACACAGCTACCAATCTTATAAACATTTAAAAGTATTTCATCTCTAATTTAAATTTTAAGTAAAACTATCAGGTACTGAGTAATAATTCAGGCTTTTTGGTAATAAATACAAGTCAAATGTCACAAAGTTTAAAAAGCTCTTTCGTTAATTTTCTAGAACATTATTTCATGGTCTGACAAGTGATTGTAAGATGTTATTACAGAGAGTCACTGAAATAACCTTTTTAGTTTAAATGCTACTCAGCTGAAGACAATTAGATTTTATAAAAAGGTCTCATGTAGCATTTTCTGGAAAAAAGCATCATATTCTTATCACTGTATATGGCTGTGTACGAAAAAACCTCTCCAAAATGCATTTTTCCTCTGCTCTCACATCACAACAATATTCAATACAGAAAACTTCTCTTTCTTGACCAAATGTGTGAGGGTTTCTCCCCACCACCAAGCAGCAGACACTAGCTGGGTGTCCTCCAATTTAATTCCCAGAGATAGTGTCAGATCCCGTAGATTAAACGCTCAGTCCCCAAGATGCCCCTGCCACAAACACAAGCCACAAATCCAGGCCTCCAGAACTTCTGACCAACCAGCTTTGAGTTGGGGTTCCCACAACACCCTCTTTGGGTTCAATACGTTTGCTCAAGCAGCTCACATAACTCAAGAAAACACTTACATTTGCTGGTTTATCAAAGGACACAGATGAGGAGACGCGTAGGGTGAGGTATAAGGAAAGTGCATGGAACTTCTAAGTCGTCCCTGGATAAGCCACCTTCCAGGAGCTATCCAGAAGCTCCCCAAACTCAATCCTCCTGGGTTTTTATGGAGGCTTCATGACCATCAGCATTCCTTTCCCCAGTGCAAAGGGTGGGTCCTTCTCTGGTGTTTTAAGACTTAAAATCAGAAGGGTGGGGATGATTTAGAATCTGCCTCAGGGTTGGGTGTGGTGGTTTGAGCCAAGGTGGGTGGATCACTTTAGCCCAGGAGCTGGAGGCCAGCCAGACTGGGCAACATGCTGAAGCCTCGTCTCTCCAAAAAAAAAAAAAATTGCCAGGTGTGGTGGCATGTGCCTGTAGTCCCAGGTACTTGGGAGGCTGAGATGGGAGGGTTGCTTGAGCCTAGAAGGTTGAGGCTGCACTAAGCTATGATCATGCCACTGCACTGCAGCCTGGGTGACACAAGGAAGTCTTGTCTCACACAAAAAAAAAATTCTCCCTTGGGGCAAGTGAAAGGAAGGCAGGAGAGATTGTTTTCTGTGTTTTCTGAGGCCTGCCCTGAGGCCCAACACACCCCACATTCTAACAAAAAGACTGTAACAAGGGATATGGGAGCTATGAACCAGAAACCATGGACAAAAACCAATATATATCATAACCCAACAATGGCAAACATTTGTGGTATATTTTTTTACATATATTTTCAAAAATGGGGGACGGGCATGGTGGTTCACGCCTGTAATCCTAGCACTTTGTGAGGCCAAGGCAGGCGGATCACTTGAGGCCAGGAGTTCGAGACCAGCCTGGCCAACATGGTGAAACCTTGTTTCTACTAAAAATTAGCCAGGCATGGTGGCATGGGCCTGTAGTCCCAGCTACTCGGGAGACTGAGACAGGAAAATCACTTGAACCCAGCAGGCAGAGGTTGCAGTGAGCAGGGATCGCACCACTGTACTCCACCCTGGGCGACAGAGGGAGACTTTGCCTCAAATAAACGTAGTTCACTCATTACTTACGGAGCCTGTGAGCTGAGTACTGTACTAGGTGCCATGGGAAACAGAAATGACAACTGGTCATAGTCCTCTCTGAGAGCTTTTATCTAATTTAGAAGCAGATCATAGAGTTACAATAAAATAAATGGCATCAGACATGCAACTATGGGGACTCATAGGAAGGTGGGTCATCCAAATGAAGGGCTTTTGGTAGCGTGCTTTAAGAATTTTTAGAATTTCTTCACTTGCAGTGAAAGAAGAACATCCTAGGTAAAGGAAAATGCTTGAGAAAATTTGTAGAAAGACTTAAAACACAGAAAAATATCTTAAAATAGCAGGAAGTCCATTTGGTTAAGCATAGGTATATGTAACATCTTACAACAAGAAGAGTACAGATGTAGTAGAAATTAGTGTGTCATTTTTTATTTTTTATTTTTTATTTTTTTATTATACTTTAAGTTCTAGGGTACATGTGGCATAACAGTGCAGGTTGTTACATATGTATACTATGCCCATGTTGGTGTGCTGCACCCATCACCGTCAGCACCCATCAATTCATCATTATATCACGTATAATCCCCAATGCAATCCTCCCTTCCCCCCTCCCCATGATAGGCCCGGTGTGTGCATTTCCCTTCCCCGAGTCCAAGTTGATCCATTGTTCAGTTCCCAGACCTATGAGTGAGAACCTCGGTGGTTTGGTGTTTCCTTCTTGTGATAGTTTGCTTAAGAATGGTTTCCAGCTCATCCATGTCCCTACAGAGGACGCAAACCATCCTTTTTTATGGCTTGCATAGTATTCCATGGTGTATATGGTGCCACATTTTCTTAATCCAGCTCTGTCACAGATGGACATTTGGGTTGATTCCAAGTCCTTTGCTATTGTGAATAGTGCCGCAATAAACATATGTGTGCATGTGTCTTTGTAGTAGAATAATTTATAAATCCTTTGGGTATATACCCAGATGTGGGATGGCTTGGGTCATAATGAGTACATTCTAGCCTTAGATCCCATTGAGGAATTGCCATACTGTTCCCATAATGGTTGGAACTAGTTTCAATCCCACCAACAGTGTAAAATGTTCCTATTTCTCCACATCCTCTCCAACAACGTGTTGTTTCCTGATTTTTAATGGCCATTCTAGCTGGTGTGGAGATGGATCTCATTGTTGGTTTTGGAATAAGGGCTATTTGTGATGATCATTACAAGCTTTGAAGCATAACCTGTAAGTTTCAGAACTCATACTTGATTAAATTGGCTAAAAGAAATTTTAGTATGCTTCCTCTTACTTTTTCCTCTTCTGCATATCTCTGAAAAGCTGTCATTTTCCCAAATTCTGCTTTATGAACTTGTAGGGGATACCCCAAAAAAGAAAACTACACTCGACGTGTCAAATCAGCAGTATCATTATATTATAAATATTAGCTACAGCCCTAGAAAATTAGTCACTATTAGCTATTTCACAATGCATCTGTATATTTCCTATGTCAGAAAAATGAATTGAAGGGAGTTAAGATTTGACTCAGCTCGTAAACTAGTTTATCACTTAAAAAGAAGTAGATGAGCAGATCATTGTAAAAATAAAACCCGATGGAGTCTTTTGGTGGGTGGGGGGAATGGGAAAATTAATTTTTTTTTTTTTTTTTTTTTTCATCTAGACATGATTCCACCCTGTCGCCCAGGCTAGAGTCAATGGCATAATGATCTCGCTCACGTCAAACCTCCACCTCCTGGGTTCTAAGTGATTCTAATGCCTCAGCCTTCCAATAGCTAGGGACTATAGGCACATGCCACCAATGCTGGCTAAGTTTTTGTATTTTAGTAGAGATGGGGTTTCACCATGTTGACTAGGCTGGTTTTGAACTCCTGACTTCAGGTGATCCACCCACCTCAGCCTCCTAAAGTGCTGGGATTACAAGCATGAGCTACAGCACCTGGCTGGAAACTAATATTTCTTAATCATGAAAAAATAGAAAATTAAAAGAGACTAATACCATTAATTAAAATTTTAATTTCACTTAAACCAGAAAGGACAGTCCTAGAAAATACAGACCAGTCACATACAATTTGAAAATTTTGGGACTCTCAAATCTGATTTAGTATGCATAAATGATTTTACTATAGTTTAAAGTGTATATATATGTGTGTATACACACAAATAAATGCAAATACAGGTGAATAATCTATTATAAATCTCTTGTCAATTGTTATATGTAAATATTATTGACTACATTAAAAACAAATCAACATCTGAAACTAACATGAGCTTATTGTTTTATTAGTTGGGTTTTTGTAATTAAATGTAATGTTCTGAAAGTCTGCTGTACCTCAATCTGAAAGGTACACTGAGTAATCTTTATAGATCATTTGGCAGAGCAGAACATTAAGAAGATAAAGAGGAGGTATTCATTACAGTTATGGGTAGCCTGGACTTCTCAACCATCTGACTAGATGAAAACTGCATGGCTTGAACATTTGGAATTTCTCATGTTTCAGGACAGATAAAGTGCTGACATGGGAAGAATTACTTTATCCTCAAACTCAATTTCCCTTGAAACTACCAAAGGAATAATCGAGGTAAGCATATCTGTTTCTATTGTTGCCTTGCTTATTCACACCTCGTTCCAACACTGGCATACTGTTATGTGCAGGGTGAATATGAGGTGCCCATAAGGAATCTCAATGACTTAAGGTGCCGTAAGCAGTCTCTGTAGTCAGATAGATCTCCATTTAAATCCATATTCTTCTGTTTACTGTGTGATCCTGATGGAGACTTTGTTTTTTAATCTAGTGACAACATTAACACTAAAAGGATTAAATGAGAAGTATTAAATGAGATATGTGAAAGACAAATGGGATGACTCTCTATTCCCCAAACAGGTATGCATCTTCTGCCTCTATGCCTCTGTGTCTCCATTTACTACTTCATACAGAATTTCCCTATCTTTCACGGCTCAATTAAAAATTCACCTCTACCTTACGGCCTTTCTTATTCTCTTTCAGCCAGCTGCAGTGCCCTCTTCTGAACTATCCTTTCATTTAGACCTGTGTTAGGACACTCTCACTTTAGTGACACCTTGTTCTTAGTTTTCCTCTATGTCTCATAGCTGCTTCTTAACGTCCCTCCCTCTGCCTCGGCTTATTCCCTAAATTCTGGTCACCTTAGGGCTGGACTGGACCCTCTTCAACATTCTTTCATCTATTTATTTATCTTTAACATATTGTTCTAGGTTCTAGGGCTGTAGGGGTGAACAAGATAGTCTGGATTCCTTCATCAGTGAAGTTTATCTAGACAAACTAGCCAAACAAACAATTTCAGACTGATAAGTGCTATGAGGGAAATAAATCTGAGTGATGAGGCAGAGAGGACTAAAACAGGACTATTTAGATAGAGCAGGTAAGGAAAGACTCTCTTGATTTGTTGATATCTATCTGAACTGAATGAAAAAGCCAATGACAGAATGACCTGGAAGAATGATCCAGCTGGAGGGAACAAAAGTACAAAAGACACTAAAGCAAAATTAGCATGGTATAGCTGAGGAGAAAAGAAACTGGTCTAGTTGGTTCTCAGTAAACAAGAGGAGTGTTTTAAGGTGAGGTTAGAAGTATATAAAGGCCAGGAAGGAGTAAAGTGTTAAGATTATTATTTAAATCCAGTGGGAAGCCATCGTTGCATTATATATAAAGCAGTGACATGAACTGATTTGGACTTTTAAAAGATCACTCTGGTAGCTGTATAGACAATGAATTAAAAGAATAAAAAGTAGATGCATGAAGTTTAGAGACTGCAGTAATCCAAGAGAAAGGATATAATGTCCTGAACTAAAGAATAGCAGTGGCAGAGAAATGGATAAATTTAGGACACATTTTGGAGGCAGAAAAAGAACAATGTGGTAATGGATTAGATGTGAGAAAGTACATGAAAGGAAAGAAAGCAGGATAATGCCTAGAGTTTTGTCTTGAGCTAAAAGGTTGATGATGGTGCTATTTGTTGAGACGGGTAAATGGGAATAATAGTATGACTGATAGAAAAATTAAGACTTCTATTTTGAACAAGCTCCGTTTGAGATACACATTATCATCAAAGCGGGTATATTAGGCAGGCAGTTGAGTGTACAAGTCAGGAAATCAGTAAGGGGTCTAAGCTGGAGTAACTGTGAACTGTGTTAACCTACCAATGGTATTTATTGCCCCATGACTGGATAAGATCATCCCAAGAAAGAGTACAGTTGGAGAAGCCAGCCTGAGATTGGGGCCTTAAAAACACTAGTTAGAGATTGTAAAGAGAATGAAAAGTCAACAAGTTAACTCAAGATAAGCTGGCCTAAGATTAGGGCCTTAAAAACACGAGAATTTAGAGATTATAAAGAGAATGAAAAGTCGGCAAGGTGACCCAAGAAATGGCCAGGAAGATATCGAGATAACAATTTACTGAATGACCTATTTTATTCTCATGAACTCAAGTAGTAACTCAATCTCAGACCTGTACTTCTAACCTTCAGCAGAATTCACAATTTGGATTTTCAATTGTCTTCTAGTCATCTGTACCTGTATGTCCCACAGGCACTTCGAACTCAAGTTCTCCAAAATGGAATTCATTGTCAATCCAAAACTGTCATCTATACTCCCCATCAGTGTGAGGGGTACTACCATCCACCCAGTTACTTAAGAAGAAACCATGGATGTTTAATTCTTTCTTCCCATTTAAAAAATAACCTATCGGTTCTATCTTCTTATTGTCTGTAGAACCCACAAATTATCCATGTCCTTACTTTTACTACCATGGCTCATGCTGTCACCATCTCATTGCTGGATTACTGCAACAGCCTATTGAATGAACTTCTTGCCTCTAATCTTTGCTCATCTTCTACCTATTCTTCATACTGAAGCCCAATGCTGAACACCATCTCTTCCATACTTACTTATCACCCTTCAACAGATCTTCACACCCCAATACTAATTCTGTTTAAAATAATTCTATCATGGCTAGCTAGAAGATTTCTTAATTTTCTTAAACACGTCCTCTTTTATAAAAGCATCTTCACCAAGGAAGAGTAAAATTATGTATTTTAGCTCCATTCAGAAACATACACAAAAAATATGAGAGAAATCTGTTGTCAGATTTGTTTTTTTCCATTGTGACAAACCAACTTGGTATATGTACTATTTTAGTTAAAAGAAAGTTGTTGGAAGCACATTATATCAGCCACTGACCTATATCAAGAGGTGTAGAACATTTTGATCTCTAGTCCTAGAAGTCAACCCCACTGACTATTTAATATAAAGATCCAAAGTTGGTGGGCTCTGAGTTCAGGCTCATCCAGAGCATCTCAGTCAGCATAGGAACAGAAATTTCAGATTTCCTCCCTATCTGGATGGAGATTCATTTTGATATAGAAAATGTTATTGCACTTGAATCATCTTAGAACAAATTCAAACTTCAAATACTATTAATCAGATGCAACCTTAAACGTTATTAATCAGACTCAAACATAGTAAGCCTGGTTGAATAACTCATAGCTGGAATACACACCAAAAGTGAGTGGATAAAAAAACATTCACACAGACATTTATACCAGTGTATTCAGTTTTGCTAGAAGTGCCCCTCGCTCAAACATATACACCATGCCTTGAGGCATCTGATTTCTGATGTGCAAATTGTATCTTATTAAATGCCCAACTTAATTCAACTGGCATGCACTTTGTGTTCTAGCAGATGTTAAAATTTAATAGCTTTGTCTCTTTATCCTTGTTTCATTCTAAAACACTTATCACTTTGAATTTGAGATTGTTTGCTGACAGTTCATTCTTTGGTGGAAGAAGACTGTTTTAATTGGTACCAAGTTTCCTGCTGTTTCCTTTTGTTATGGCAGGTTACCACATCAAAAAGCAGGAAGACACCAAAGAACAGAATTCATGCTAAATTAATCCCAAACTGTGAGATTAATTAGAAACAATGCCTACTTACCACTGTGCATTTACCCACTCCTATTTTACTCTTCTTCATGCTATAAGCTAGTAAGTAAAGCTGCGCATGCTCAGCAACTTTTCGATGACTGGAAAAGATTCAAGACATATAAACAGATTAAATGGCAAAGATGCCTAATTAAATTTTTTAACTTGGTGTACATACAAATCAATCAAGTCTCTATCCCTTATACTTAAAGGCAAGAAAAATAATTAGATGATAAAAATAAAGCTAGAGTTTCCTAGTTTGGGATATTGATCCTTCAGAGAACTCAAAATGTAATTCAGAGAAGTATGCTGGGGAGTCCTGCTCAATGCTAGTCATTTGGGTTGTTTACAAATGGATGTTTTCTACCAGTTCCCACCAAAACAGAGAAGCCGGCTTGAGATTGGGGCTTTAAAAACACAAATTTAGAGATTGTAAGGAGAATGAAAAGTTAGCAAGATGACCCAAGAAAAGCTGGCCTAAGATTGCAGCCTTAAAAACATGAGAATTTAGAGATTGTAAAGAGAACGAAAAGTCGGCAAGGTGACCCAAGAAATGGCCAGGAAGATACTAAGATAACCATTTGCAGAATGACCTATTTTATTCCCATGAACTCAAGTAGCAATTCAATCTCAGACCTGTACTTCTAACCTTTAGCAGAGTTCACAATTTGGATTTTCAATTGTCTCCTAGTCATCTGTACCTGTATGTCCCACAGGCACTTCAAACTCAACTTCTCCAAAATGGAATTCATCATCTTTCACTCCAAACCTGTCATCTATACTCCCCATCAGTGTGAGGGGTACTACCATCCACCCAGTTAAGAAGAAACCACGAATGTTTAATTCTTTCTTCCCGTTTAAAAAATAACCTATTGATCACCAAGTATTGATTCTATCTTCTTATTGTCTGTAGGACATACGAAAGCATATGAAAATATTCTAAATCAGAAGAGTGATAAAGTTAAATTTGGTTCCTAGAGCTGTGAACTTTATTTATTCTGTTAACACCTAACTGCATAATGAATGACTTCCACAGCGGTATAGGTTAACAGGGAAATTGCTGAACTCTTTCCACATCCAAAATCCTACCGGTACAGAGTTGCCATTATGGCCTATCTTTTCAGTTCCTTTTGTGATCCCTTAAATACAGACACTGAAATGGAAGCCATAGGGAAAAAAAAA
>NW_016805294.1:710115-715322 GCF_001698545.2 Rhinopithecus bieti | reverse complement strand
AAAAAAAAAAAAAAACACACAGAAATGGCTTTCCACCTGTCTTTTAAAACTCCCTCCTCCTTTCTCCTTCAATATATATCCCAAAGAAACTATACAATACAAACTCTTGTTTAAGATCTGTTGGCTATTCTGAAAGGACTTCAAATCATAGCAAATTCAATTTTCTACATTTCCAGTTTGAGTTATGCACTTTAGTCTCCCTTTGTACTTCAAAAGGAGAGTTGCCATGTTTAAGGTTTTCATGTTTGTGCTAAAGCAATTTCTTGTGAAATTAAGTGTATTATCCAAACTAGAAACTCAAAAGATGGTAAATCTTTGTCTTAATTTCCCCATGTACTTACAGTATTAGTCCCTAAGATTTGAGATATTTCTGAGAATCTTATAAAAGCAACTGGTCAGTCACCTCTTCTTTATGTAAAATTTTCAGTGAGCTCACAGATTTCCATATATTAATGTTTGGAATCTTTATCAGTTAAAGATTTTTATGTCTCTGAAGTTTCACTTGAAGAGTTCAACTTGAATTTGAAATGTAAAAACAAGTTTACTCCAAACTTGTTTTATATGATTTGGCTTATTTTTGTTCTTGTGAGACTGGCTGATAATTTATTCTCTCTTCTTGAAAGCCTACTTGCTATTTTAAATTTCCTCGAAAGCAGTATCCAATATTAAAGGCATTTAAGAAGCTTATTTCCATCATGTTCATGAATAAAATCAGGCTGGAGGACTTGTAGACTAGCAGGAACATATGAGCAGATATCTAAGCCCTCTTTCCAGTAAATTATTTAAACAGTCCAAGAAAAACAAAATTAGAAAAGATCCCCCATTAGCACTAAAATACCATGGAATAGTGCCAGCTGAGAGGCAGAAAGTTTAAAGAATTTCTAGAGAAAATGCAGATAAATTCACATTAAAAGTCGTCACGAAGAGCCCAATCACAGTCCCTCTTCTAAAGTCAGTTGTGGAGTGCTACACAAAATAAGTGAAGACTGCTCCATCATCTCTTATTTGGAGGGCATGGGTTGGGGTAGACAAAACTAACAGGAGAGAAGGAGACTGAAATTGAAGCCCTCCACATTTGTACCATTTGAGGGAGACATAGAAACACTAAACAGAAACTCAACAGTAGGTCACTGTCTGAGCTACATACTTGTGTAGCAGGCTCACCCTGACATAAGGAAGCTGTCTTCTGAACCAAAAGGTCCCCAGCATCAAGGACTAAAGGTAAAGGAGGCTTTAGAAAACATGGGTATGTCTTATTTAACCACAAAGCAGCCAAAGGCAGCAAAGCTGGGGAAAGGAAATATATACAAACTCAGCAAACAGAATGCTTATGGGCAGCAGACCCTGGCTTCACTCATGGGGAGAGGGAGAGGTACAAAGGGATAGAGCTATTTCCCAACCAGATGGGCTGCAGCACTGAAAAAGAAAATCAGACATTACCAAACTATAAATCTGAACTAGAGGCCAAGACAAGTAAAAGAGAAATACAAAGGGTGTGGGGTGGGGGTGGGCATGACCTGATCTCTTAAGCAATATTTTCAATAGAAAAATGTTAGTCAGTGGTAACGGTCTAAATGCTCCATTAAGATAATATTTTGGGCTGGGCGTGGTGGCTCACGCCTGTAATCCTAGGGCTTTGGGAGGCCGAAGCAGGTGGATCACCTGAGATCGGGAGTTCAAGACCAGCCTGACCAACATGGAGAAACCCTATCTCTACTAAAAATACAAAAAAATTAGCTGGGAGTGGTGGTGCATGCCTATAATCCCAGCTACTCAGCAGGCTGAGGCAGGAGAATCTCTTGAACCCGGGAGGTGGAGGTTGCAGTGAGCCAAGATCATGCCATTGCACTCCAGCCTGGGCAACAAGAGTGAAAACCTCTGTCTCAAAAAAAAAAAAAAAAAAAAAAGGAAAAAAAATGTTTTGAATACTTTGAGAAAATTATAATTTTGTGGGTACAGATGAATCAGTCCTCCTTCAAGAATGTGTGAACAGGAAAACAAATCAGAATAGTACCTATTGGCGGGGTGGGGGGACTTCAACTAAAGGACAAAAATAAACATGTTACTTAATAGAAGAATACACTTTCAGAAATGATTTGCTTACTGTTCTAGAAATAAATCTCAGACCTCATGTGTCTTATCGTGACAAAGACAGTTTTCTTAGATATTCATTGAAACAATAGATAAATGATTAACTTGGAAAACAGGCTAAAATTGAGAAGTTAAGGAAACTATTTTTAGGTGACATAATTCCACAACAGAATATAAAGAAGTATTACAAGAAGTAAAAAACAGAATACTGCAAATAATAAAGCTAGTCAAGTGGAGAATAGGTTTAAGAGATTTTTATTTCTTTATTTTCCTAAATAACTCTTTGTTCAAAGAAAGCAAAGCTTTGAAACAAGGAATTTCTGAAAATAATTGTTAATATGTAAGCACCTCTCAAAATGCATTGGCTATAGCTACAGTATAACTAGAGTCTTAAAACTCTTTTGTTGACAAAACAAAATAAAAATAATTTAAGTATTCCAACTCACTAATTTAGGAAAACAAAGCAAATTTAAGAAAAGAAAGGAAAAGTAATTTTTTGAAATAAGAGAAGTAATTAATAACAAAAATATATATAGTAGGCTTAATAAATCTAAGAGTAGGTTCCTTGGAAAATAATAGCAAAACTAAGGCAATTTAAAAAAAAGACATAAACTAACTTAGTGTACACAGAGATGCTGTACCTACAGATAGAGAATATTTACATAGTAAAATGCCATGTATTTTAAACCAATAAATTAGAAAACCTAGAGTGAATGGTGTTCCAGGGAAATATATACTGCTAAAGTCATCTCAAGAGGAGACATAGAGCCTAAATAAACATATACCTGTGGAAAATATTCTTTAAACTTTTCAAATTATCCTGCAATTACATCCAGAGCTCACTGTTCCCACAGATATTCTTTTCAATTTTCCAAGAAATATAACTCTTAATGTCATTTAAATTTTATAAAGCAAAGAAAAAGAAGGGAAAACTAACAGTTTTCTCCATTGGTAAATTATTCTGAGTAGTTGAGAATACTTTTTTTCTATCAACTGTAGGCCTGATATTACATGATATCTAATATTTTTAGGCAATAGTAGCTCATTATTCATTTAAATATCTATTAAGTACCTGGTATGCACTAATGATTCAAGATTCTTGTCCCTGAGGAAGAGAGATGCTTAAAACANTCTTGAGACAGAGTCTCTCTCTGTCACCCAGGCTGGAATGCAGTGATGGGATCTCAACTCACTGCAACCTCTGCCTCCCAGGTTCAACAGATTCTCCTGCGTCAGCCTCCTGAGTAGCTGGGATTACAGGCACCTGCCACCACACCTGGCTAATTTTTGTATTTTTAGTAGAGAGGGTTTTGCCATATTGGCTAGGCTGGTCTCAAACTCCTGAACTCAGGTGATCTTCCCGCCTTGGCCTCCTAAAGTGCTGCAATTACAGGCATGAGTCACTGCACCCGGCCAGTTTTCTAATAGATTATATATAACTATATTTTTAATGTTTAGAAACATTAAAAAACGGGTGGGAGGAGACTAAATTTGCCTCAAAGAGTTTGGAATGACTTCACAGAGGCTGTATATTCCTTATTATAACTAAAGAAAAATTATTTAAATATTTCCCAAGACATTTCCTCAAGGTTGTTAATAACAGCCCTGATTTGTCTTGATATTACCTACTGTATGGCAGCATCAGTGCTGTTAAGAGTTTATGTAGATATGTTTCCCAAAGCCAGGCACTCCCTTCTGTGTAATGTAATGTATTGGTATACAAAACATAATGTATTGTATACAAATACCTTTCTCTGACACAAAGCACATTCAATTTCCAACCAATTACAGAATTGTTTAGGATATTTTTAAAAAAGAAAATATGACTTTTTTTCCCCCCAGAAAACACACAGCTTAAAATCCTCTCCTACTACCACTTCCTTTTCCAACTTTTGGTGCTTTGTTTATTCTAATGTAATTATATAGGCCAAATATGAATCCACATGGTCAATGTAGGAATGGAAGTAGCTTTTAGTAAAGCATAATCATATGGTGCTTTTTTACTTTTCTCTCAAATCTTATGTAAAAATGTTTTAAAGGAACCAATTTGAAATTGATAGCCCTTTCCAAACTCTCTTAGTCACTAATTAAATGATAATCATTATTCATCCAGCATACATTTATTAATTACCTACCATGTGCCAAGCACAGTGTTTGGAATCAAAATAAAAATAAGAGACAAGACCAAGTACTCCAGTCTTTCCAGTGACATTTCTTAAGACATTTAAAAATATTTGGTCAGGTATCCAATTATATTTGATACCTTATTTACTCATACTCTGCCCTGTTCCTGGAAATGTTTTCATTTCCAGTTTTTATTTTGCCTGCTATATAGTTAACAGCCATTTCATGTTTCCACAATGAAATCTTTATAACATAGCGCATCCACTAATTTGTTGACAGCAATTCCATTACAAAACTATGGAAAGAGTAGTACTTTCTTTTCATTAAATTATAAATAATGAACAAAAGGCAAGCCAGATATGAAAAGTAGGCATATGCTGCAGAATGAGGGCTCACTGTGGCCACTGAAGTTATGATGTTACTAAAAATAATTGTCATTTAGAATAGGTCAAAAATTGACTGCCTTTAAGGAAAACAGAATTTCAGAGGAGGCAAATAATCACTAATGTATTCAAGAGCAATGAGTAATTTAAAACTGTTTCCTGTATTTGTTCAATAAAATGCAATGTTATGGAAAAAGATTAAAAAATAAAATTGTGAATTACAGATTTTTTAGGGTAGTATGCAGTAGTGGGAAGCAACCTAGGATTTAGAGGACCTGAAGGGTGAACCCAGCCTCTAGAAATTTGCTGCCTCACTTTAGAGCAGTCATCTCACCTCTCAGAGGCTCAGGCTTTTCAAACGTGAGGGTTAGAAAAAAACAGAACTAATTTGACATTCACATTATTTTCAGCATCAGTTATTCATTAAGATAAATATATGTTATTTATCCACAGTTTTTGTAAGCCTTTCATAATAAGTTAAAGTATATTTAAGTATATTTGTAACTCAGGGAACTAGTTAATTGGAAATATATCTGTGTTCACAATATATCAAGGATTAGGAAGATGGTGAGGATGGGTCTTACCTCTAAAAATATGCAGAAATTTCTT
>NW_016805294.1:699104-709725 GCF_001698545.2 Rhinopithecus bieti | reverse complement strand
GCAGAAATTTCCAAGGGCATGAAAACCTGGAAGACAGAAGTTAGTAATCTAAAGATTCTGGATAGGCCCGGTGTGGCAGCTCATTCCCATAATTCCAGCACTTTGGGAGGCCGAGGCAGGTGGATCGCTTGAGGCCAGGAGTTTGTGAACAGCCTGGGCAACATGGCAAAACCCCATATCTACAAAAAATACAAAATATTAGCCAGGGATGATGGCATGCACCTGTGGTCTCAGATACGCTGGAAGCTGAGGTGGAAGGATCACCTGAGCCCAGAAAGTTGAGGCTGCAGTGAGCCTCAATCAAGCCACTGTACTGCAGCCTGGCCAACAGGAGTGAAACCCTGTCTTAAAAAAAAAAAAAAGTCCTGGATGAAGATGTTCCATTAATGATACCATTTTAACTATACTGGCAATTGAATTCTAGCCTCAACTTGGTAACCTTCTATTACTTTATACTTTGCTTAGTACAATCTATAATTAGCAGTCCTTAAAACCCCTCAGTAATGTTAAGTTTAAAAAAACACAACTCTAACAAATAAGCAATACTTCCACTTATGGAACTGTTTGATTTAAATGTTAGCAACTGATAATTTTATTTATTAGAAGCTACAGTAATTGAGCACTGAAATGGGAACAAAAACAAGCATAGCACAAATGCATCCCCTATTTACAATCTTTTAAATCTTTTGTTTTGTCTCACATCTACTGTATTATTTACTATCATACATGAAAATAAAGTTATACTTTCCTTAAACTTTTTAGGAAACACCTTGCATTAGAGCAACTAAAATATATAAGCATGAACGACTCCAACAGAAAACAATTCCTAAATTATACATCTGGTGGGGGAAGTGATGCCTTTTTTTGAAGAAGAGGTAATTTTGTTTAACAGGTTAATTTATCCAGCTTTAAAAAATGTATCAAATATAATATTTCTAAATTGAACTCTTGATTTAAAAGTATTTAAATGATTCAGACAAATAATTAAAGGGAATTCTCAGTCCTCAAGGGGTTGAAGGATTCAACAACATGGATTTCAACTGTGGTATTATCAAAAAGATGTAATAATCTCAAGAATATAAACTGAAAACTTAAATATAGAACAAGACATAAGCACTCCAGTGAAGTCAATCTTTTTTTCTCATTTTGATTAAAAGTATGACCTGGGGCCGGACGTGGTGGCTCATGCCTACAATCCCATCACTTTGGGAGGCGGAGGTGGGCAGATAACGAGATCAAGAGACAGAGGCCATCCTGGACAACATGGTGAAACCCGGTCTCTACTAAAAACACAAAAATTAGCTGGGTGTGGTGGTGCATGCCTGGAGTCCCAGCTACTCAGGAGGCTGAGGCAGGAGAATTGCTTGAACCCAGGAGGCGGAGGTTGCAGTGAGGCAAGATTGCACCACTGTACTCCAGACAGGTGACAGTGTGAGACTCCATCTCCAAAAAAAAAAAAAACAAACAAACAAACAAACAAACAAACAAAAGACCTGGGAGTTAAAATTAAACATGCTCATATCAGACTCAGTTCATAGCAAAAATTCATAAACAGAATCTAATTAAACTAAAGAGATTCTTCACAGCAAAATAAACTATCAACAGAGAAAACAGACAACCTACAGAATGGGAGAAAAAAATTTGCAATTTATGCATCTGACAAAAGTCTAGTATCCAGCATCTATAAGGATCTTAAATTTACAGAAAAAAACCCAACATTCCCATGAAAAAGGGGGCAAAGGACATGAACAGACACTTTACAAAAGAAGACATACATGCAGCCAACAAACATGTGAAATAAAGCTCAACATCACTGATCTTTAAAGAAATGCAAATCAAAACCACAATGACATACCATCTCACACCAGTCAGGATGGCCATTATTAAAAAGTGAAAAAATAGCAGATGTTAGTGAGGTTGTGGAGAAAAAGGAACACTTATATGCTGTTGGTGGGAATGTAAATTAGTTCAACCATTGTGGAAGACAGTGTAGTGATTCCTCAAAGACCTCGAGACAGAAATACTTTTCAACCCAGCAACGCCATTACTGGGTATATACCAAAGGAAAAAATACGGTTCTATTATAAAGACACATGTACACATATGTTCACTGCAGCAGTATTCACAATAGCAAAGACATGGAATCAACCTAAATGCCCATCAATAATAGACTGGATAAAAAAAACAAAAAACAAACAAACAAAAAAACTGTTATATATACACCATGGAATACCATGCAGCCATATAAGAGAATGAGATCATGTTTTTGCACAGACATGGATGGAGCTGGAGGCCATTATCCATAGCAAACTAACACAGGAACAGAAAACCAAATACTGCATGTTCTCACTTATAAGTGGGAGTTAAATGACAAGAACACATGGACACAGAGAGGGGAACAAGACACATTGAGGCCTATCAGAGGGTAGAGGGTGGGAGGAGGGAGAGGATCAGGAAAAATCACTAACGGGTACTAGGCTTAATACCTGGGTGATGAAATAACCTGTACAACAAACTCCCATGACCCAGGGTTGCCTATGCAACAAACCTGCACATGTACTCCTGAACTTAAGGGAAAAAAAAAGTTAAAAAGAAATAAGCCACTCGATGGTATGGAAAAAGATTTCCATAAATTTCCTTAGACTTAAAGGAGGAACTTGAAGTAACAAGATGGAAATTAATAAATTATAAGTTAAAATCTCCAACATTTATTTAGAAAATCACAGTCACAAAGTGAAGGATAGAAGAGACTCATTTATCAGCTGCCTGCCTGAAAAAAAGACAAAAACTTTTGTGGACTGTAACTTCAATGTGATTAAATCGTATGCTCTTACTATCAAAAAAGCAAGTGTGCTTTGAGACTGTATTAATAGATGTGCAGTATCCAGGCAATTAGAAGAGAGGTCTATAAGGATATGATCATGTTTAAGATACCAAACACCAAACTTTAATATTTAAGGGACCAATAAGTTATAAAGGAATCCAACATTCTTTAATAAAGAGTAGAATACCTAGAGTGACAGATTCTTGGCTCAACTTGCTCTCAAACTTCTCTTTCTACAGTAAAATATTTATGTTCATCAATACTATTGGAATTAGAACACTAAACATATCCGTAAAGTCTCCAAATATCTAAAACTCTCTCTGCAACTCTCAACTGCAACACATTTAATTTTGGTAGGATACTTTAGGGGAGGGAGAAAAAGTAAATATCAAATGTTCTACAAGTGTTAATTATAATTAAGTATCTCTGAGGTTCAAGCTCTAACATAGTGTAACTTTCTAAATGAGATTATCATGTTTTGACACTTGAAGTTCCAACTACTCCACTCCCACACTGATGTACCAAATCAATGAGTTCCCAATTATTACCACAAGTATCCAGTTAGGTGCTAGACTAGTCCTCTTAGGAATGCAGTAAAGAAGGTTCCTGCATGGTATGGAAAGGGAATGTTCATTTTTTCTGGCTACAATGCATATTTTTTCCAGATGGTAATAACAGCAATTTTGTAAACATTTTTATTCTCATAAATTTAGAAAATATTCTCATGCCCTTATTTTCTGGCTACTGCTTCCTTCTCCATAACTTCCTTCTGTCTCCTTTAACTGGTCTCAAATATTTGATGTTAGCATTTTAGAACATATTTTGGTTTCTGACTTAGGTTAATTAAGAGAAATATCTTCCATATCATTATTAAAAGCTAAGTTTTATATATTTTGATATTATTTTCCTTTTCATAGGACAATGGTACCTTCATTAAATCAAAAAGCATTTATTTATATATTTATTTTCTTTTTGAGACAGAGTTTCACTCTTGTTGCCCAGGCTGGAGTGCAATGACATAATCTTGGCTCACTGCAACCTCCATCTCCTGAGTTCAAGCGATTCTCCTGCCTTAGCCTTCCGAGTAGATGGGATTACAGGCATGCGCCACCACCCCCGGCTAATTTTGTATTTTTAGTAGAGACAGGGTTTCACCATATTGATCAGGCTGGTCTCAAACTCCTGACCTTAGGTGATCCACCCACCTTGGCCTCCCAAATTGCTGAGATTACAGGCACGAGCCACCGCGGCTGGCCCAAAAAAACATTTATTAAATACTTACTATGTAGGAATTCAGAGATGCTTTTCCATCTTGCTACTCTAGGAAGACTTACTAATAGAATAAACATCACAGTAATTCTAATTTTTCAAATGTCTAAAACGTGACTCACTTTCAACAAGTAAAGTTTTGGAAAACAGAAAGGAACAATTAAAATAAAAATTAAAAAACAAAGAAAACTACTCTTCCTTGCCTTAAAGTCTGAAAGTGAGTAAAGGGAAAAACTTTTCAGAGGCCATCTGGTTTTACATTTCATTAATGAATATATGATTTCATTTTGTTCTAAATTAAATACACTTGAAATGCCTAAATATTCCATTCTAAATTTGATGTGGGAAGTGTATTTACTTTCCTCTATAGCTATGGATATTAAGAATCACTTTTTACTCTTTGGGTCGGGGAACCTAAAGCTTAGAGGTCTTTCCTAAAATGCTCTCTCAAGATCTACTATATTAGTTTGTCCCTGCAAGCCTGCACCCATTCTCAGCCACATCACAATGCACCTGGACAGCAATCTCCAACATATGGCCTCCTACAAGAGCCTACATTCTAAAGTCTACTGACCACTTTCTGCTTCTCTGACAGTGAAAAACAGAACACAACCAAAAACTGCTGGATAAGATAATCTATAATCAATTAAACTTCTCATAATTTTCAAAATATTTTCTGTATTCATGTATTTCTCACTAAGCGCTTGCGTATGTTTAGTCACCAAAAATTATCACTCAATAGACATCAAATATCATTCACAACAGCTCTCAAATTTCTTTCTAGAGTGAAACATTTATGTTCATCAATACTATTAGAATTTGAACACTAAACATATCCCTAAAGTCTCCAAATAGCTAAAACCTCACAAATCTCAACTGTAACACATTTAATTTTGATAGGATACTTCAGGGAAAAAAACATAGGTATCAAATGTTCCACAAGTGTTACTTACAATTAAGTATCTCTGAGGTTCAAGCTCTGATATAATGTAACTTTGCAAATGAGATTATCATGTTTTGACACTTGAAGTTCCAACTACTCTACTCCCACACCTCTTCCCTCCACTTAATGGGCAAGTGCTGTATCTATTTTAACAAGTAGGAAGAAGCTGCCAGTAGGGGGAGAGGGAAAATAAAACCTATGAAAAAGATCACAAAGTCAACCTGTTCTTTTAAATTGTATGATTGAATGCCTACTATGTAACCAGATACTGTGTAAAATATTAGGAATAAGAAGACAAGATGCAGTCCTAGGAATTTCAGAATCTAAGAGGAGACAAGCACAAACAAATGATTACAGTAAGTGGGATGTTTGAGGAACAACAGTGCCACAACAAATATGAAGCTTCCCTTACGAGAAATATGAGCTGCGTCATTAAGAGAAAAGGGCAGTTCATGAGAAGAGGAACAGTGGTACAAAGGCTCAAATGTGTAAAAATATGATGTCATGGTAAAGATTTACAAATCTGAAGGAACACTATAGTAAGGAGGAATTTGAAGAGGAGAATTTGACTAGGAGCCAGATCAGGAATATCAAGCATAGAGTTTGATCTACTTTCTGTAGGCTGATGGTTTTCTGTACTGAGTTCTTCAGATTCCTGGGTTCACAGAGCTATTCAGGGCCACTCTGAGGAGGGGTAAGTAGGTGTCCCCAAGAATTCTACATCACATCTATATTTGCATTAAACAGATAAACTCCATTTTAATTGCAAACTTCAAGTGGCGAGGTGGGGAGGGGGACGCTTCCACTCCTTTAATAAAGTTTGAAATGGATATCCATAAAAGAAAGGATATTAAGAAGGGGTGTAGATGGTCAGATTTGCACTTAAGAATGAACATACAGGTACTTTAAACTGATCATCAGAAAAATAAAAAAAAGAACAGAGGCAGAGGGAACAATTAGGAAATAATTTTTGGAAGTGGTGAGATGACTCTGAAGAGTGAAAAGAATGGGCATGTCTAAACTGGGTTTTTGGGTAGAGGTGGAAAAAAATGGTAGAAGTTCTTGGTCTACAAGTTGAATGCTCTCAATGCAACAGGAAGCAAGCTGGTGAGCAGCAGTTAAGGAAGGGTATTGTGTGTGAGTGTGCACAAGTATGTGCATGTGTGCAAGTGGGAGTTGGAGTCAAGATCTTGAGAAGACGGTCCAAGTATTTTAAGAAAAGTCCCCATGACTCCAACCAAGATTCAAGGACTATACATGTCCTTGGTTGAGAATTACAAAATTGCTACACACATAGACAACATTATAGTCAGCCCCGCATAGGTGTTCATGGATTCCAGCATCTGTGGATTCAGTCAATCACAGATCAAAATACTCAGAAAAAAAAATGGATTGTTGTGTTTATACTGAACATGCACAGATTAATTTTCTTGTCAGTATTCCCTAAACAATACAGTATAATAACTAATTACATAGCATTCACATTGTAGTATTATGAATAATCAAGAGATGACTCAAAGTATACGGGAGGATATATGTAAATAATGTGCAAATTCTGCACTATTTTATATAAGAGACTTGAGGATCCACAGATTTTGATATCCATGGGGGGTCCTGGAACCAATCTCCCATAGATAATGAAGGATAACTGTAATTATATGATCATAGATTCTTCTAGAACATCATTACTTGTTTCTCTAGTCTTTCCAATATCAAATGAACTAAGAAAATCCATACTATTTTCACGTTTTGAGAAAAATGTCTGGTCAGATCAGCATCTGTAAAGATGAATAAATGTTTTTAGTGCCTGTATTTACATTGCAATTTTCTTTCAGAATACAAGCTGTTTTCACCAAGACTCTTCCATTTCTGCTTAAAAGATCCTGAGATCAATAGAGGCACCTGATATTTCACCTTTTGATGAGGAAACTGAAACACAAGAATAGTGAAAATGACTTTCATAAGGTGCAATCTATTTTAGCATGCTTTACTTGTTCTAAAATCAAAGGACACATCATATGTGGATATGCATTAAATGCAAAAAATGCTATATAGCTATTTGTGAATTTAGGGATTGCCAAGGTTGTCAGATAAATGCCACAAGAATGTCAACAGTCTTGTTTAATTCAGGCTCCTGGGACACAGAGACTACTGACATGACTCTGGGCTTAACATATATGCAAGATACCATATATAAGAGTGGTTTTGCTTCCCATAGTTGAGTTATGACTTGCATCATACCATGTGGCATGTGTAATGGAGAGAGTAAAGAAGTATATAAAGAATTGTAAAGCTACTGTAAATATATGTCTGCTCACTTGCTAGGTAATTATATTTTATTAGAATAAAAAACAAATAACTGATGAGTAGTAGAAAAATGGAAGAGTACAGTTTGAAGAGCACTGTATTAGATGATCTCTAAGGCCTATTTTTTCTTTTACAATCCTGTGACTCAAAGAATAAACTGCTCAGGCTTGTTAGAACAATGACTATGGATTTTAGTTCATAAGAATGACCTGTAAGGAAGTAACAATGAAGTCTTAAAGTCTAAGTATTGACCTAAATTTGAAGAGAAATCAGGAACCAGATCAGGAAAATCAAGCAAAGAGTGTGGTTTATTTCCCGTAGGGTGATGGTTTTTTGGGCCAATAAGAAAACCATTTTGTTCTGAAAGATAAACAGAAAAATAGTACAACATTAGAAATGCTATTCCTCCTTAAACTACTGAAGAGATAAAAAGATAACATTATAAATCAGGAAACTTCAACAATGACTACAGGGGAGAAAGCAATTAATTAAATCAAGAAGACTCAAGCTTCTATACAAGTTAGATCTGCTTCATGAGAAAGGATAAAATGTGTCTATGTCAATTAGAAAAATGGCTACAAGAGAGCGCTAACAGGCAAGTCAAACCTTCTAATCCTATTCTCCACAAGCAAGCTGGCAAAATACAAATCACGAATACTTTTTATAGACAGCAGGAGGAGAGTCAATATGAAGACCTGGGCTAGACCAAGTTATGTAATAGCTAGAGGCATGGCTATAAAGTCATGTAACATCTCTGGGTATCCTTTTTCCTTCCACAAAATGAACTAATTGGATTAGCTGATTTCTAATGGTTCCCAATCAATAATGTTTTTATTCTCTGTCTCTCCAACTTGTTATAAAATATAAAATTTGGATAGCAGACAATTTTTGTACTATGTTAGTATTACATGGATTTAATGCATAGTAAAAACAGCTCTTAGAAACTTAATTCAGCCTATATGACAAATATCAAATGAACTTTAGCTGCCTTAAGAATATCTGCATCTGATTGTCTTAACTGACTCACACTGAATTCAAACTCATATGTCCCAACTTCCCTATTTCTTTTAATACCACCACATAATCAATCATTTTGAAAATTTTAGAGAAATCTTTGACTCCTCTTTTATCTCTTACGTGCAGTTAGCAAATAAATCCTCATGATTTTTCCTTAAAATATATAAAATCTATCTTCCCTTCTCTCTTATCAAAATCCATTTTCAATTTATCTCCTAAATTACTGCAACTACTGCCTCCATTTCCTTATTTGTTTAAATTTGTAAAAATAATGATATTGCTAAGTACAAGAATTCACCTTTGTACTCATCTGCTCTAACTGTTCCTCAATATTTTCAGGATAGCATGCAATAATCTTTAGCTTGACTTTAGGATTTTACAAAATTTGGCCTTACCCTGTTCTTCCATCTTCTCTCTGTTTGCCAACATGAACTCTATACAATGTCGCTTTTTTCCTGCTTCCCACCTGCCCTGTGCCTGGCCCATTCCTGCCCAAAAAGCCAACATTCTTATTTCACTCCATTTCATGCTGTTTCCCCTCCACTTCTCTCCACTGGGATGTCATTCTTTGTTATCAATCCCAATTCTTCCTATCCTTCAGGATCCAGGCCATGCCTGGTCACCTTCCTTTGTGAAGCCTACTCTCTTATAGTCCAGATGGACCTTGCTATTCAACTGCCAAAGTTCTTGGCCATATCACTTACTTAAGTGTATGTGTAAATATTTACTGATGTATAAAATACTGTGATTCTTTTTAAATCACTCTGCATGAAACCTTTTACTACTCCAGGTCTTTCTGGCTGTTCTCCACTACCTGCAATTCCTTCAGATAACTTTATGGTTTCTATACCTTTATCAGATTTTTATTTAAGACATAATCTTCTCTTGAAGCTGCCTTACTTGACTACTGTATCTTCAATTACTACCTAACCCTGCACTCAATTTCCTCTTTCTCCTTTATATTTTTATACTTAGCACTTCCTGGTATTTAGTATATTACACATTTTATTTTGTATGTGTCTGTCTCTTACTCTAATAGATTCTAAGCTCAACAAGGGAAGAGATTTTTGTCTCTTTTGCTCATTAACGCCACTCTAGTTCCTAGAAGAGTGCCTGGTATTTGGCAGGTGCTCGAGAAATATTTTTGAATGAATTCATATTTTAAAAACTAAAAGCAACATTAATAAAAGTGGTTAATAATAAAACAAAACTAATATACAATTAAAACTTACTATATGTTGGGCAATGTACAGGTAATGCATAAAATAATCCTGTTATTATCTATTATTACCTACTTTCTTCTTTGCCATATAAGGCAGGGCTTACAGAGGTTAAATAATTTTCCCAAGAACACATTCTTAATAAATGTACTAAAAATAAACTCTAGGCTTATTTGCTATTGAAATATGTCAAAGGCTGAGCTTATCCAACTGTAAAAAATTAACTGCAAAACAAGATTTTTGAGGAGATATGAGGGAAGAACTCCTCAGACAGCTACCTGTAAAACCTTTTGCCCCAGTGGCTAATACTTTAATTTGTTGTCCTCTTTTTTTGTGTAAGTTATCTTATAATGTTCCATAAACTTCTGCACTTTATTCCTTACCCAGGCTTAATGTTCAAGAAGAGAAAATCTTCTGACTAATGTTATGACTTCATTAAGGAGTAAAATTCCATCTTAAAATGAGTTCTCAGTTCTCATGTAAAAGACAAGAGCAGAATGAGTAGTCACAGTTCTCACAGAGTGAGGTAAAGCAATCATCAAGGGAGGAGGGGAAAAGTAAAGAATGCTTTATTCATAATTACCTAACATTTTCCAGCATGAGAGGGGAAAGAGGAAGTCTATTTTCAGTGACAATGATTACTCTAAAAATATTAACATGCAAGGGGAAAATTTTCATTCTGAGAGTTACTACTATACTGAGTTCTCTTTCCCTCACAGAGTGACTTAAAATTCCCAGGGTAGAGAGGTAATCTAGACAGATGCGCTTGCCCTGTGTCTTGAAAATGGCAACATCCAGGAATCATGGGAGTTTAACTGAGGACACACTGGAAAGAATTTCTCAGCACCAGGACAGTCTCTAAGAAATATCAAGTGGCAGAGTGGATACTTATATCCTCAGGTGTCTGTAGTAAGGCAGAGATTAGAGCTATAAAGGCTTATTAGAATATTTGTTATGCTGAATGCATAAACAAGATGTAGTGAAACTGAAGCTGAATTACCTACTAAAAGGGTTATAGACCAAAAAAAAAAAAAAAAAAAA
>NW_016805294.1:689900-698841 GCF_001698545.2 Rhinopithecus bieti | reverse complement strand
AAAAAAAAAAAAAAAAAAGCCTAATTCTTCCTTTTTTCTACCTAATCCAGATTCTTTCCTGCAATGTCTCTATAATTTTAACTGGCTTATATAGCACGGGCAAAATTATATATTGTAGAATTCATTCTCATCTTCATCTTAAACATTTTAGACAAAAATATATTAGTTCCCTACTTCTACACATGCATATATGAGAAAATGGTCTGGCAACCCTTAGGTTGGGACACTCAGCAGGTCATGCCATTCAGAGCAAATTGATTTTTATTAAGATAATTATAAGAACATGATTTTAGAAAGTATTTTGTGTCTCCCTCTTTCTTTTGTATTTTCAGAAAATCATATGAACTGGACCTGGGGGCATGCACCTGTAATCCCACCTCCTTAAGAGGCTAAGGCAGGATGATGGCTTGAACCCAGGAATTTGAGACCTGTCTGAGCAACATAGTCAGACTCTGTCTCTACCTATTAAAAACAAACCATATGTAAAATCACATAGTTGTTCCTGAGATCTGCCATTCCATAATTTAGTTCTCTGCTAGTTCTATGGCACCCAACTGTCACAAGACTGACTAGCCAGATGCAGGAGGTACTCACTTGTCAGGTCAGCAAGTAACCACAAATACCATTTATTTGGTCCTTAACAAGATTGAGACAAAGTGGTTACAAGTGAATCAAAATGGAGGAGATAAATACTGTAACAACTGGTTATAGATATCACATTTTCTCATGTTTATAGTTCTATTTGAATAATCCTTACCTCTTTTTAAAAACTCCATAGACATTGAGAATTGATAAAAATCTATCTCCAGAAAAATACAGCTATACATAAGTCAGCACATCACTTTAGCAAATTCACAAATCTTAACAATCTAATCCATGTGTCCTAAGCATAGACAACAAAGAAAAGTATTTGAGAGGGTGCAGGGTAACTTGGAGTTGAAGTTTGGGAGAGAGATTAACCATTAAATTAGGAATAAATTTATACTTGACAAACAAGCATCAACTGTCTCCACTGTCTTACCAGCAGCTCAGTCCCTTACTGCTCTTCCTGGATCATGTCCTGTTGGCTGCTGCTGAGCCCATCTCCTGCATCCAAGTGTCGTAACTCAGTAGGAGCAAAGGCAAGTAAACAATCTTGAGAGGGTGTGCTGCTGAATGTTTGCCAGCCTAGAGAAGACAGAATTTGAACATTTTTTAGTTAGCAAAAAGGAACAGGGTATATACACCTGCTACAAAGAGTTTTAAAGGTTTTAGATACCTATAATTGGATATTTCCATTACACAATGGCTGTTAAAAAACTTAGAGGATCTTTCTCAAAGCAATGACACTCTTAAATGTACCATAATAAAATTCTAATATTTGTAGAGCACTTTACAATGCCCAAAGCATCTTTAGTCTTCACATCTTCACCGCAATAATCAATGAGGCTTAAGCGCCAGTGGCTTATATTACTTCATCTGTTGAATACAGTGGTTCACAGTGTGGCTTACAAGAGTATCACCTAGGTATGAAGCTGAGGATTTTGCTGAGATTCTGACTTGTTGAGCTAAGAGGAAACTTTATTCTCCAGGTGACTTTGAGATGAAGTCAGGATTGAGAATCATTAAGTCCTTGTACTTCATAAGATGTGGCACTAACTAAACTCATAAATAGCAAGTATTCATTCAGTATATGCCATGTCAAGGTAATATGCTAAGTGCAATGGAAAAGGTAAAACATTATAACATGTGGTCTCTGTGCTCAAGGGTTTTAATTTAGCTGGAGAGACTGGACATATACTTTAAAAGGACCACCCAATAAGATACCTACTTTAAAAACATAACCCAAGTAAGACTTAATTGGCAAAGATGTAGTAAAAATATTGGGTGCTACAAATAAGTGGATATGACTATACACTGAAATAAGGGAGTAGGTTAAAAACATAAGAGAAGGTCACTGAGTTCCAAGGGCAGGGAGAAAAGAGGAATGGGGAGAAAGCATTGTTTTGAGGCAAAGACATAGCTGCAGCAAATTGGAGGAGATTAAAAAGCTCTCTCTGACTGAAGAGTGTCTACAAAGAAGCATAAGAAGAATTTGGAAAGACCGATTTGAAACAGAATCTAAAGAGTTTTGATAAAATGGCTAAAGAGTTGGTCCATTTTCCTGAATATATGGAAACAGTATTGGAATATCCTGAAATAGTATCTGAAATAGTATTGGAAGCTGTTGAAGCTCAGGTTCCAGGGGTTCTTGGTAAATGCCAGACACTATTCTAGATGCACTACATATGTTACCTCATTTACCACTTGAAAAATTCTGGTGAGATCATTATTATCATTATCATCATCATCATTATTATTATTCCCACTTTACAGAGTAAGAAGGGAGGTCTCTTAATTTTTTCTCAAAGTCACATGCCTAGAAATAGTAAGCTGAGACTGGGACATGTTGTTTTTTTAGAAACATGGCATCATAAAAGTCATATGTTAGGGTGTTTTGAGATATAATTCACATACCATAAAATACATCCTTGTAAAGTATATGAGTCAGTGGGTTTTACTATATTAAAAAAATTATGCCACTGTCACCTATCACTACTATCAAATTCTACAATATTTTCATCACTCTGTCACCCTCCCCCTGAAAAACAGTACCCATTAGGAGCCAGTTTTCATTCATTCCTCCCCTGGGCCTTGGTGACCACTAATCAACTTTCAGTCTCTATGGTTTTCCTATTTTGAATGACTTTATGTATATGAAATCATACAAAATTTGGCCTTTTATGTCTGGTTTCTTTCACTTAATGTTTTTAAGGTGCATCTGTGTTGTAGCATGGATCTGTACTTTATTCCTTTTTATGACTAATATTCTATTGTATTGATATACCATATTTCCTTTAGCTATCAGTGATGAACTTTTGGGTTACTTCCACTTTTAGCCTCATAAATAATGCTTCTTTGGATATTCACTTCAAACTTTTAAATTATGATAAAATATATGTAACATAAAGTTTGCCATTCAAACCATATTTAAGCATACTATTCTGTGGCATTAAGTACATTCACATTGCTGTGAAACCATCACTGCCACCCATCTCCAGAACTTCTTCATCTTCCTAAACAGAAATTCTATGCTCATTAAACAGTAACTTCCTATTTGCTCCTCCTCCTAGGCCCTGGCAATCATTATTCTACTGTATGCCTCTATGAATTTGACAATTCTAAGTGCCTCATGCAAGTGGAATCATATAATATTTTTCCTTGTGTAATTGGCTTATTCCACTTAGCATAATGTATACAAGATCCATCCATTTTCTCGCATATGTCAGAATTTTTTTCCTATTTAAGGTTTAATAGTCCATTGTATGTCTATACCACATTCTGTTTATCCATTCATCCATCTATAAGCATTTGGGTTGCTTCTACCTTTAGGTTATCGTGAATAATGCTGCAACAAACATGGATATACAATGTTTATAAGTTTTTGTGTGGGCATATGTTTTCAATTCTCTTGAGAGTGGAATCCCTAAGAGTGAAACTACTGGGTCTTATGGTAATTCCATGCTTAATCTTTTGATGAACTGCCAAACTGTTTTGCAAAGTGGCTGCACCTTTTTACATTCCACTAGCAATGTGTCAGGGTTCCAATTTTTCCACATCCTCACTAACACCTGTTATTGTATGTTTTAAAAATTATATCCATCCCAGTGAGTGTGAAGTGGTAGAAGATTTAGGTGTTATAAATAATCATATGAAAGATATTGGCTTATTGCAGTACTCAAGTATAAGTGATAGTTGGAATGAGAGGGTGGCAGAATAAATTAAATAAAATGATCAAACAGAAATATTACTGATAAAGAAATGAATGACATTTAGTAACATTTTAAATGTAGGGAGAAAAAAGAATGATTCAATTATAGTGATAAAGCTTTTGAGTTTGGTTGTCTGGAAGAATGATGGTATTAATCAGATAAACAGATAATTCTAGAAAGGAATCTGAAATGACAAAATAAATTCTTGACATGATGCATTTGAAAAAACTTGTGTATTCCAAAGAAATAGTCATCAGGCAGGTGAAGTACAGGAGGTCAGGGTTGGAGTCAATAGGCTATTTCATTTTTCTTTTGAAAGAAATGATCAAAGAAACATTATTAAGATTAGAAGAGGGTTATTGCCTGTATATGATTAGACTCTTAAATCTGAGTTCAGCAACTGACAAACCAAACACTGAGGAAGGCAGAGGAGTTTTTACCTTCTGTTTTCTGCTTAAAATAGTAAAACAAAACTTCAGAAGTAAAAAATATATCTTTATTCAGCTTTATAGAACTTATTTTTATCAGAATTTGAGTTGGTATCACGTTTTTAACTATACCAAGGTGGTGCTTGTGGTTCTGGGAATGATGTGAGCAGTTCTAGGAGGATTTCCCTCTCTGAGCTGGCATAAGATTGGGAGTCCTAGAGGATATGAGTGTCACTATGAGCAGTTATCTGGTTGGCTTGGAATCAAGCTGGCAAACTCTCAAGGAGAAACTATGAATTCTAGTTCTATTTGCCCAAAACAGTCCCCTTTAGTAAAAAGAGGTGATCCCCAACAAATAGAATAGTCTCTTGCTAGAATATAGTTCCTCAGTAGCCAATAATTCTGGCTTTGTTCAGCTTTGAAAAGTCTCCAATATGATAATATTCAGGAATAAATACAGTGATGACTCACAGGCTTATACACATGTTTTGAAAGAGAAGCTTAATGAGGCTATTTTGGATCATGCAGCCGGGCTGTGGTGGCTCATGCCTGCAATCCCAGCACTTTGGGAGTCCAAGGTGGGTGGATCACTTGAGGTCAGGAATTCGAGACCTGCATAGCCAACATGATGAAACCCTGTCTCTTCTAAAAATATAAAATTAGCCAGGCATGGTGGTGCAAGCCTGTAGTCCCAGCTACTTGGGAGGCTGAGGTGGGAGAATCACTTGAACCCAGGAGGCAGAGGTTGCAGTGAGCTGAGAGCTGAGATCGTACCACTGCACTCCAGTCTGGGTGACAGAGTGAGACTCCACTTCACAAACAAAAAAAAAAAAAAAAAAAAAAAAAAAAAAAAAGAAAATTATCAAAGAAAATGCAAAATACACTCAGCTTACACATTGAGTTTTCCTTCTGCCATGATATATTGAAAGTTATAAAAAAAAGCACTTAGAAGATAAAACAGAACAAACATATGAAGGGTAACTGCTGAAGACAGAGATTAAGAAAAGGGCCATGAAGAGGGTTAAAAAAAAAAAAAAAAACTAAGCCAATGAGCACATTTAAATGTTCTCATTCCCACACACATATCTACTGTTTTGTTTTTTTCTTTGTTTTCCTGAGACAGGGTCTTGCTCTGTCACCCAGGCTCAAGTGCAGTGGCACAATCGTGGCTCACTGCAGCCTTGACCTCCCAGATTGAAGCTATCCTTCCATTTCAGTCTCCCAAGTGGCTAGGACTACAGGCATGTACCACCACACCCAGCACATTTTTTGTGTAGTTTTTGTAGAGATGAGGTCTCACTATGTTGCCCAGGCAGGTCTCGAACTCCTGAGCTCAAGTGATCCACCCGCGTCGGCCTTCCAAAGTGCTGGGATTACAGGCATGAGCAACCACGCCCAGCCATAGTTACATTTTTAATTGAATAAAATATACTTCACCATCAAAGTTGTAATCATTTTGAGCATAATATCATTCTTAAACATATTTTCCTTTGTTCCCTAAATTGAAGCCTATTCTATTTTATCTTTATAAACTATTCACTGTTTTATTTTTATTTATTTTTTACTTATTTATTTATTTTTTGAGACAGAGTCTCACTCTGTTGCCCAGGCTGGAGTGCAGTGGTACGATCTCGGCTCATTGCAAGCTCTGCCTCCCCGGTTCATGCCATTCTCCTGCCTCAGCCTCCTGAGTAGCTGGGACTACAGGTGCCCGCCACCACGCCCAGCTAAGTTTTGTATTTTTAGTAGAGATCGGATTTCACCGTGTTAGCCAGGATGGTCTCGATCTCCTAACCTCATGATCCGCCCGCCTCGGCCTCCCAAAGTGTTGGGATTACAGGTGTGAGCCACTGCGCCCAGCCTCACTGTATTTTAGAAAGGTATTATATACTTTATCTGCAATATTTTCAAAATAGATTTAGAAAAAAAAAGACAATAAAAATAGCTAAAATTTATTGAATGTATTCTAAGTCATTCAATTTTCATACTATCAATTGTTTACCTTAGCACACCTTTGCAGGTGGCAGGGCCTCCAGAGCCTGCGCTCTTATTCAACATGCTTCATGCCCTCCACAAGCTTGTAGGAGATTCGATGAAACATTTCATTTTGGTGAAAGGTAAGTAATTCTATATTTCAAAGCCTAGAAACAGACAAGTTTTCTTTCTGAAAGATGAAAAATGAAAAAAAAAAGAAACCAACCTCTTCTCTAAAAACTACTCTACCTATAAACTGAATATATCATTACAAGCTAGGCACCTTACATAGGAATCCTCCATTTGGGGTTTATATGCATTTTCCTTTCAAGAGATAGATCCACCACTGATCAAACATCATCAGACACTTCCGTTAAAAACAAGGGACTTTGTTTATCATGCTGGATTCAGTCTTTCCCTTCCCTTTGTGATATTAGTACACCTTCATGGCATGTTTCTTCAAAGCCCCAGTAATAGATGTTTCCTTCCTGTTGAAATGCTGCCTTGGCTGCTTCTCTGCTTGATGTGATTCTCCTCCAGGTTTAAATGGGGTCAGACTGGAGTTCACTAAACAGCACATTACTCACTCCAGCAGGATATGCCCACAAAGTGGTTCTCCTATTCTTATACACATGTGTACACACATACATACACACACACATGCACACACACCTCTCTCTGCAAGTAAATGATCCCAACTGTACAGTGCCTAAAGGGAAGTGCTATTTCAGAATGTCAGCTACTTGGCAGTGATGGCTATTCTCCTGTTAATGCTTTAAAAAACCACTACGGTAGTCAAAGTTTTAGGAAGAAAATTAAAGACCTTAAATGTATTCACTTCCTGCTCCTCCTAACATAGACAAAGTGGTGACTCCCAGTGAAGATCTCAGAAAGTGTTTGCAGAACAAATTCCATGAAGATAAAAACAAGTATACACCATATGAGAATGTTTCCAATCAACAGTCTTTATATAACTACAATTGCCAAACAAGGCTGAAATATCAACCACCAGTTATAAACTATTTAACATAGTATTTCCATTACACAAAGTTATTATTTAAGAATGAAACACTGGAACATGAGAGGTACAGGTATAAAGTCACAAGGCATTGTGTATAGATTATCAGATCAATTTATATAGTTTCCAAAAAGAAAAGAAGTTATGAGGGAATATTTTTTAAAATAATAGTTATTTTTAAAAACCAAGATGGAAAACACATCAGAAGAAAATACCGTATAAACATCACGCACAAAAAGCAAAAGAAATTCCGCATCTGAAACACAAACTTTTACATGACATTCTGACGTTTGCTAATACTTGACCTCACTGGTCAGAGACTGGGCCAATGAAGGGTGTGCTCAAAATCTTAACTTTGAAAAGCTTCTTAAGGGTATGGTTTATTTTTCATCCACTAAAATAGAAAATATAATTCTCTATAATACACTTACCATTTCTAACATTCAGGCATTTTAGAGATCCCCACTAGAAATTTCAAGTACTATAGGAGAAGAAAGGAGTGAAAGGGGAAGAAAGGGGCAAAGAAAGGTAACTTGCATTGATTTGAATGCTTTATTAGTCATTTTCTTTTTCTTCACACAAGGAACTTCAGGTATTTGTAATTGTATTTGTGTGGCTGATTGCAGGACAATTAATTATATTGGGAGCTAGGTTTTTAGCTGAATCTCAGAATGTCTCTCCTGTAACTTCCATAAACCCCTAGGCAAATTAAGGGGGTAGGCTGTAGAAGAGTTAACAAAGTATAAACTAATCTCAGGTTCTAATTCTGACTCTAATCCTCCATAACTTCATGATCTTGAGCTGATCACTTAAGGAAACCGAGGACTAGAGGGCCTGTAAGATGTTAAATTGTATTATTTCTGTTCCAAACCAGCTTTAAGGTTTCATGATTCCATGATTTCGATACTATCGAATTTGAGATAAAAAAATATATATAGGAAAAGAGTTATTGAACAAATGAATAGGTATAAAACACAAGCCAAATTATATTAATGGAATTATTCTAATTTAAGTCTACTTGTGTGATATTAAGTTTATAAAATATACCCTTTACATTGTAATATATAACTATAATTGATAGCCACAATGCTTATTATTGATTCCAAAGGAATTTTTACAATATATATTCTATTCCTTATATTTAGTAATTTCATATTACAAAATGATGTAATGGTTTCTTGGGAGTAATGAGTCTACTACCATGGTTCTCTTAGACTGAACTGCTAATTGCATCCATTTAAAACAGACATAGATTGAGGATCAATAAACTGGTAGACTTTAAGTGCTTTTTAAAAACTGCTTCCAATCTATAACATTAACCCAGATATTTTAAAAGGATTTCATTTTCCTATTTTTGGGTGATAAGTATTAGGTACACATGAACCCTACCTTATAGTTTCTTAAAAATGGATGGAAAGAATGAATTTTTTAATCACTTATGTTATAAATTATTTATAGCCCAAATAATATCATCATCTAAGGACACTTTAAGTCACATGACCTACATGAGCTAAGGTTTAAAGACATTACATTAATATCATCAATATAAACATCAAAGGATCAATTATAAAAATTCTAATGCTTAATGGGATGGCAAAACTACAAAATAAAATTTTACACTATAGTATAAAATTGCTGACATTTGATCAGCCACTATTTTAAAAAAATATTCCTTCATTAACAATATTCTCTAATTTTCATTTAAAATTGAAACAAGAAAATTTTTATCT
>NW_016805294.1:652926-689530 GCF_001698545.2 Rhinopithecus bieti | reverse complement strand
AAATACTTTTAAAATATTTCAAAACATACAGGAAAACTCTGCAGTTATATTTACCTGGTTTGTTAAAAACAAACTATGCATTCTGCAAAATTGCAAGTGTCTATTTTTATCATAAGGTATTCTTAAAAGCAGTTTAGTAAACATCAAGTTATGACAAATAGATGTCTCTCTTGCCACACAGGAGTGATAATCAAAATATTTAACAGCTCATATGTCAAGGCATGGGACATAGTGCTGGAGGAGGATCCTAGAGGAACCTACATGCCATTTATTATTCTAGCTGCAAGACTGTGGGTAGACCCAGGGAGTAATGGGGAAGGAGCTATAGTGGCTTAGGGTAGCAGAATTACTAGCTACCTTGGAAATCTTTCAGTAACCATCAGCACAGCCACACTCATGTGCACGTGCTGCCTATCAGCTCCAGTTGTTTGCATGATTTTTAAATAAGGGATAAAAAAAGTATTAAGCAACTGTTACAAGTCTTTGCAAATCTACCACTTGTCACTGGAAAAAAATGTAACTATTAACTTTGGCTGTAGCTAGAGAACAAATGATGGGGAAAATTTGATAAAAGAAATTAAAATTTAAAGATGCAATATTTAAAATGTTTTGAATTACACATAAAATTACATAAAATATTTTCATAATATTAAAATTATATAAAATGAAGGTATGAGGTTAAACTTTCAAGTAATAACCAAGATAACATAATTTAAATACACTTCTCCCTAAATAAAGTAGTATAAAAAGCTATAAATTCAATCATACTTAAGGTTGGAGGGTGATATAAATGAATCAGAAAATCAAATGAGTATTTTACAACAAATTGTGACATATTTTCATCAAAGTAACTGTCATTATCATATTAAACTGGATTTTCACATCTTCAATTTCCTAGAAGGGGGTAGGTACACTATTGCTACTTACAAGTTGACTGCTTATGAATAAGCATATCATAATGCTCAAGAAACAGCAGCATAAGTAAAAAATATTTAGGGCAATGTTGCAGATGTGAGATTGTACAGAATTACACATTTAAAAAAGTTTTAAACCATTTTTTAATTGCTAGATTTTCTAAGTGAAATATCTGAATCTAAAGAAAGCAGGAATTTGTTGTTGTTGATTGTCCTGTGTTAAAGGGATTAAAGTCACTTAGCAACCTCTGTGTTGTAGAAACCAAGATAAAAGAAGAGTTGGTTGTCTATCATCAGCTCTTCTAAGATGGAAGAGTGCAAGTAAATAGAAAAGCACTATTTCTGCAATGGTGCTTTGACATACATTCTTCATCACATGACAAAATAAAAATCATCAAGAAATTCCCAGAAGGAAAATCCTCCAAAAGCATATTGTGACTAAATGGAGAATTTACAAACCACTACCATACAGACACACACAAAGACAAACACAAACAGTAACAAAAGCCATGGCCAAGAAGCATACAGATCGTAGCTTAGAAAGGGAGACTGCATAGTAGAAACTTTGTTAAAGGCTTTAAAATATTCTAGATAGAAATATAAATGAGCATAAGAGTGATGATTTATAGAATCAGAGACTATTTTTAAACTTGGTTTTATAGAGGCAAACAAGGAATAAACATTAAACTAGGACAGTACATAATTAGGGAAGGCAGCTTCACATGGAGGGATAAATTTGAGGATCTGAGTTAAAAGAATGATAAAAGGGCCAGGCGCAGTGGCTCACACCTGTAATCCCAACACTTTGGGAGGCTGCAGTGGGTGGATCACCTGAGGTCAGGAGTTCGAGACCAGTCTGGCCAACATTGTGAAACCCTGTCTCTACTAAAAATACAAAATGAGCCAGGTGTGGTGGCACGTGCCTGTAATTCCAGCTATTCAGGAGGCTGAGGCAGGAGAATCGCTTGAACCTGGGAGGTGGAGGTTGCAGTGAGCCAAGATCGTGCCTCTGCAACCCAGCCTGGGCAACAGAGTGAGAATGCTTCCAAGAAAAAAAAAAATGATAAAAGGGCAATATCAATTAGAATGTGAAATACTGTTTGTGACCATGGAGATATGGAGAATATTTACATTTTAGAAAGGTTTTTAAGTGTCATAAGATTCTAAATGCAGTAAATAAGCTCTGAAATAAACATAATTTTGCTTCCTAGTAAAACAAAAAAAAGATAAAACTTAAAAGAACTCAATAATTGTAAAACACATTTGTATATATTTTACATATCTACAACAGCAGAGAAGCACAGGCATGTAAGAATTTGTATTTTCCTCCATGTATTAATGATTAAGATTTTGGAATATGAGGAAGTATTTTTAGACCAGGAATGAATCAAATCAGTATTTTAATGTTATCACTGAGCAAAGTAGAGTTTGGCAAAAAGAAGCCAATGACTCTGTGTTTAAAGAAGCTTGTCTGAAAAGTCCTTCATGCCAAGTTGACTCAGGTTCATAGGCCATGAGAAATCAATACTGAAAGTCTTGTCATTGATTTTGGATGAGAAACTAAGTGAAGCCTGGAGCATCTAATTCCTTACACTGGGAGATGTGAAAGTGTCATTTCTATGATAGGTCAACAGCCAGCTGACCAGAAAGGCATAACTACTGCAATCTCCAAGAAAAAACCAGTGAAAGCAGGAAGACAGACAAATGAACAACCCTTAGCAGACACATTTTATTTCAGCCCAGTAGCCATTAAAAACCAGATACTCTGCATGCTAGAAAAACTTTCCTCTTGGGCAAGACAAGTAATACTGAAGAACCTAATAGTGGGATAAACTTAATCATGCCTCACTAGGAATGCAGCTGCTTTAGAGGATCTCACTGTAGATAGTCTTCCAGTGGGATGTCAATCTTCCCTCAAACATGTGCCACTGAAATGACTTAATACTCTAGGTTTATGCCAGGTCAGGGTACACAGGTCACCTAGAGCCATGAATGAAGTCATGCATTATCAAAAAGCAGGTCAGAGGTGACACAAATCATCTAAGTGTAACAGCTGACTACAAATTACTTTCTATTATAAGTGTTCATTTCCCAAATGAAGAGGATATTTTTCATTCTTGAGGATGGTGAAAAAAATCCTCACATAAAATTAAACAAGATTTTTTATCTTGAATACTTTGAGAAAAAGGATGGAGTCTGTCTGTAGGTACATGAATTTGCCTTGTAGCCTTTGCAGTATCACTGGCATTGAATGAAGGCAACTGAATTATGCCCATGGATTCTAAGGGATATCCCGATCACCTCCCCTACTTCTTTTAATGAAAGATTTGTGTTGATTCTTCATTGCAAACAAGGTTGTGGGTCAATTAAGAAGGAGACGAAGTTATTTTCCTAACTCCAAATTGAAAATGGAGGTCAAAAGACAACTTGAAATGAAACACTATAGCACCTGATAAAAGAAAATACATACTTTTATCACTGATATGGTTAGGCTTTGTGTCCCCACCCAAATCTCATCTTGAATTACAATCCCCATAATCTCCATAATCCCCATGTGTCAAGGGAGAGACCAGGTGGAAGTAATTGGATCCTGGGGCAGTTTCCCCATGCTGTTCTCATCATAGTGAGTTCTTATAAAATCTGATGGTTTTATGAGTGTTTGGTAGTTGCTTCTGCATTCATTTCTCCTTCCTGCCACCTTGTGAAGTCGACTTCTGCCACGACTGTAAGTTTCCTGAGACCTCCCCAGCCATGCTAAACTGTTAGTCAATTAAATCTCTTTCCTTTATAAATTACTCAATCTCAGGCAGTACTTTACAGCAGTGTGAAAATGAACTGATACAGTCAACTAGTTTTTTTATTAACATTTTTTCAGATTGCCTACATTTTTTAACATTAATAAACTTTATAGTCAAATTGATTCACAGTAAAACAGCAGAAAGTTCCCACATACCCCTGTCCCCACAGACCCACAACCTTCCCCACTATCAACCTCCCATACCAGAGTGGTATATTTGTTACAACTGATAAATCTACATTGACGCATTTTGATACCCAAAGCCCATAGTTTACATTAGGGTTCACTATTGGTGGTTACATTCTAGCTGTCTGGACAAATGTATAATGACATGAATCTACCACTGTATTATTATATAGATTCATTTCACTGCTCTAAAAATTTGCCTATACATTCCTCCCTCCTCCTAAATCCTGGAAAACACTGCTCTTTTTACTGTCTCCATAATTTTGACTTTTCCAGAATGTCATGTAGTTGGAATCATACAGTATTTAGCCTTTTCGGATTAGCTTCTTTCACTTTATAATATGCATTTAAGTTACATCCATGTCTTTTTATGACTTCATAGCTCATTTCTTAGTGCTGAATAATACTCTTTCATCTGGAAGTACCATAGTTTATTCATCTACTCACATATTAAAAGATACCTTGATTGCATCCGAGTTTTGGCAATTATGTAATGCTGTTAACAATGTATGCAGGTTTTTATGTGGATATAAGTTTTGTTTATTTTTGCTTTTTTTTTTTTTTTTTTTGAGATGGCGTTTTGCTCTGTCACTCAGGCTGGAGTGCAGTGGCACGATCTCAGCTCACTGCAGCCTCCCCCTCCTGGGTTCAAGTGATTCTCCTGCCTCAGTCTCCCTAGTAGCTGAGATTACAGGCACAAACTGCCATGCCCAGCTAATTTTTTGTATTTTTAGTAGAGATGGGGTTTCACCATGATGGCCAGGCTGGTCTTGAACTCCTGACCTCAAATGATCCACCTGCCTCGGCCTCCCAAAGTGCTGCGATTACAGGCATGAGCTACCTTGCCTGGACAGGACATAAGTTTTCAAGTCCATACCAAGGAGTGTTATTGCTGAATCATATGGTAACAGTATGTTTGTTTTGTAAGAAACTGCCAAATTGTCTTCCAAAGTGACTACACCGTTTTGAATTCTTACTAGCAATGAATGAATGTTCCTGTTGCTCCACATTCTCACCAGCACTTGGTTTCATCAGTGTTCTGACTTCAGCCATTCTAACAGGTATATAGCGGTATCTCATTGTTGTTTTAATTTTCAATACCCTAATGACGTTTGATGTTTAACATCTTTTCACATGCTTATTTGACACTTGTGTACCTTCTTTGGTGAGGTATCTGTTCAGGTTTTTTGCTCATTTTTAAAGTTGGGTTGTTCATTTTCAAACTGTTGAGTTGTAAGAGTTGTTTGCACACTGTGGACAACAGTCCTTTATGAGAAGTATCTTTTGCAAATAATTTTTCCATCTGTGGCTTGTCTTCTCATTCTCTTAATACTGTCTTTCATAGAGCAGAAGTGGCTTGTCTTCTCTTTATGTTAATATTGTCTTTCAAAGAGCAGAAGTTTTAAATTTTAGTTAAGTCCAGCTTATCAACCATTTCCTTCATGTATCGTGCCTTTGGAGCTGTATCTAAAAAATGTCACTGCCATACCAAAGTCATCTAGGTTTTTTCCTATGTTATCTTCTGGGAGTTTTACAGTTCTGCATTTTACATTAGGTCTATGATTCAAGTTAATTTTTGCAAAGGGTATAAGATCTGTGTTTACACTCATTTTGGATTTAAAAAATTTTTGTTATTGTATGTGAATGACTAGTTTTTCTAGCATTATTTGTTGAAAAGCCCATCTTTGCTCCATTGTATTGCCTTTCTTCCTTTGTCAAAGATCACTTGGTTATATTTATATGGGTTTCTTTGGGCTCTTTATTCTATTCCATTGGTCTATTTGAATATTCTTTCACCAGTACCCACTACATTGATTATCTGAGCTTTATAGTAAGCTTTCAAGTCAAGTAGTGTCAGTCCTCTGACTTTGTTGTTCTCCTTAAACACTGAGTTGGCTACTCTGCTCTTTTGCCTCTCCATATAAACTTTAGAATCCTTTTGTTGATATGCATAAAACATTGTGCTGTGTTTTTTAATGGCATTGCACTGAATCTATAGATCAAGTTGGGAAGAACTGACATCTTGATAATGTTGAGCCTTCCTATCCATGAACATGTAACATCTCTTCATTCTTTAGTTCACTGGTATCTTTCATTAGACTTTTGTAGTTTTATTCATATAGATCATGTATATATTTTGTTAGATTTATACAAAAGTATTTCATTACTTGGGGTGCTAATGTAAACGGTAATGTGTTTTTAATTCAAATTACACTTGTTTATTGCTGGTATATAGGAAAGTGGTTGGCTTTCTTTATATTAAATTTGTATTCTGTAACCTTACAATAATCACTTACTAATTCCAGTTTTTTTTTTTTTTCTGATCCTTCGGATGTTCTATATAAACAACTGACATCTGTGAACAAAGACAGTTTGATTTCTTCCTCCTGAATCTGTATGCTTTTCATTTTCTTTCCCTTGTCTTATTGCATTAGGTAGCACTTTCAGTAGGAAACAAAGTGGTAAGAGGAGACACCTTTATCTTGTTCTTGATCTTAGCAGGAAAGCTTTGAGTTTCTAAAAATTAAGTATGATGTAAGCTATATGTTATTGTGTATTTTCTTTATGAAGTTGGGAAATACTACTATATCCCTAATTTTATTTTTCTTATATGGATCTGAGTTTCTAACCTACATCATTTTATCTCTCTCTAAAGAACTTTAAACATTTTTTGCAAGGGTGTCCAAATTCAATTTGTTGAATTTCAACAAATTCCTGAAATTTTGTTTCTTTAAGACAGTCTTAATTTCTTAACTTCTGACGGATAATTTTGCAAGGTTCAGAATTGCAAACAGCTGGATTTTTCTTTCAACATCTTAAATATCTCACTCTACTCTCTTATTTGCACGGTTTATGAGGATATGTAAGATAAAATTCTTATTTTCGCTCCTCTATAGGTGTTTTTTCCTTCTGGATTCTTTTAATTTTTTTTTTTTTTAAATCTTTGATTTTCTGAAGTTTGAATATAATATGCCCATGTGTAGTTTTGGGGCATTTATCCTGCCTGGTGTTCTCTGAGCTTTCTGGAGAAGTAGTTTGGTGTCTGACATTAACTGGGGGAGATTTTCACACACTATTGCTTCAAATATTGCATCTAATCCTTTCTTTTTCTAGTATGCCCATTACATGTACATTACACCTTTTGTAGTTCCCGTGCAATTCTTGAATATTTTGGTTTGTTTTTTTTTCCCCCAGTCTTTTCTCTCTTTGCATTTTAGTTTTGAAGTTCCTATTATCATATCCTTAACTTCAAAGATTTTTTCCTCGGCTATGTTCAATCTACTTATGAGCCTATCAAAGGCATTTTTAATCATTTCTGTACACTATGCTTGATACTTGGCATTTCTCTTTGGTTCTTTCCTAAAATTTCCATCTCTATATTTACATTATTCATCTGTTCTTGTATGTCATCTTTTTAAATCCCTCAGCATACTAACCATAGTTTTTTGAAAAGTTTCTGGTCTGATAATTCCAATGTCACTGCCATATTTGATTCTGCTTCTGATGCTTATTCAGTGTCTTCAAACTGCATTTCCTGCCTCTTAGCATGCCTTATAATTTTTTGGTTGAATGACAGACATGATATACTCAGTAAAAGAAACTGCTGTAAATAGGCTTTTAGTAATACGATAGTAAAATGTGTGGGAAAGGGAAGGATTCTTTAGCCTTATGATTGGGTCTCACTCTTTGGTGAAACTACCCATGGACTATGAACTTCACCAGTGTTCTCAGTTCCCCTAGGCTCCCTAACATGGACAGGATGGTTTGAGTTGTCTAGACTTACATATTTTCCTTCTCTATGTGGAAAGCTAAAAGGGGGCTGAACTTAGGTATTTCCCTTCCCTTTGGGAGGTTAGGCTCATATAAAATCCCAAAAGTTTAGGCTCTGATAAAATAGTTTCACTTGAGGGCAGGCTTGAGTCCAACAAAATGCTCTGACATATTTCAAGATGGTTCCTTTTCTTCTCCCCTTAGGGAATTTTCTCCAGTATTCACTGTGAACACTCCTAGAGGTTAAACTCACAAAAGTACAGGTCCTTCCATAACTGAGTCCTCCTGGAGTTTTTAACCCTCCGATTTGCCCACACTGAACAACTGCCCACACTGAGCAATTTTTTAATTACGGTTCAAGTTTTCCTACCTGGCACTCATTCCCACAAAAATTTTCCTTGTAGGTTTTTGCCCTAGTAAGTTGTGATTCTTTATATCTACCTGTCTGTTTCTCTAATATCTGATGCAGTTGTTTGCCCTATAATCTCATTTTTCTGACAGATCTAAGAAGAGTCATTAATTTTCCAATTTATTCAGCCTTTTACTTGTTAGGATGGAGTGGTGGCTTCTAAGCTCCTTACATGCCAGGTTGAAACCCAAAGTCTCAGTATTTTTTTTTTTAAGTTTTTTGTTTTGTTTTGTTTTGTTTTTTACTTTTAACCATATGTCATCCCAGAAAATATCAATCTCCTATTCTAAATAAATTTTAGGAAATAATAGTGGCAAGAAAATCTGTAAGCATAGCCTAGTTCTCAAAAAGGGTTGTTTTGCAATGTACAAATACATTTCTTTAGAAGAACACAGTGATAAAATATCTTTTAAGATCTATCAAATAAGGGGTAGGCTTATCAAATTCATAATTCTAACTCTCTCTGATACCCCTAAAATTTTATTTATATATGAACAGTATAGCTATAGAACAAGTTGAGGCTTTGGGTAGAAATATAATTAGCATACTAAGTTCATGTTTATAATTGTTTTGTTAATGTATACGTTGATAGGGACTGCTATGGTTCTTTGAAGTCATTGTTCCCTACTCTTTTAAGAAATATATACACTATTTTTGCATGCATATATTTCCTCACACATATCTACCTAAAAAATTGGGATTTTCCTTTTGATTTAGTTTTAGGAGGTCAGCCTGAATCAGCCTCAGGTTCCCTGCCTCCAGACCCTATTCTCCTGCCTCAGAGGCACCTGCAGATAGATACAAGGGCAAGGAGGTGAGGAGAATTTGGTGGTGCATGGAGATAGATTCTTGGACTTGGAAACTTGGGAAGCTGAGATGGCAGGGAGGAAGGGATGGATGGGCTTGATTCTGTAAATTGGTTCTTTCATTCTGATGTAAAGTGTACTATTTCTCTCAATAGTTTAAATAAATGTTTATGAGCACCCACTAAAAAAATAAAAAAATAAAAAAATAAGTCAATATTTTATTAAACTGAAGTCTTCAAGAAGTCTCAAGATTTTTCTCAACCAATATTAATCTCCATTAGATTATAATCTTGTTTATATGTCACTATTTAAACAGGAATCCTAAGAATATGAGCCTAATTTTATAAATGTTTTAATTTACCATGTAATAAATATTTGAATAAATGAGTTCTTGGTCTGCATTTGCTAAGTAGTAGAGAAAACAAATCAGCAAATCCCTTTTCTCCTCATGTCATCACCTTTGCATTCTTGTAGCAAATTATGTCATTTTCAAAACTAGAATTTCTTTATTTCCTTTACTGACTAAAATGACTCATTCTTATCTGCAGATTTTTAGTAAGATTGAGTCTTTTTTGTTTGTTTGAGACAGAGTCTCCCTCTTTTGCCCACACTGGAGTGCAGTGGTGCAATCTCGGCTCACTGCAACCTCCGCCTCCTGGGTTCAAGCCGTTTTCCTGCCTCAGCCTCCCAAGTAGCTGGGAATACAGGTTCGCACCACCATACCTGGCTAATTTTTTTTTTTTTTTTTTTTTTTTTTTTTTTTTTTTTTGTATTTTCAGTAGAGACAGCATTTCACAATATTGGTTAGGCTGGTCTCAAACTCCTGAGCTCGTGATCTGCCTACCTCGGTCTAGCAAAGTGCTGCAATTACAGGTGTGAGCCACCACGCCTAACCAAGATTGAGTTTTTCTTAAAAGATTAGTCTAGGAACTTATTTTGGTAACTGGCACACAGTGGATGGAAATTTTATGCACATTTTCCTCTTAGAAACTAAGGATAGGTAAATTTTTTATCCTTTGTGGTGGCATGCAGGAATAAATTTCCTCTTAAGAAGAAACTTTATATTGTTGAGACGTCTGAGAAGCAGATACTTTTTCATATGTTCTATTCTCTAAAGGGATATTTAAAATTTGGTTTATAAAAATAAAACTAATTTGCTTTCTGCTCTGAAAAATAGTATCATTGTATAATAAGAGAGTAGCAGCAGAGCCAACTTGGAAAATGCTGTTAACTGCCCATATCAATTTCATTACCAAAAGTATGTCATCTACTAGAATACTTCTGATGAATACTCTTTCCACACCGAAAGATTTTCTTTTTAAGTTGCGTAAAGAGTTTATCAGTTAATCGTTTCAAGTCTTAAGACCACTAGTATTCTCATTATATGACAAAATTACATATGCTTTCTGTATTACATTACATGTACATTATAATACTTTCTGTATTACAGAAAGCATACAAACAATCTGCATGAAACCTTGAATTCAACTTTCATAGTTCTGAAATGTTTCTCATAAACATACAGGCATTTGAATGGAACACTATTCTTTTTCACTAAAAAAAAAAATGACAAGGTCACTTACAAAATGCAATGTAACAAATACCGTTGACCTTAAACAATACAGGTTTGAACTGCATGGGCTGCTTATATGTGAATTTTCTTCCACTTCTGCCACCCCTGGAACAGCAAGACCAACCCATCCTTTTCCTCCTCTTCCTCAGCATACTCAAGACGAAAACAACGAAGGATGAAGACCTTTATGATGATCTACTTCCACTTAATAAACAGTAAATATATTTTTGTTATCTTATGATTTTCTTAATAACTGTTTCTTTTCTCTAGCTCAGTTTATTGTAAGAATATAGTACATAATATATATCATAGAAAATATGTGTTAGTCAACTGTGTGTGTTATCAGCAGGGCTTCCAGTCAAGAGCAGGCTATTAGTAGTTAAGTTTACGGGGAGTCAAAAATTACATGTGGATTTTTGACAGTGAAGGGGGTTGGTGCTCTTAACTTCCACGTTATTCAAGGGTCAACAGTATTTACTTAAGGTCTGTGATGCACTGCAAATAGACATACACGAACACACATGCACGTACACACACACACACACACACACACACACCTACTTTGCTGAGCTCAAAGTTCAGTGAAATTTCACAAAATTTTATCTTGCCCAGGTCCTTCATTTTATAGATGAAGAAACAGTAGGCTTTCTGCCCAGTATCACACAAAACACCAAGGATATAATCTAAAGACAACCATGACTTTTTGCTATACCAAATATATACCAATTCTATCTTACCTGTCCAAGAAATGCATGCTATGGACATATGAAGGTGATGATAAGTCTCAGAAGATTAGGAAACAGGCTTCCAGAGCAGATAAAGGCAGGCATATGAAAATGAATAATGCAATCTAGAAGAAAGAGAATAGTCTGTTTCTGTAGGTTTACCCACAGCTATTTTAAAGTTGTTGCTTCACCTTCTTCACCATCCCAGGTACTGTATTGTTCATTTGACTGTAAATGGGCAATCATTACACAGGCAGCAGGGACCAGCATCCTTTATAAAGAGGCAGTTGTAGCTCAAGAGTTGCATCTTGGTAGCACCAATACAGAATTTAAGGATTACAGAAGTAAGTTACACTGCTGGTTCGAAGAAAACTGTTTTCACCTCTAATTTTTTCTCTTATTCTAATCTTCCTGTCATTTTTTAAAGAACAAAAGATGAATGAGGAACTACTGGCTTGTGTTATCTTATTTGGTTATATGATTACATATTATTTCGATCAATAACATATATTAAAACTCATTAATCAATGCTTCTCTAATTTCAGAAAGTTCTGTATACTTGGAAGAAAAATAAAGAACTACTGTAATAATTTGCACTTCATTTCCTTAGCATGGAGTAGAGCATTAATCGTTATCATTTTTTCATGCCACTAAATCTTTGGAATGAGAATTCTTTAATAGTACTGGTCTACATCCACTAAATAAACATTACAGGCTTATAATGTGCCACGCACTGTGCTAGACACTGGGGATAACACTTTGAATAAAACAGAAATGGAACTCCCATCATGGAGCTCAGAAATAACATTGAAATTCTCCTGGATTTTGAGTCAGCAATAACAGCAGGAAGAAAACTGCGCTCAAAACACTCTGAATTTATTTCCGCCATTTAAAAAAATGAATGAAGAAGGTATTTCAAACCCAGAAAAGATATCTTCTCATCATGATAGCAGATGTTAAAGATATTGGAAACAGTGCAATTTCTCCCAGTGTAGAAGGAGAAGGAAGTTGGTAGACACACAACTGAAATAAAGGAAGCAGAAGGAAGAACACAGGCAGTGCTCATCTTGCAGGAGGCTTGAGCACCCTAAGTCTATTTATAAATCAGTTGTTCAAAACTAACAAGTAGTGTCGCACATCATGTTTATATTTTGAGGTAGCCACAACAGGTTTGTAAACACACAATGTAACTGAAACACTAGCATCAAAAAAGAGTAGTTGCCAATATAAATGGTATTTTAGTGACCAGTGTTTCCTTGGCTCCAGAAGCTCCAGGAAGATTGTCTCAGCTATACCTCATGGATCCAAAAGCCTAATTTTACCTATAAATAATCAATGGATATTTATCTATCTTCAATTTCCAATGAGGAAATCAGCTAAGAAAAGACAACAGTGGCAGCCTTAAAGAGAAAAGCAGTAAAAATAAGATTATTTCATTACCATTTTTTAAAAGAGATGGGTTCTCACTGTGTTGACCAGGCTAGAGTGCAGTAGCTATTCACAGGCACAATCATAGTGCACTACAGCCCCAAACTTTGAGGCTCAGGCAATCTTCCTGCCTCAGCCTTCCGAGTAGCTGGGACTACAGTCATTGCCATTTTAGAAACCATTTTCATTCACTCCAACTTTCCCCAAATATTTATTGAGTGCCCACCATGTGCTAGCCACTGTTTGGTATGCTGACGCTACACGTCAGTGACCCAAACAATGTTCCTCATCTCACAGTACTCACATCTACTGGGGAAAGCAGACAATAAAAATTTTTTAAGAAAAGCAGAAACATTTTGCCAAGGGTTGATAAACTATGCAATTCCCATCAAAATACCACCATCATTCTTCAGAGAATTAGGAAAAACAATTCTAAAACTCATATGAAAACAAAAAAGAACCCACATAGCCAAAGCGAAACTAAGCACAAAGAACAAATTGGGCAGAATCACCTTACCTGGCTTTATACTAGAAGGCCATAGTCACCAAAACAGCATGGTACTGGTATAAAAATAGGTACATAGACCAATGGAACAGGACAGAGAACCAAGAAAGAAACCCACATAATTACAGCCAACTGATCTTTGACAAAGCAAACAAAAACATAAATTAATGGGGAAAGGACACCCTATTCAACAAATGGTGCTGGGATAGCTAGTAAGCCACATGTAGAAGAATGAATCGAGATCCTCATCTCTCACCTTATATAAAATCAACTCAAGATGGATCAAAACTTAAATCTATGACCTGAAACTATAAAATTCTAGAAGATAACATCAGAAAACCCTTCTAGACATTGGCTTAGGCAAAGACTTCACGACAAAGAACCCAAAAGCAAATGCAACAAAAACAAAGATAAATAGGTGAGACTTAATTAAACAAAAGAGCCTCTGCACAGCAATAGGAACAGTCAGCAGAGTAAACAGACAACCCACAGAGTGGGAGAAAATCTTCACCATCTACACATCTGGCAAAGGACTAATATCCAGAATATACAAGGAACCCCAACAAATTAGCAAGACAAAAACAAACAATCCTATCAAAAAGTGGGCTAAGGACATGAATAGACAATTCTGAAAAGAAGACATACAAATGACCAACAAACATATGAAAAAAATGCTCAATATCACAAATGATCAGGGAAATGCAAATCAAAACTACAATGCGATACTTTATTCCTGCAAGAATGGCCATAATTAAAAAATCAAAAAACAGTAGATGTTGGTGTAGATATGGTGAACAGAGAACACTTCTACACTGCTGGTGGGAATGTAAACTAGTACAGCCACTATGGAAAACAGTGTGGAGATCCCTTAAAGAACTAAAAGTACAACTACTATTTGATCCAGCAATCCCACTACTGGGTATCTCCCCAGAGGAAAAAAGTCATTATATGAAAAAGATACTTTCACACACGTTTATAGCAGCACCATTCACAATTGCAAAAATGTGGAACCAACCCAGATGCTCGTCAATCGGTGAGTAGATAAAGAAACTGTGGTATATTTATACGATGGAATACTACTCAGCCATAAAAATGAATGAGTTAATGGCATTTGCAATGACCTGGATAAGACTGGAGACTATAAGTCAAGTAACTCAGGAATAGAAAACCAAACATCGTATGTTCTCATTCATAAGTGGGAGCTAAGCTATGAGGATGCAAAGGCATAAGAATGACACAATAGACTCTGGGGACTCAGGGGAAAAGGGTGGGAAGGGGGTGAGGAATAAAAGACTACAAGTAGGGTGAAGTGTATACTGCTTGGGTGATAGGTGCACCAAGATCTCACAAATCACCACTAAAGAACCTACCCATGTAACCAAACACCACCTGTTCCCCAATAACCTATGGAAATAAAAAAATAAAATTAAAAAAAAAAAAGAGAAAATAAGGCAAGGTCAAGAGTGATAGTTCTGTTAGACAGAATGGTTAAGGAATTTATCTCTGAAAAAGTAATACTCAAGGAGATTTTAGAAGGAAAGATAGAAGCAATACCTGTGGCTCTCTGAAGGAAGGGTGCTCCAAGAAGAGGGAACAGCAAGTGCAAAGGCCTGGAGGAAAAAGGATGCTCGTCTTGTTGCCAGGATAGCAAGAAAACCAAGGAAATTAGAATAGAATGAGGGAGAGTAGTGGCAAGAAATGGAATCAGAAACACAAATAGCAGCCAATTCACTTGAAGACTGGTGGGTCATGAAAAGGGCTTTGGCTTATATTCTGAGTGAAACAGAGACCCATTAATGGTTTTAAGCAGAGGAGAGGCATGACCTGACTTAATTTTTAAATGATCACTTGAATTTTGTTTGGGTAAAACCCACAGTGAGGTAAGAAGGGGGAGCAAAGCTAGAAACAGGGAAACCCATGACAGGGAAACTGCACCTTTCAAAGTAACACATGAAGGTGGTTTGAACAGAGATGGAAATTGGTGAAATGGTGTGAAGTAGTCAGATCCTGAATATACTTTACAGGTAGAGTCAACAGAACGTGTTGGAGAATTGGTTATTCCTTTTCTCTCTGTTGTTTCTAGTGTTTCCTTCATTCCTTAAAGCTAGGCAAGATTATGTCCTTTTGCGTTTCATATTTATTTTTAAAGATTGCTAAGCAGTGGAAAATGATGACATTTAAGTTTTATCTCATTTTCTATGACCTGTTATTGAACAGCAAGACAGGTAACACATATGAAGACTAGCAAAGTATCTTCAAGGGCCCAGAAATGAAAATAGTTACACCTTAGATCTGTACAGGATGAACCTCTACTGCTAGGACTATTAGCACAGTCGACTCTGCCTGGGCACTGTAATACTAAAGCATTATATGACAATATTGAGGGCTTAATAAACAACCATACACACCAAGTTCTGAAAATTAGTCAATCATAAACTCCAGCACTATTATTTTTAAAAGGGGAGCAAATAAAGTACAGTGAAACTATTATATACATATTTTGTCTTTGTACATATACATGTATATAGATATACATGTGTATATACATATATACACGTATACTACATATATTACATGTACATATACTACATATACTACATGTATATGTAGCATATGTGTACACATATATACACGTATGTATACGTGTACACATATATGCACTTTTCTTAATTTTAGTTATATTGTTTTCAGATATAGTTAGGTAAAATTTAGTTTTCTTTGTTTGCCTAATTTTCCCACAAAATTTAATATATTTTATAGAATTTGAGCCACAAAATAGGCTACCATTAAAAAGAAACATCAGAGAATAGAAAATTGACTTTTGGAAATTAAATTTCAACTAACAAAATATCAAAAGTTGAGAAAATAAAATATTCAGAGATAAACAGATTAAAATATGTGAGGGAACTTAAGAAATAAGAAAATCAGTTCACAAGTTCTAATGCACCATTAACATGAGTTTCATAAAGATAGGGAGAAAAGAAGAAGAAAGAAATGATCAAAGGTACAATGGAAGAAAAGTACCTAAAGCTAAATAAAGACAGTTGTTTCCAGATTGTACAGAATCATCAAGTCCTGAGAAGAATACATTTTAACAGAGCCATATCTGGAGGAATTTCAGAAGTGAAAAGATAAAGATCTTAATAAACATGTGAATAGGGGAAAAAGTTATCTAAGAAAGACAAAATCAGACTGGCATCAGATATCTATCTCATAAGCAATACTAGATGAAAGGTAACAATGTACCAATGTTTCCCAAGTTCTGAGAAAAAATTACTTTGAACTTATGGTTCTAATCACAATAATTTATGAATGCACTATGAGGAAAAATAAAAGGTATTTTGGACATGTAAGGACTCAGCACAATATTTGTAAAAACCTGTTTTTTTTTTTTTTAAGAAGAGAAACAGTAGTAAAAGAAAATAATAATCAAATACAAAGACATGAGACTGAAGCAATAATAGACATAGCTAGGAGAAAAATGAGAAGAAACTCTAAATTAGAACAGAAAAATCAGACTTCAAGAAGAAAGTGTATTTCATTCATCAAATGGTATAATTAAGAAATCTGAAAAAATCATTGTGATATGATGGAAATGTTTCTTCCGTCAACAAGAACAAAAAATGCAATTAAAAATTTCAAGAAAACTGGAATGCTTACAGGAAAATCTAAGTCCAAATGTGAAAGAAACAAAAATGTGGCATAATTTTGAGGAACTGAAAGAACTTAGCAAAAGGGAATCCATTTTACCCTAATGCTTAAAGTAGCATCCTTAGAATAAGCTAAGTTTTAGTGTCACAGGATCAGTTTTTCCTTTTCTACATGTTCAACCATACTGCTTGGTGTTACAGTGAATTTTATTTATTACAATCATGACATTGTAAATGATGGGTTTTCTTCTTCAATTAGCACTGAGAAATGAAGCACAAGAGAATTAACTATAGATGCAAACCAGAATATAAATATTATAAATTTAGCAATAGGAAGTAATGATATGGAATATAGGAGTTCACAGAAGGCAAGAAAAGTAGCTGGAATTGAAGACTATTAACTTTCACATCTTACATAGTGGAGACTCAGAAAGGTATGGTCTGACACTGATAAATAATTTTTTAAAGCAAATGTATTTTTGTGGGTAAGAATAATAAAGGCATACTTATGACTGTAGTATTTAAAATAGTTTTTTTGTTTGTTTGTTTGTTAGCATACTCCTATGTATTTTGAAAAGTCACTGTGGAAACTAAGCAACCAATCAAACATTTCATTTTGTGTTCTGCATTTCCCTAAGTGCAAACTTAGAAAGGTACTCTAGAGTATCCCAACTTATACATGGCAATAATCAGTAAGTGTTATTGAGGGTCTGCTATTCATTTGCTTGCATGATAATTATTGTGGGAAATTCAATAGATATACAAGATGTGATCCTAGTTCTCAAAGAAACTTCAATCTCAATGAAAGCTAACAGTTTCTGACATATAAATAATGTATTTTTAAACCATTAACTATTTTAAGAGACACTCAAAAACATCTTTCACATGGGCCCAAAATTCTGTGACACTGCCATGTAAGGAATTTCCATTCTCACAGGAAGCTCCTGATTAGCACACCAAGACAATTATCTTTTTTTTTTTTTTTTTTTTTTTTTTTTTTTTTTTTTTTTTGAGAGGGAGTCTCCCTCTGTTACCCAGGCTGGAGTGCAATGGCACGATCTCAGCTCACTGGAACCTCTGCCTCCTGAGTTCAAGTGATTCTCGTGCCTCAGTCTCCTGAGTGGCTGGGATTACAGGCGCCCGCCACCACACCTGGCTAATTTTTGTATTTTTTAGTAGAGACGGGGTTTCGCTATGTTGGCCAGGTTGGTTTCAAACTCCTGACCTCAGGTGATCTGCCCGCCTCAGCCTCCCAAAGTGCTGGAATTACAGGTGTGAGTCACCACACCAAGCCGACTATCATCTATCTTGAAGCAAGGTATGCCAAAATTTTGTCTCTTCTTCCTAAAAATATGATATAAAATAGAGGAAAAACCAGTAATATCTACAGTCCTTAGTACTTTCTAAATCATGCCTGCTATCGTTTAATATTTCTATGGACAAACTTGTATTCTTTCATTGTATCTAATAAAGATAATAAAGGATGATAGTGAAAGGATGGTACTATGAGCTCATAATTTATATCTTGATTGAAACAATAAAAGGGATGGAAGTAATCCTTCATCTCTTCCCCCTTGAGCCAATCTTCAGAGGCTGTGCTGTTACACTTGTGCAATCTCCCTGTCAGGTCCCAATACTGAGAAAGCTATGCCAACTCTAGCACCTGTTCAGGCAACTGGGAACTCACACCTTTTGAGCAGAGGCTAGAAGCATCCTGGGAAAATCCTCAACTGACCAGTCTATGAGTCCTATTAATTTTCATCTCATTATGCTTTAAAAAAAAAATCAAAGTATTGATTATTTCCTGAGTCTCTATATTCCAGAAGGGTAAAGACGATGGCTTTCTTCTTGCTTGATACACAGTTGCTCAACACATGCTTGAAGAGTAAACAAATATTCATTCAATCACTACAATTTTGCCAAGTAACATGCTGGCTGTTTTATTTATGTTACTTCATCTGATCCTCTCAGTAATCCAAGAGATAATTATTATTAGTTGTTCTCATTTTACAGGTGGAGAAGCAGATTCACAAATGCTAAAGCAACCTGAGTATGACATACACAGCTAACAAAAAGGAAAGGCAGGATTCTAAACTAGATCTTCCTATTGCATGATCTCACTTACATGTAGAATCTAAAGAAGTCGAACTCATACAAGCAGGGAGTAACATGGTGGTTGCCATGGGCTGGGTAGTAGGGGAAATAGGTTGGTCAAAGGGTGCACCGCTTCAGTTATACCAGATGAATATTTAATACATTCTGGAGATCTAATGTACATCATAGTGATTGCAGTTAGTACTGCATGGTATCCTTGACTACATGTGAGTAGCTCTTAAGTGTTCTCACCATAAATACAAAAAAATGACTGAGAGGTGATGGACGTGTGAATTAGCTTGATTGTAAAATCACTTCACAATATATATGTATATTAAAACACCACATTGTATCCCTTAAATATGCACAGTTTTGTTGACTGTTTACTTGTCAATTATACCTCAATAAAGGTGGAACACACACATACACACTCTTGAATCTTTCTAGCTCCAAACACCAAACTGCTTGTTGGCATACAACTGTTTAAGAGTTGATTTACATTGATTATGAACAAAGAGACAATGGAGATTTGCAAATAGGGAGATGCCATAGATAATTCAAAATTTATAGAGAAGTTATTTAACCCCATGTCTTGGTTTCTTCCTTAGTAAAGTGGGGAGAGAAATAGCACCAACAAAAATATAGATGATGTAAGAATTAGATAATCTCTGGAAAGTGCTTAGCATGGTACTTAACCCAACATAAGAACTTAATCAATAGTAGCTATTATTAGAAATATATATGGCTTTTATGCTATTTGAGGCAACTGACTTTACCTTCCCATGACTCCGTTTTCTCATCTGCGAATGCAAGGAATGGGGTTAGTGAGTCTCTAAAGTCCTTTCGGCTGGTAACAATCCATGATTCTATGTTTGAAAATAAACTATGTTTTTGATGAATTGTTTACTGAAATACTGCAGTGAAGGTGGTGGCAATCCAGGTGGCAGTGTCTTATAAGCAGATAGAAACAGCTCTAGTTTACAAATCTAGATCTAAAATATAAAAATATATTCAAACACACACATACATACACAGAATTAAATCTATAATTCAGGGAAAAAGATGAAAAGCTCAAAAAAGGTAGATTAAAAGTCTGATAATTTGTTACAAGCAGGAAAAGAGTTTAAAACAGATATTTTAAACATTCATAATTTGTGATAGAAAATTTATTAATTGAAAAATTTATAGTCTCCTGATTTTTACATTTTTTTCTCATCCTTTTAGACAATTATCCATGCCAAACACAGTTGCTGGTGTTTACTTCATAAATACCACTAGTTTCTCACTGCATATTTTCCAAAATTACTTCTCACCTTTTCTTTCTCTTTATCATTAATCTATCACACAAAAGGGGATTTTCTCCCTGTATTATTGCAGATAGAGGCTCTTCAACAGAATCCTAATGTTAAGCAAAATAGTTCTATACAAACATAGTGGTTTTGGAAAGTATTTCTATATGTAATACGAATGGCATATTTTCACAAATAAAATGTAAATAATAGATAAACACTTAAAACAAGAAAATGCAGCTCTTGCTCCAACTCTCTGTTTCTATGAAGGTATGCAGCAACGTTATTAAAGATGGTGAAGTAACTATACTAGCTTCTACAAGAGTTTGAGTCAGCTTGGTTATGAAAGACAGTAACACTCCTCAGGGCTTGTCACCTTCGGTTCTTAAATACTAAAGTGCTTATTTGCTTGTCAGGGTTAAAAGCTACTATTTTAAGTTCAAAGTGAAAAGTTCCTTTCAGGTGGTAATGATAGTTTAAAATAAACAATGTGGGGCAGGGAAAAGCCTCCTTTAGGCATCTACCATGTTTCCCCTTCAGTCAGGACAGTGCTTTCTTATTCTGTATCAATATTCATGATCCAGGTCATTAAACAGTTAGTGAGACAAACACCACTCTTTATCCCTGTACCCCATTGTTAAACAACTGCAGGCTTCAGAATTCTGGAGCTGTGTATAAATGTGAAAGCTCCATGTGTTTGACCATGTGGGAAGGCATTAGGGTAACCTGGGACTCCTATGCAAGAGAGAACTCCCTCGCACGAATGTTATCATCACCAAGCAAACTGTTGTTTTTTGTATGTTTGGTGCCTCAGCTGTCTTCTACAGGAACCATATAAAAGTAGTTTATACAAAAGACCCCGAGGATTTTGTGCACCTTCAAGATATTAGGGAAAATGCAAGACATCAGTATTTTTTTGTTTTAATATTTCTAGACAGAGACTTTTACTATAGTCTGTTTAACCACTTCTCCCAAAGAGGATTCAGCTTAAATATGAAAAGTTCAAAACACATACACACACTTAGTAGTAACTGAAAAAAGATGAACAGCCTAAAATTTCCACATTGCTCCTTAGTATGCATCACATTCAATCCACCATTTTGATATTTTATAATACAGAGACAACTGTCACTCAGTCGCATCTTTATGAAGACAGTCTATGCACTGAATACATCAATGTTTATTGCATGCTTGCCCCTTCAAGTGAAACTAAAGTACAGTCAAATGATAGTTATATTTAAATCCTTTTAGCAGAAATTCATTAACTTATAGCCTTAATCAAATTCTGAGCACTTGCAGCTTATATCCATATATGATTTACTGTGAAACAGAAGTTTGAGAAAGAAGGAAAATATTAATGTTCTAATAAAAGATAAGATGATTTTTGTTAATGCTCAAGAGTGTTCAGTTACAGCTCTGCTCTGTGCAGGAAAAGTACACGTATAAGTAATTTCCCCCAAGCTTTTACTATTTAGGCCGAGGATAATTGAGAGAAATACATCATTTCTAGTCCGGCACTAAAAAAGCAAGTAGATAAATCAAGCAAATAAGAACTTTTAAAAATCTATAACCTACTCTCACCATATCTTAATTCAATGTATCGGAAATGTACAATAATAAATTATAAGTGATAAACACTAAAGAAGTAATATCTTTTCATACCCAGAAGGCTGTTTTTGCTCTGCAACAGAATGAAAAAATATCTATCCTTAGATTTTATTGTTAAATGAGTCACTCTTTTGGTAATTTCTTCTAAATGAGAACAGCTTTAGATGTTAAATGGCTAAAACCTGAGTTTCTATATGTAAAAGATTTGGTCAGATAATATTTAAATTATGCCAAATATAAAGTTCTCTTATACCAAATATTACTTAAAGAAAAACACCTGTAATCCCAGCACTTTGGGAGGCCGAGGCAACTGGGTCACGAGGTCAGGCGTTCAAAACCAGCCTGGCCAAGATGGTGAAATCCTGTCTCTATTAAAAATACAAAAATTAGTCCGGTGTCATGGCAAGTGCCTGTAATCCCAGCTATCCGGGAGCCTGAGGCAGAGAATTGCTGGAACCCAGGAGGTGAAGGTTGCAGTGAGCCAAGATCGCTCCGCTTCACTCCAGCCTGGGCGACAGAGGCAGACTCTGCCAAAATAAATAAATAAATAAATAACAAAAATAATTTAAAAGCAGATTTGGTGATTGGTTTAGCTCTTGGAAAAGATCCTTTATTTTAAAAAATATTTCATTTATAGCATCACATTTCAAAGACTGATTTTCCTATCTTTAGAAAGGTAGTGTAATTACAAAACAAATTCTATGAAAGAAGCAGTCAAATGAGCTAACTTTTCAATTAACTATAAATTAATTCTTTGATGATCTAATTTCAATTCTTTGTTAGGCAAGAAACCTTCTACTTTGGATAATCAATGATGACATCCATCTCAAATGATCCTTAGATGTAATACAAAAAGAACTCAAATTCTGTTCATACTTTAAATATTCAAACCAGTCTGCTTACAGCTAATGAATAGCACCAATACACATACACCAAATACACATGGTTAGACATTTAAATTCTTGATGCCTTATTTTTTAAAATTCCAACTTGCTTTGTATTGATAAAAATAAATGAAAAGCTCTAAAAATCAATTGGGGATAGAAGGCACATCCTCTAAATATAGAGACTTAAGGCTTTGTTGTTGTTTTAGCTCTAGGTGTTGATATGAAATTAAAAATGAAGGAAGGTTGAGAGAATTTACCGAGGATGCGGAAAGGGGAGAGACAGGTATAATAGTATACTAAAGAGCATGATTAACCAAGAGTTTTCTTGAGTATTTTCTGTTCCAACTGTTTAGTTTGGGAAGTCATTCATGAATTCTCTTGCTTTTTAAGATGCTTACAAATATCAAAAAAAAAATTTTTTTTTTGAGACGGAGTCATGCTCTGTCGCCCAGGCTGGAGTGCAGTGGCGCGATCTCGGCTCACTACAACCTCCGCCTCCCGGTTCAAGCGATTCTCCTGCCTCAGTCTCTCGAGTAGCTGGGATTACAGGCTTCTGCCGCTACGCCCGGCTAATTTTTGTATTTTTAGTAGAGACGGGGTTTCACCGGGTTGGCCAGGATCGTCTTGATCTCTTGACCTCATGATCCACCCGCCTCGGCCTCCCAAAATGCCGAGATTACAGGCGTGAGCCACGGTGCCCGGCCAAGATGTAATTTTTTAAAGGCATTTTGTGAGGCTGGGAGGCAGGTATGCAAACCTCAGGTAAAAAGGGTACTGTGAATTATAATCAGATCCAAAGCATCATCTGCTCACGTTTCCCCACATCACAAAAATGATTTGGCATGACTAGTTCTGTTTGCTGCAGTGCATAAAAAGATTAATCTTAGCCTGGTGCGGTAGCTCACGCCTGTAATCCCAGCACTTTGGGGGGCCGAGGCGGCCGGATCACCTGAAGTCGGGAGTTCACCACCAGGCTGACCAACATGGAGAAAACCCCTCTCTACTAAAAATACAAAATTAGCTAGGCGTGGTGGGGCATGCCTATAATCCCAGCTACTTGGGTGGCAGAGGCAGGAGAACCGCTTAAACCGGTGAGGCGGGGTCGCAGTGAGCCGAGATCGCGGCGCCATTGCACTCCAGCCTTGGCAACGAGAGCGAAACTCCGTCTCACAAAAATAAAAATAAATAAATAAATAAAAATAAAAAAAGATTAATCTTGTATTTAGGCACAGCTTTTGAGGCTTTTGTAGGAAAACCGTGCGTTAGGGAAGATCCTGACCCAAACACCTTGATCTTTGGTTCATGACCCTATCAGAGCCAGACAAGGGCTCGCTGACCATGAATTAAACTGTGTTGATTCCTCCGCCCACAGACACTCAAAGCTTACTCTCTCCACTGTTACATAAGAGTCTCTGGAATCCTAGGATAGTGTTTGTAAATAGTGCTGCCACGTGCACGGTACCCACGTGTCAAATGTTGATGTGACCGCGGGTAACTGGAGGGAGAGAAAGCTTCTACAATTTCCAAAGAGAAACCTACTATTTTTTGGCCCTAAAAATGATCATACAGATGTCAAGGAATTATCTCTAACTAAGAGTGATTTGTCTTTTCTTTCTTTCTTTCTTTTCTCCAAAAAAAAGAGGAAGAACTGGAAATTTTTTTTTCCTGTTGCATTTCTTGTAATCTAAATTAACTGCTCTACCTAATTCAATTTAGAATCAGTTTTATAATTTCAGCAATGCATTCTGAATGCACTTTCTACTGCCTCTATTTGCAAGACTTATTCTTGCTTGCTCATTTACTTTAGTGCAAACTGGGATATGAGAGATGGATTACATAAAAACCAGAGATATACACTAAGTAGGCAAATGACTTACAAAGTTATAATTTACACCCAATTAAATTACAACATGACCCACTCAGCATTCAATGGCTTTCCATGGGTGAAGAAAAAAAAAATTAGTATCTTACCTCTCTTCCTATCTCAGATTTCACCTTCATCTACATTCATTATATCTTTTACAGTGGGTCTGTGAACAGAAAACAAGTAAACTCCATTCCTTAAACACTTGAATTCTTATCAATACTAGAGAAAAATTTCAATGTCAACAACTAAATTTTTAACTCCTAAATATAAAGAGTTTCCCAAAAACCCTGAGGATTAAGGCATGTCTAATTATAACAATGCCAAAAAATAAATAAATAAATGAAGAAAAACTGTCAGTAGTAAATTAAACTCAATGTATTTTTAAANCTCTCTTCCTATCTCAGATTTCACCTTCATCTACATTCATTATATCTTTTACAGTGGGTCTGTGAACAGAAAACAAGTAAACTCCATTCCTTAAACACTTGAATTCTTATCAATACTAGAGAAAAATTTCAATGTCAACAACTAAATTTTTAACTCCTAAATATAAAGAGTTTCCCAAAAACCCTGAGGATTAAGGCATGTCTAATTATAACAATGCCAAAAAATAAATAAATAAATGAAGAAAAACTGTCAGTAGTAAATTAAACTCAATGTATTTTTAAAAACATTCTGACTTCAACAAAACCCAAGAATTGTCTTTAAAGTCACTTTAAAATGCCATACCCTAGATTTCCCATGCTCTTGAAAAACATGTTAATAAAAATGTTTTAAAATTACAATATATGTTTAAAAAAATTAGTTGATCCATCCATAAAATTTCTTATTTGAAACAAGAACCACATTTTTTTTTAACAGTAAATAGTTTCAAAGTAAATAAGTTGTAACAGTAAATAAGTTGGTGTTGGAGTGGTGGCTCATGCCTGTAATCCCAGCACTTTAGGAAGTGAAAGTGGGTGGATCACTAGAGGTCAGGAGTTCAAGACCAGCCTAGCCAACATGGCAAAACCCTGTTTCTACTAAAAATGCAAAAATTAGCCAGGCATGGTGGCTGGCACCTATAATCCTAGCTACTCGGGAGGCTGAGACAGGAGAATCGCTTGAATCCAGGAGGAGGAGGCTGCAGTGAGCCAGGATCATGCCACTGCACTCCAGCCTGGGCAAGAGAGTGAGACTCTACCAAAAAATATAAAAGAAAAAAAAAATAGAAATTTTTAGTTCCCACAGTTACTAACCAAATGTCTCTTTCAAGTTTGCTTTTCAGTAGAAATACATAATTAAATCTTAGCCATTAATAAGGTGAGCCAAAAGCAAAATGTCTATTAGCTTTGCTTTCTGCCAGTGTTTTTCCACAAGCTGTAATGTGGGAGACAACTCCAAAAGTAAAGTACTACCTTGTTTTACATTCAACTAATGTAGATAATATAACTTCACTGGAGAAAAAAACATTTCAGTGGCTAAATTGGAAGAAAGATAAAATTGACAAGACAAAGTTTAAAGTATGTTTTTTTCCTGCTACAATGTATCTGTTTGTACTAAAATAATTATTTACTAAAATAAATAATTTATGTGGTAAGAATCTTTAGTTGTGAGATTTTTTCTTCCTTCATTTTTGAAAGGTACCCACTTCTGGTATTCTTCTTTTCATCAGTTACATTTGGTATATTAAAATAGGAATATAAATGAATTAATATTTTAATAACTCAATTCACGTTTTAAGATGTTCACTCTGATTTGATGAACTATCAGATACTGTATTTGTAGAAATGGTTTCTTCTTCTGTTATGATGTATATAGTATAGTACACAGTAGAACAAACAAAAAGCTAATAATCATCTGAACTAATTACAGGGTGCTAAAAGTGATCCTTTTAATGCAAATATCATGAAAAGTTATAAAAGAGCTGAGATAACTTTACAGTCAATGGAAAATATAAAAATTCTATAACTTCAAAGCAAGAGACTTCAAACAAAAGCAGGAAAAGTGCTAAAAGAACAACCAGGTTAAAAAATTAATAAGACGAGGACAGTATATTATGGATAGAATCTGGGTGTGGTATCACTGTATTACTCTCAAATTCTGGTGCTCTACTTCAGAGGCAGCACAACTAATAATCATGGTAATTTTTAATGAGTGCCCTTCTTAGTGCAGCCAGGTAAGAAAAACAGGAAGAATAACTCAGATACCATGCTATGTTATCTGGCTTTCATTATCCCTATTGAAGCTTTCTTTCCTTCTTTCTTTCTTTTTTAATGCATTATCTATTTCAGGAGAAACTACTATAATAACAACTCATTTGAGAGATGGATGAATGCTCTCATTAATGTATAATGTGGACATAGAAGCTAGATTTAACACTGCATCAAGAAAATAAGTGATTTGGTAAGGCGGGTTTTAGCAATGGCTAATGAGGCACGACAACTGTAATTAAAATTACCATTACTTTTACCCACCCACAGAACAAACTGTGACAAATCTCAAAATGTTAAAAGTAGCAAATTAAAAATATCAATACTCTACACGGCATACCTAAATGTCAGACTGCCTACATTTCTATGCCTGAACATAGGCAATTCCCTTTGAAGAGAGTAGTACATCAGCAAAATTCACAGCCCATTTTCTTCTTTTGAATATGGTGTATCTTCCGTATAAATTACTTATAAAAGCAAAGCTAAAATTAACAACAAATCAAAATATTCCTAATATGTGAGAACAGATTTACATTTTTTGGAAGTGCGTTAAAAAGCAAAGATGAAGTACTACACTCAAACTTGTGAACAACTTTTTTAGAATTATAGAGATACTAGTACAAAAATTTATAGTCAGCTGAGGTGGTTCATAAAGTTTTAAGAAAAACAAGAGAGGGTGAAGATAAGTAAGCTACTCATTTCTCCAGTAAGGAGAACAGAACCTAAATTATATTTTACTGCCATCACTACACCAACCATCACTACACCATCTTCTTGAGGGGTCTAACATGAGCATCTATCTTGGGCTTGTCACACATATTCAACAAATCTACAAATAGATGCTATGATCATACTCTTAAAAAACAAAATTCTATAGTTACTCATTGAAAAAGTGATCATAACAATTATATAAAGACAATATACTTCCTTATTGGGTACAATCATATGTTTATCTTAAATATGTCTCTGAACCTTAGCCTAAAGCTCAACGTTTCCAGATCAGTGAATTTTCTCCATTCTGGTTATCAGTCATGGTCCCAAGGTATGGGATCCAACTGGCTGCAATCCAACGTTCTCATGAGAATAAAAAGAGAGAGAAGCATTGCAAAACAAGAATGTCTGGTATCTAGAATTACATAAGATTAGAAATTCAAATACAATCAACCCCAAGTTATTCACCCTGTGTGTCCAAAACTACAAGTCATAGTTTCATAGGGACTAGTGTTAAAAATCTGCACTCATTTTACTATTAAGTGGTTTGTAGAAGTTCTGCTGGTATTTGTAAATACTTGCGGCCATGCGTAGCAAAGATGGAGAGCCATCATCATTCGGGCCTTAACTGTTTCTCACTTTGTCCTGGCATTATGAAGACTGCTGCAGAGCAATTCCCTTTTCAACCTTATTTTACATCTTCAACATGTCACAATATCAGTTAACAGAAAACGAGTCACTTGCTTAAACCCTATGAGATACTTTCCCATTTTAATTTTAAGATCTGAAACATGACAAGTGGAGATATAAACGGTTAACAAACTCAAAGTTTTGAAGTTTATTCTCTGCCCTGCATTGCCCTTCTGTTTTCGCACAGGTAAGACATTAATACCCCCCAAATCTAGTAATTTGTTATTATTTCTAGATTAAACCGCACTTTGTAGCAATTCAAACAAGAACAGCAATTTTTATAGATATTCCTTTTTTTTTTTTTTTTTTTTTTTGACAGAGAGGGTCTTACTTTGTCACCCAGGCTGAAGTGTGGGAGCACCAACATGACTCACTGCAGCCTCAACTTCCCAGCCTCCAGCCATCCTCCCGCCTCAGCCCCATAAGTACCTAGAACTACAGGGATGTGCCACCACACCCAGCTAATTTTTGCATTTTTGTAGAGATGGGGTTTTGCCATGTTGCCTAGGCTTGTCTCCAACTCCTGAGCTCAAGAGACCCACCCACTATGGGCTGGCAAAGTGCTGGGATTACAGGTGTGAGCCACCGTGCCCAGTCACATTCCTTTTAACACTCAGGTTACATCCCCTGAACTGAATGGCTAGGTAACTAAAGACATCTGAAAAAGTTTCTTGTACCTATATATTAAGTCCTGTTTACCAAGTCATATAACCTATCACTATCTATTGAATCTTCCCATATAAGCTCTAAAGGCTATTTTTAACACGAAACACAATGCCAACTTTTGAGTGATTAAGTATCTTTCTCATCTATAAGAGGATGTTGTCCAGACTATTCTCAAATTCCTGGCCTCCTGCCTTGGCCTCCCAAAGTGCCAGGATTACAGGCATAATAAAACTCTTAATGCCATCTTCCTAGAAAGATATGCATAGCCTCATTCAATCCAAACAGTTCCTGCATTTCTTTTGAATGAGATGTAAGATATTTTCTGACATAACATAAATCAAATAACTCAACTATATTCATTTTATAACAACAGCTTTTGAAATATAATTCATATACAATAAATTCATCCTTTTAAAGCATGTAATTCAGTGGGTTTTAGCATATTCAAAGAGTTGGGCAATCATTACTACCTAATTATAGAACATTTCATCATCCCCAAAAGAAATCTCATACTTATCAGCATTCACCTCCCTCCCACCCCAGCCCCTAGTAATAACTAGCTAACTTTCTGTCTCCTTAGATTTGCCTATTCTGAACGTTACTTAAAATTGAATGCATATCATATGTGGCCTTTGTTATGCCTCTCAGATTCACCTGTGTCACAGCATTTATCAATAATCCATTCCTTTATATTGCTTAATAATATTTCACTGTATGGATATACCAGAATTTGTTTATTCACTCATGACCTAATAGACATTTGGGTAGCTTCCATTTTTTACCATTATTAATAATGTTGTAATGAACATTTGGCTACAAGTTTTTATGTGAACAACTGTATGCATTTTAAATCTCCTTTTATGACTTGCTCTACATAGTCCACATTATATACTTTTATAACTATCAATGATAATGAGGAAGTATAATATAGTGATTAAAAGATTTGGCACTAGAGACAGACTGCTTAACTCAAATGCTGGCTAAGCCTAAGCCATATATCGGCTGTATGAACTTAAGGAAGTTATTTAACCTTACTGGGCTTCAGTTTCCTCATTCAAAAACAGGGATAAGAATAATACCTATCTCTAGGGTTGTGATGAGAATTAAATGACATCAACTTACAATGTCACAAAGCAACTTAAAATATTTTTAACATAAGGGCCATTCTATCAAAAAAAGGACTTCTAAGAAAACAAAAACTTATATTCTGACACACATTTTAATATGGCATAATAGCACAATCACACGATTGATAAGATGCTAAACCTCTGTGCTAAACTTCTCTGTTTTGAGGAAAAAAAGGCTTAAAAATATGTGATCATGTGATTAAAGGCTATAAAACAAAACACACAAAATGAGTACAAGTTAAACTGAGAACATCTGAATAAGATTAGTAGGCCATATCAATGTCAGTATCATGGTTGTGATATGATATTATAGTTTTGCAAAATGTTGCCACTGGGGGAGATTGAGCAAGTGTATGTGGAATCTCTCTGTATTATTTCATACAATGGCATATGAATCTATAATTATCTCAATAAATATTTTAATTAAAAATATATGATCCCATATAAGTTTACTGAAAACTATTCACTTTTGCACTTAAAATGGGTGGCTTTTATAGGGCAACTGCCATAGCCTATAGAAATTAAATGTAAGGAAAACACACCTACCATCATCACCGTAACCAAGACACCTAACACTATTTTCCTCTTATACATTGAAAATAGATTATACGGGGCACGGTGGCTCACGCCTGTAATTCCAGCACTTTGGGAGACCGGGGAAGGCAGATCACTTGAGAACAGGAGTATGTGACCAGCCTGGCCAACATGGTGAAACCCTGTCTCTAATAACAACAGAAAAATTAGCCAGGTTTCGTGAGGCACGCTCCTAATCCCAGCTACTCTGGAGGCTGAGACAGGAGAATCACTTGAACCTGGAAGGCAGAGGTTGCAGTGAGCCGAGATCACGCCACTGCACTCCAGCCTAGGTGACAGAGCAAGATACCATCTCGGGGGGGAAAAAAAAAGGAAAAGAAAATAGATTATACTTTTTTTTCTAGTTAAATTGTATGGTTTTTCACTAGTTCTATATCATCCATTAAATATTGACTGAGAGGTCAATAGTAGATTCTATTAGGGAATAGAAAGACATAGAAAACAGTGCCTACCTTCCAATAGACAAAAAAGCAATGCAATGTGAAAGAAATATTTGTAGTATTTTCAGTCAAACAACCAGTTCATTTTATATCCTAGACTGTCCTTCAAAAACACTTCATCCCAATTTATTCTTCTCCTATTTATTACTTTTTTTTTTTGAGACAGAGTTGCTCTGTCTTACCCAAGTTGGGGTACAGCAGAGCCATCTCAGCTCACTGCAGCCTCTCCCTCCTGGAGGGTTCAAGTGATTCTGTTGTCTCAGCCTCTAGAATAGCTGAGACTACAGGCATGTGCCACCATACTGGGCTAATTTTGTATGTTTAGTGGAGACGGGGTTTCACCATGTTGGCAAGCCTGGTCTCGAATTCCTGACTTCAGGTGATCCACCTGCCCCGGCCTCCCAAAGTGCTCAGATTACAGGCATGAGCCACCACGCCCAGGCTCAAGTGATTCTCAGGCTTCAGCCTCCCGAGTAGCTGGGATTACTGGTGTGCACCACCGTGTCCAGCTAATTTTGTATTTTTAGTAGAGATGGGGTTTCGCCATGTTGGCCAGGCTGGTCTCAAACTCCTGACCTCAAGTCATCCATGTGCCTTGGCCTCCCAAAGTGCTGGGATTACAGGCATGAGCCACTGCACCCGGCCTCGTCTCTTACTTTAATTCTCAGTTTATTTGGAACATGCTTTCAAGTCAGTTTAGAGGAACAACTTTCAGTGAGTATAAAGCATTGAGTTCTGAATTTATTTTATTTTATTTTTTATTGAATAGAGACAGCTATCTCACTTTGTTGTCCAGGCTGGTCTAGAACTCCTGGCCTCAAGTGATCCTCCTGCCTTTGCCTCCCAAAGTGAGCCACCACACCCATCCTGAGTTCTGAATTCTTAAACTGCAGGTAGGATGATATTATCACTGAATTTATTTTTACATATGTTATATATTGAAAATATATAACATATGTAATATATATTATATTGAAAATCCATCTACTATCTGTTTCTTCTTTTTGAAGCATGACACATTTAACTACATGCCATTACAAATGAAGAAAACATAAATCAAAGCTGATAGAATGTGCTTTTTTGTTTGTTTGGTTTTGCTGTTGTTGTTACTGTTTGAGATATGGTCTCTCTCTGTTGCCTGGGTTGGAGTGTAGTGGTGTGATCATAGCTCACTGTAACTTAGAACGCTTGAGCTCAAGCCATCCTCCTACCTCAGCCTCCTGAGTAGCTGGGACTACCGGAATGTACCACCATGCCCCATTAATTTTTTCAATGTTTTGTAGAGAGTGGCGCCTGGCTGTGTTGCCCAGGCTGGTCTCAAACTCCTGGCTTCAAGTGATCTCCCACCTTGGCCTCCTAAAGTGGGAGGATTACAGGCATGAGACACCACGTCCATCCAAAATTTGTTATTTGGAACGGACAACCAAATATCTATTCTATTGAGAAAAAGATTATATATCTACTTTAAGTCAGCAAGTTTCTGCAATGTACAATATAGGACAAAAATAATGCTGGAAATACGCAGATATACATAATTCTTTTTGGATTGCAGTCATAGTGATTAACATGCTCTCACTTTCCCCTTTCCCTCCTGGAACCCTTCTCTCCTACTATACACCAAACCAACAGATGTACTGCATAACCTCCTTCAATAATGTCGCAGTATTCAGTCAGTTTTGGCAGTGAGTCGAAATAGAAATTGGAGATCTAGACCAAGTAAATACTGTATATTTGGCAAAATCATTTGTGGTTGTGTTCTTCAGCACAGTTTCCCAGATAACCACCAGCTCTACTTGGCAACTGGTCTTTCCCACAGTTAAGGCTCCAATTGTAAAGTTGGCTTGGGAGATATTCTATTGCTGCTGGCTTTGGTACCATTACTATCCTTAAGAACTACTGTGCAATGGTAGAATAATCATTGACAAAGTGTTATTCTGATGAATAAATACTGACAGCTGGTCCAAAGTTTTAGCCTGTTCCCAAGGTAGGAAACAATTACATTAAAACAATCTATATGGTTATTTATAAAACAAAGATGATTCTTTCCAGCAATTTGAAATTCCCAGATATGACTATGAAATTCTATTAAAACAATAAAAACAACTTGCATTAGAAGCAATTAAAGCACAAAATGTAGATCTAATATTTTATAAATGTTAGATATTCTAAAATACTGACATACAATGGCATCCATAACTTTTGAAGATATTTTATTTCAAGGTAATTTCATAAGAATTCATAAGAATTTACCTACTCAGACTTTGGGCATGATGGAAAATAGAGTTTCTGTGAGGTGTGCCTATGAATCATAAGAAGGGCTTCTTAATGAGGTCAGCAAATAAGGAAATACATTTCAATAGTGACATTTGACTTATAACATTGTTTAGGGGTGGAGTCTTAGAAGAATTGATAGGGAACTTTTAACTTCAACAAGTGAAACTAAAACATTAACTCTGGTTTTTGTTACCTAATACAAGACCAGTGCCCAGTAAGGACTTTGGAATTCTTTCATAACAACTCCTTGGCAGGTGCACTTCACTTGTTCTGGAAGTGATGTTCACTTGCCAATGTCTAGTAGGACCATGTGCCACTGCCTCAAAATCATATCAATTCCTCTGGCTTCTGGCATAAACTGGCACATCAGACCTACTTAAAGCCTTAAGAAGAGTTTGGCAAATATGACAATTTAAACAAAGGAAGGGACTTCTCTCACTGCAAGTTAATTTCTCATTAATGATTAGTTCAATAAGAAAACAAGCAAAACAACGTCATAGTTAAGAAAAGCTATCTATCTTGTTATTGTCCATTATCATGCTCCTAAAATTCAATAACCCAAGACAGTCCTATGGAATTTTTGGAGCAGGTACCTAGGTAGTACGATCACATACAAGAAAGAACCGAGGTTATGTCTTTTATTGTAAACTATCCCATACTTATTAAAATAATTTCTCTTTTCCAACAAAGGATGTTACTTTTATTCACAGGGGTGACTAACACACACATCTCTTCCTTATAATCACTGAAATACTTTATACAGTATTAATTAGCAGCTATTTTCAGCATAAAAGTAGGATGCACAAAATAACAAGAATCTAAATTTGATGACAGGAAAAAACAAGCCTTCATATTCAAAATTATTAACCAATGTAGTTATTCTTATTTATTGAGTGGAAAATGTTGCATCCATTATTAGTTGAATAGCCTGAAGACAGTATATACCACATTTGAAAAGTTGTCCCCAAAAAGTAAATACTAGTCTGTTAGCAAAAGGAATAGTTCTCAATTCTGAATTGCTGGAATAATTAACCATAGTTTTCTCGATAGTTTACCATGAACAACATTAATGGTAAAATCCTAAGTGGTTTTTTTTTTTTTTTTTTTTGACAAATAAGAACTAACCAATGAACCGTTTCTATTCCACAGAGATAAGTAATGCTTCTCCCTTGTAATCATGTGAAAGAACCCCGCGTATCAATGATTAAAGCAAACTTAACTACACGAAATTAACAAAGATCAAAACAGAAAATTACAAAGTGAACTATCAAGGACAAATAGTTTTGCAAATTCGACTTATGGAGAAATGTCTGTTATTGTGTTTTTCCTTCTATTCTTTTTTAAATCCTATAAATTGTCTTCTAAACTTCAGTTTATCCAACCCTTCACTAACAGTTCTCTGCTTAACATTTAAAAAATCAATATTTATTGTGTTTAAATTTATATTCTATTCCAAACATTATTAAGCACATATACAAACATGTAAAAGAACATAACTCCCCTTAGTATTTCAACTTTCCATTAAAATGCAAATATAATGATTTCATTAGCCAGGTAGCAATACCACCAGTCTTACACCAAACCAAACCAATGTCTTTTCTCTGTGAATCCCAACTTCCCTTAAGATACAATCTTATTTCTATGTTGGATCATTTGTTGATGAATATCTTTGCATGTGGGTTTCCCATTATAATCCCTGATTGAAGGCGAAAAAGCACAATGTGTGATTTGAGATATTAAATTCATGAATATTATTCCACTCCCTAAACAGGTAAAATATATAAATATTTCACTAAATTTTACCGCTGGAAAATAAGCCTTTTCTCAATTCCCAAACATTAGATGAAGAAGGGAGAACTCACTCGGTGTAATTAAAAGTATATCATGAGGGGAATCACCAGCAAGTAACACTTATATTTCATTTTCGGCCCTTCCAGGAGTCTATCTAGGCCACACTTTATTATGTCATAGGTAGAAAACTCTCCATAGAAACCGTGTTAGCTTAATAAAACTAGACAAGCAGTCCCAGTGAAAAGATTCAGCAAGATGCGAGGAGTGTGTGTGTATGTGTGTGTGTGTGTGTGTGTGTGTATGTATGAGAGAGAAGAAAAGAGTAGAGAGGGGACACAGAGAGAAAGGCAGAGAGATGAAAGACCAAAGAGAGAGCCCAAAAGAGAAATTTGGATGGGACTGTTACAAATCTGCTCTTCACTTCTTTGCTGGGACTGGGTTTCATTTCTTTCAGCGCCCCTGACCTTGCAGTCTTGCAACTCTCAACGCTGCGCTCCCCACCCCCTCCCGCCCCCTCCCCGGGCCTGCGCCTGCCTTTGTGTCTGCCTGTCACTTACCAAGGAACCAAACGAAGCTGATTCGGGAGAAGCACAAAGCCGGGACACAGATTTGTCCATAAATTCTCTTACATACATTCCCCAGGCTGGAAGGCTCAGCCCAGCGCAGACTTATGTACCTTGAGAAAAGTGAGTTCTGGTCTTGTTTGGGGAACCGGAGAAACTATTCTTTCCTCTTTCACTCAGCGCCGCTAACAAAACGCGCGGACTTAAGAAAACACACACACACACACACACACACACACACACACACACACACAAAACCCCACTCAGTGTCCTCCAATTCCACTCCCTGTGACATCCACTTCGTACAGCCCCCTAAAGGGGGATAAGGAGGTAGGAGAAGGCAGACACCAACCCAGACCCAGACCCTACAGCTGATAAAAGGGTAGAAAAACACCGTATCAGTGTTCTGTCTGAGGTTGTTCAGGATAAACGGGAGAGTCGTTTCACTCACACGAAAGAAACAGGGGCAGAGGATTAAAGGGAAAAGTAGTGCCCCCCAAAGCTGAACTATTTTAGAAAGGAAAGCAAATTTAAAAATCACTTTTCTGCGGATTAAAAGGCCGGGAAACCGGCTCGTCGGAGGCACAAAGGTAAGTTTTCTGGGTGAGGAAGGGAGGAGCACTAGGAGGAGAGAAGAGCACACATAACTACAGGTTTAAAAGGGGTATAGGGAATTAAAACTATATTTGTCAGCCATGTTGAAGAGGCTCCAGTAATTTGTGAAGCTTCCCTCTTCCCTCTTGGTATTTGTGGGTGACACTACAGGGTTTGCTCCCCAGTCCCTGGAAGCCCCAGAAAAAGCGAAGGGGAGAGGAAAGGGAGAGTTTCGCGGCATAAGAGAAGCGCTCTGACCTCGTTCTCGTCCCTCAGCCTTGCAGCAATCCAGCAGTTGCAGTCGGGTCTCCTTTCTAACAAATCCTAAAGGGCAGCCATCTTGCTTCCTTCTGCTTCTCTACGAAAGCAGCCTAGCCTCCGCATCAATATTCATAAGGCAGTTTGACGTCTATTCTCATCACTCAGCGGGGCCGGCGTCTCGGGGCGGCCGCG
>NW_016805294.1:645448-649756 GCF_001698545.2 Rhinopithecus bieti | reverse complement strand
GCGCCGAGGGGGCGGACGTGACTCGCATGCGAGCGGGGCCTGGGCGCGCGGCGCTCGCGAGGAGGCGGCGACGGCCGCCCGAGCTCTCGCCGCTGCCACTGCCGCTACCACGGGCTCTCCTCCTCCGCCCGGGCCTCCTCCTGCTCCGCCCCGGCCTCCTCCCGCTCCGCCCCGGCCTGCGCCGCCGCCCTGGGGCCCTCAGCCCCGGCTCCCGGGGAATTAGCCCCCCACACCGGGCGTCCAGCACAAAGACCGGCGGCACCTGGGGCCGTACAGCCCGGCGCGCAGCGGAGACCTAGGCTGCCCTCACGCCGTGCGGTGGCGCGGAGGGAGTGGTGCGCCCGGATGAGCGCGGGGCGGGGGCCAGGGCTGGCGAGCGCGGGGAAGGGTGCAGCCCTTGGGGACCCCGGGGACCTCGGCGGGTCTCCACCCCCGGGAGAAGACGCAGTGCAGGCGCGAAGGTCGGGGCGAGGTGGGAGGATGGGATGGCATGGGTGCCTGGACAAGGACGTGACATCCAAGATTTCCCTTTGAAACTTTTTGTTAGTCTGCACTCCACCACTACTTCGAGGTCCCGCGCACACGCCCCTGCGCGCACCCACCTCCTCGAGAGTGTATCCGCACGTGCCCTCGCACTGGCCCCCGCCTCCACCCACTGGCACCTCTCCCCGCACCACACACCCGCTTGCGCCCACCTTACCCTCAGAGGCCCGCGTCTCTATCACCCTTTAGATCCCCTTGCCGTCTCTCTCTTCTCCCTTTTGTATCGCTTTAATCTCATTCAGCAGAAGCGCTCCCCCGTTTCACCGAGGGCATGCCCTTAGTGCTTTAGGGGCCTGTGTTTTTAAAGACCCGACAAATCGGGAAATTGACCGAGTTCTGTTTCTCTCCGCCCCGGCCCACCTTCTGTTTACTTTAGCCACGTGGGCTGAGTAGAAGGGGGCGTCTCACAGATTCAAGATGGGTTTCTAACGAGTGACCCTCTCCTTCTCTTGCTAGGAGGAAATAAACCTGCACTTTGAAATGCTTAAGTTGCCTCTCTTAAGAGCCTCTACTTTGAAGTAGTTTCCACCCGTACAGTTAAGTAATGAAGAAACCGACCGATACAGAGCTAATTCCGAATGACGGATGCTTGATTTTCCCTGACATTCGAAGCTCTGTAACTATGTTCTTCCTTTGACCGGAGTTTTTCTCTATTGTCAAGTAGTGTTACTTCCCATTCTAATGCTCCTTTTCTAATCACCAACTTTTGGTTGAAGATGAGATGAAGAACAAAGCCCATATGAATCATAGTAAGAATCATATTATGTCAGATAGTAGTTTTTGAAATATTCCCTTCATCATTAACATGTTGTCGCATGACTGAAGTTCAAGTTTTAAGTAGGTATTTTGGTCACAACTTTTATGGGATCACTGCATGGTGATCACAATACCCTTAAGTCAATACTAGTTACATTGTGTAACCACACTTTTTTTTATCTTTACTTTCTTTAGAAGTGAAGATCTAATTTTACGAAATCGGAATATTTCCTCTTCAAAGAGTGTAAAAAAGGAAACTCCTTGTAAGTGTCGCATTGTTGCTAATAAGAATGTTTAGTGTGTCCAGTCAAACATTGTTTATTCCATTTTGAAACAAAGTTGACTCAGATTTCAGATTTTGCACAAACTAAGGAAAATAGTACATTTTCCCCTAAACATTTCATGTTTATGGGAATGTCATTCCATGTTTTCTAGCTGTACACTAAAGTGTCACTTAGGTCTTGGCAATTGTTAACACACTCTAAAATCTAAGCTGTTGGAAAGTTCTTTGTGATCTTTCTTTCCATATTTCTTTTCTTTTCTTTCTTGAGACAGAGTCTCGCGCTGTCAGCCAGGCTGGAGTCCAGGGGGGCGATCTCGGCTCACTGCAACCTCCGCCTCCCGGGTTCAAGCGATTCTTCTGCCTCAGCCTCTCAGGCGCGCGCCACCATGCGCAGCTATTTTTTGTATTTTTAATAGAGACGCGGTTTCACCATATTGGCCAGGCTGGTCTCGAACTCTTGACCTAGTGATCTACCCGCCTCGGGATTACAGGCGTGAGCCATTGCGCTCCGCTTGTGACTTATTTTTCAAGTCCAGGATATAAAGTTCTCTCAAGACCACGACATACATTTATATAGTGCACAGTATTGTAGAGTTGAAACATGAGCTTTGGAGTTTTACAGAACTGAGTGACTCTTAACTCTATCTTTTCCAGTGTGACCTTGTGCATTTTACTTAACTCTCTCGGTATCGGTTTCTTTTAATCTGTTGAACAACCTGCAAGACATGAGGGTTGTGGTGAGTTTTTAATAAGAGCACTAAGTAAGTGCCCAGGTAGCTACTACTACTACAATAACAAACTGTTTACTTCTAGGAGTTTTTTTTTTTCTGATTATATAATTATATAATTATATATCTTCTTGCATTTAATAATATATGGAAATATTATATTAACGTGTTTAATATAAAAGTATCCGCATGTTCCTTTAGTTATATTTGGGAAATGATCTTTCAAGTCACCTCCTTCTCATTTCTTCTTTGAAAACTGCTCTCTGTTGTAACAGGTTGTTCTTGCCTATTTGGAATCATATTTGGCTTGCAGTTGGTTTTACAACAGGCCCTGAACATTTTCTTGCCAACTTCTTTCTCTGCACCTCCACTCTACCCTTAACCATCATGACGCTTTGAAATTTAAAATAAAATACATTACTCATCTTGGCTGTTGTGACCTTTCAACAGCAAAAGGAAATAAAATTCTGAAGGCCTTCAAGTATAAAATATTTTAGTTTTTTTTTTTTTTTTTTGATTTTAAAAACTTTTTCCTTAGCTGCTATTTCTGGGAAAGAAAGGATATAGTTTGCATAATCAGTTGTTTACTGAACGCAGTGTGCACTTGTATGGGTAATTCAGAGCCAGCTTTTATTAATTGTGTGCATTCTTGAGATTCCTTCTCCTATAGGTGTGGAAAATGTATGTTTAAAATATAATTTGCTGTTTAAAGAACAATTAATTATCAAATTCCTTACCATTTTTTTTCCCTCAAACTAGAAATAGCAGCACTGCTTCCATACAGAGAGATCCTTGCTTCCTTAACGGAGAAAAAAGACTAATAGAACAAGTTCCACAACATGCTACTCTGTGTTAGAAAATTGACTTGATTGGCCTGTGCACCTGCTGTCTAATTCAGTTCTCAGTCTTTAAGTCTCTTAGGGTGAAGGCAGTTTCCTGTCTGCTGCTGTCCATTAAAGAGCTGACGATGGTAGTTTGCTTCACAATGCAATTTTTTTAAATGTTGTACTAACACAAAAATAATAGATGCATTCTTCATTTCCTCCCCTCCTGCAGACTGGAAAATGTTCTTTCTAGCCGGGCATGGTGGCGGGCGCCTGTAGTCTCAGCTACTCCGAGGCTGAGGCAGGAGAATGGGTGAAGCCGGGAGACGGAGCTTGCAGTGAGCCAAGACACTTCACTGTACTCCAGCCTGGGTTACAGAGCGAGACTCTGTTTCAAAAAAAAAAGACAAGGCAAGGCAAGGTAGGGCAGGGCACGCAGGGCAGGGCAGGGCAGGGCATTTTCTTTTTTTCTTTTTTTTTTGAAACGGAGTCTCACTCTGTCCCCCAGGGTGGAGTGAGTAGCGTGATCTCTGCTCACCGCAACCTCCGCCTCCCGGGTTCAAGCAATTCTCCTGTCTGCTCTCGAACTCCTGACCTTGTGCTCCACCCGCCTCAGCCTCCCAAAGTTTTGGGATTATATTTTTCTTTAAGGACTTGATACTCTCTTCAACACAGAGAAATAGTTGTGATATACACTGCTTTGAAAAAATTGTAGTGTTTTAACAAAAACAAAATCATGGCCTGTTGTTTCCCATCTCCAAAAACATGTTTCTAAAGTATAACATAAAGATTCTCTGCATGCTTAAAAGACAGTTGACTATCAAACAGCATAGCAGTCACTGCGGTGAAAAAGCTTTCTTATTTGTTTCTTTGGTTACATTACTGCACTTTATATGTAGGTACATATTTAACACAGAATACTAAGTTTTAACAGTCTTCAATAGATGAAATATTGAGATATAATACTTTAGCTTGTTAATATAAATTATTATGAATAAAAATTATTGTCTAAACCCAGGGATTATAATATTATGAGAGTCTCGATAGAATCTCATGATTTCTACTTACTTTTTTCCTAATCTGATTTTATCTGCTTAATTTTCTTTATATAATTTGAAAATTTTAAAGAAAAAATACAAATTATATTAAACTAATGAAATATTTAATTAATATT
>NW_016805294.1:627758-645061 GCF_001698545.2 Rhinopithecus bieti | reverse complement strand
TAAATTAATTTAATATTAAAATTTTAAAGAAACATACAAATTATATTAACCCAATGAAATATTTAATTAACATTAATTAATTTAATGTTAATTTAATTAATAGTAATGTAAATAATTAATTAATATTTCATTGGTTTAATATAATTTGCATGTTTCTTTAAAATTTTCAAATTATATAAAGAAAATTAGTATTAAATTAATGAAATCAAGAACTATCCAATGTGTGTACTAATTTAATGGGGCAAAGTAGAATAGAAGATAAAATGAAAAGTATTGGCAAAGGCATTATAGAAGGAATATTACTGAGGAGGGAGGATCACTTAAGCCCAGGAATTCAAGACTGTGAGCCACATGAGCCATGATTGCACCACTGAACTCCAGACTGGGTGATAGAGCGAGACCCTGTCTCAAAAAGAAAATGAAAGAATATTAGAATCATTAGTGGGACAATATTATGGAAATTACTCCACAATTATTGCAAATATTGCTAATACCAATCTCTCACAATTTTAGGGAATATTTTTTGTCTTCATAAATTCTGACTTCACAATCCAGTAACTGCTCTTTTTGTCCTCATCCAAATTTAGTAACTCACTTAGTATCTCATTTTATGTTGAAAGAATAATTTTTAACTTTAATGATGAATTTCAATAATTAATAAAATTTAACTATTAATAATTACCTCAGCACCATTTTAGAGGACTCTATAGTTTTTTGGCATTTTATATACATTATTATGACTTAATATTCAAAATCATGTCATATTAAAAATGCCATTTAATGTAATTTCAATCATATAAATATTAAAGGTGAGGTTAAGCGATTTATTTAATGTAATTTCCATCATATAAATATTTACGATGAGATTAATTGATTTACTTAGGGTCAGACATCCTGTAAATAGAGAGCACCTTAGAAATCTAGATTTTGTGAATTAAGGTTTAGACTTTTTTTTATTATACCAAAGCTAACCTTCAGTTTCTTTCCTGCTTATCTTCCTCTAATTTTTTTCTCATCATTATTAGTACTGACTGGTAAATGAATCTTCCCTTCAAAACCTCATGGTAATTTTCTATTGTGCTTTGCTACTTAAAAAATTAAAAACTCAGCACCTACATTTACTTAGTACTCCAAAAGTAATTTTATCTGTTAAATACTGGTTATGCACCAAGCATTGAAATAATTCTTTTACATTCATTATCTCTTTTAATTTAATGCTTATTATAACCAAGTAAAGTAGGTAATATCTTGTTGAGAATTAAGGGATGAGTAACTTGGTTGGGATAAAATAGCGAGAATAATTGAATTTTCTCAATCAGGGTTAGCTGACTCTAAAGCTGATGATCTTGCAGGCTACCTGGTACTGTTTCCCAATTTGGCAGATACAGACATCTATGTTTGCCCCGTGATATGCTTTTCACACAGTATGTTTTATAGCAATAACATCAGTATTTCCTATATCTTTCTCATATTAAAAGAAACCTCTTTTGTCTAAATCTCTACTTTATATAAAAAAAATCATTGCTTTCTACTCTGTTTCTTTAGTTTCTAATTTTGTGCCAGGAAGTTGACATTCTTGAACTCTTCAGAAGAATAATTACATTCATGTAATAAGCAAATGTGATACTGTACCCCTTCCCCACAACCATTTTAACATGTGTCTTAACTGTGTCTTAACTGACTAACAACTGGTTTGCAAAGGTAAGTTCTAGTGTATGCTTTCAATATTGGCGTGGAATTACACCTTTGACCTGCCCTTGACTTTTATGAATGACTTAGGGTTCATTCCGCCAAGCGAGGAAGCTGGCAGGTGGAAAGAGCGCCATCTACTGAAATCGTTAATCGGACATGGGTCTTTGGTGATATTAATAAAATACTCAGAATGGGATAGCACCAAACCTTTCAACTGGGAAAACAAATAAAATCTAATTTAGGGAGCTTTTGAAAAATATGCGTGACTAGGTTCTACTCCTCTACCCCCACAGACCTTTTGGAGATTCTGATTAATGAGGTCTGGGATGGGGCAGGAGTAACAATACTTTTCCAATGATTCACAATGAGATGTACAAACTGTGCTTGAAAAGTTCAGCACACATTAAGCTGCGATAGCTTAATGTGTGTGAATGCAATAAAAACATTTAGTGTTTACACCTATTATGAATAGTTAATAGGCACACAATATTATCTTTCATAGAACATCCCATGACAAAGAACAGACATTGTATATCTCTCTTTAGTATAATGGAACTCTTTCCTCTACAAAGATCCTGCAAAGCTGCCTGTAACTCTTTTGATATTTCATATTGATTAAATATTTCTGAATTCTCTTAGGATAGGTTTAGAAATTGAGGAAGAAATAAATAGCAGCTGAAGAATGACTCATTATCAGTAGTGAATAAGAATGATTAGGGGGAAATGTAAGTGACAGGAACAATGCTCTGAAGCAGTGGGGAGAAAGAAGTACTGGAAGTTGCCTGAGTTCCATGTGTGAAGAATATTCTGTTTTGTTGTTGTTCTCATGGGAAAATTCTGATAGAGTTTTGTCAAAAATTTTAAAGTTTTAAGCCATTCCTATAATCTTGGCAATCAGACCAGTTGAATATGATTTTTTTTCTTTTCCAAAATGATTGTCATGCAATAGTTTATGAGTGTTATTATGTGGCATCATGCTAACAGTTAATGCAATTATTCCTGGAAGGAAGACCTATAGAGATTAAACAATTTTTAGGCCCCAATAAGTTAAATTATTCCCTTTCCTACAGACACCCTATATGGAGAAGGCAAATTAAAAAGGAAGTAAGGTAGCTATTAATTGATATCCAATTTTCTTCAAATCTTCTAAAATGTGTTTTCATATTTTCTGGAGATGTGTGGGAAAATTGAGCTCTGACTGAGATCCAACTAAAAGCCTGTGGAAGCATGAGAGGCTAAGTAGTTTCCTGTGAAGCTCTGCACTACCAACCTCTGTTTAATTTGTTTTCTTATGTTATATCTCAGAGTACAATATTATTATGATTTAGCAGAAAACCTCCTTGATCTGTTAGTAATTAGGCATACCTCTAAAGTGAACATGGGTTGGTTGCCAGGCAATTGTTCCGCATTTCACAATGACTTGTATCCTCAAGAGAGTAAATTATATCCAAGCAGGGACCACAAAACAGGGGTTTCTGACAGGCTAGGGTAGAAGGTGAAAACACACACACACACACACACACACACACACACACACACACACTCATCAGAATAGCAGAAACAAATCCCAAAGGAGCATTTATTTCATTGAGGTTCTCTGAAATCTTATGACTACTGGCCCTAGTTTGACTGGATAGGAGGAGGCAAGAAAGTGAGAACTATTAAAGAAGGGTTTCTTTAGCATGGATTAGTGGTCAGGTGCATGCTGATCCTAGGGTGATGATGATATATTTTAATGAAGGAAAGTTTTCTGAAACCCCTTTAGTAACACAATGTCAATAGGCACTGTCTACTAATGAACAAGAACTAGAGAGTCTCTAAATTTAAAATTGGTGAAACAGTAAAGTCATAATGTTGATAAGTGAGAACTGCTGTAAAAGTAAAGGTAGTGAGGTCAAAAATAGATATTCAAAAAATTTAGAAAGAGAAACTCCAAAAGCACACTTATTGGAGGTGTTAAACTCAGGCAATAAGTATATGATAGGATCCAAGATTGTAGTCCAGCCTCCACTACTAAAAACCTACAAAAAAAAAACCTTTAAAATGCATTATCTCATTTAGTATTTACAGTAATCTTGAAAACAGGTAAGACCATTATAATTTCCACTTTATTGAATTTTATTTTTTTAACACCAGGGAACATGTGTTTAATACATGAAGGACCATGTCAGAGAGATTAGGAACTTGCCCAGGGTGACAAAGCAGGTGAAAAATTCTCAAATTCAAGTTTTCTTCAGTATTCTTTCCACAAACTAAAGGGAAATAAGCCAACTTTAATTCTTTCCTGAAGGCAGAAAAGAAGCTCTTACCAACTGGTGACATTGTATCTTAGGTTGATACATTTTCATTCCTTGCCTATGCTCACACAGATAGAGGAGAATGCCACAGTAAAGGAAACATTTAGGAAGAGAGTGCTTTGTGTATTTTTTTTTTTAAAGTAGGCCATCCACTGTGATAGTAATTCTGTTTATTCCAAATGTGAGATGAAAGTTAATCTGTTCCCTAAAAGCATTTCTAAGGAAAAAAATAAGTTATTCAAAGGAATGAAAGACAAAATGTTGGAGCTCTTCCTTGCTCTGTCTCCTCAAAAGCTACTGAGAAAGATGTTTGGATGAAGGGGAGAGAGAAGAGAGAGAAAGAGAGAGAGGGAGAGAAGTGTGTGTGTGTGTGTGTGTGTGTGTGTGTGTGTGTGTGTGTGTAAGTAATGAGAAAAAACCATTAGACCAGAGTTTATAAATTGAAAGTTTTATAAAAGCTTTTCAATTTTGAAATTTATTGAAGCAATTCCCCTTTTTATCGATTAGGGCTGGAGGGGATGGGGCTTGGTGGATTTAGTTTAGAGTTTCAAATTCACTTATTTTCTAATGAAACAAAAACTCAGAATGAAACTTAATGGATACAATCTGGAATGAGTGAAACATTTTGCTCTAAACTGTTTTATGAAAAGACAAATTTCATATAATTCTGGCAAATAATAGTATTCTCCAACAAGGCTGCTTACCAAGCAATAATCCTTTATTACATATCCAATATATTTAGAAAAAGGGCAAATGTAGAATGTATTTATTATAGAATTATTAGCTTTTGGAAACAATAATTACTTTACTTGGTAGCATACATTTTTACTTTTGAGAGACTTTATTGGTGGCAGCCAATGGGAAAGATGTGAATTTTGTAGTAATTTATAAAATTCAAAATCATCGCTGTGAGGTGACAAGGGAAATCGTTATAGGTCCCACTTTTAGTTGGGACTTTTGAATTGCTTTGCTCCTGAAAGGTATGTGCCATGAATTGAGAGGAGGGAGGAGCTTACCAAAGAATTTGAGATGAATAAAATCTAACCTAGTCAGGACACATTTACAGAATTTTTTTGTTAAAAAAAATGTAGAAATGAAGGCTTGTTTTTCTCATTTTCCATTGCATAAATGGTTGCTCAAATGTGAGTTTCTAATTTATCATAGTTTATGTTGATATATTAAGAGACTAATGTGTCATTTGTATTTTGATTTCTACATTCTAGAGAGACAGTTTAATCAGTGCATGACCAAAAGCACACAGAATAAACTGTATCATCATGGAGGTCTGCCCAGGAAATCCCCAAAATACAGAAGGATCATAAGTAGATGGAAATTCTGTCATAGAACATCTCTCACAAGTGTGTTATAAGAATGACAGGGAAGCTACAGGTTACAACAGATTTGTGAACTCAGCCAAGCACAGTGGTGGCAGGGCCTAGCTGCTACAAAGAAGACATGTTTTAGACAAATACTCATGTATATGGGCAAAAAACTCGAGGACTGTATTTGTGACTAATTGTATAACAGGGTATTTTAGTTTCTGTTCTGTGGAAAGTGTAAAGCATTCCAACAAAGGATTTTAATGTAGATTTTTTTTTCACCCATACTGTTGATTGCTAAATGTAATAGCCTGATTGTGATGCTAAATAAATGTCTTTTTTTTTCCCCAAAGAAAAGGAAGAATGACATATTTGTTCTTCATTCTTGTTTCACATTAGTAGTGGCATTTCTCATGCTCTATTTTCCCAGCCTTGTTCTATATTTTGAGTTAGGTGAAGAAAAGTATGCCAGGATGCAATAGGAAGGGTGCTTAATATTCATCCTCGTAGGTTCAGGGAGATCTTTTCATGGAAGTAACATTTGAACTGAGATCTTAAGGATGAATAGGAATTATTCAGGCCAAGTGGTAAGTCAGAGAAAAGTGCTTGCTTTAGATAAACGACTGTATCTATAATAAAGACATAAGACAGCATGACATGTTTGATGAAATAAAATTAATTCCAAAAGACTTATAGAAAGTAAAGAGGAAGAGTTCATACTATTAGGATGCAGCAGTTTGCAGGGATCAGATTATGAGGGTTACTTTAAATCGTGGTAAGGAGTTTGGATGCTGGCTTAAGTGGACTGATAAATCAATAATTTGAAAAGAGAAGAAAATGATTAGATTTGGGCTTTGAAAATATTTTTGTAGTTGCTGTGGGGAAAGTGGATTGAGAGAATACAGTAACAGAGGCTAAGACATCTGTGAGGAGAGAGTAGAAAAATTAGAGTGGTCTAGATGAGAAATTAGGCAATAATAGAGAAGACAGAAATGGGTAGATCCAGAAGTATTAACAGAAGTAGCAGGAATGGAGCACAGTAACTACCTTGGAGGAGGGCGAGGCACACGCAGGATTGAGGATGTCACCCAGGTTTCTGACCTGGCCAACAAAATGGTTGGTAGTAGCTTTCACTGGAGATAAAAAGAATGTAGAAGGACCTGGGAGTAGCAGTTTAGGGGTTGTGGGAAGAAACAATCACAATGAACAAGTTAAGTTTCAGGCACTGGAAGGACATCCATTATGAGATACACAGTGAATAGGTGGGTATCTGAGACCGAAATTCAGAAAAAAGATCTAGACTGGAGTTAGAAATTTGTGAATCATCAGCATAAAGATGGCAGTTGAAGAAGATAATCTCATACACTGAGGGAGAAGAAAAGTGGAACTCCAAAAGAGAAACAGAAGAACACCACTCTTGATGTTCCAGAGAAAGAGAAGGAGCCCCCAAAGGAGAAACCCAGAAGTGTGTGGTTTTATGGGAGCCAAATTAAGGAAATGCTACATGACAGAGCATTAGCAGGGCCACATACTTACTGAATTATCACCTGAGACAAGTAATAAGAAGTATCCCTTGGATAGATGGTGGTGCATTCATTGCAATCCTTGGCAAAATGAGGTTTAGTAGAAGAGCAGTGGTGACAGAAGCCAGATTGCCTGAGGTTGAATGCTAAACAGGAAGTGAGGATGTAGAGATAGTGAGTGCAGATGACTATTTAAAGAATGTTCGCCACAGAGAGGAGGAAGGAGATAGCAGAGTAGCTACAGGGGGATGTGAGATTGAGAAAGGAATTTTTTAAGATGGGAAAGAACTGAGCATGTCTAAATGCTAATGGGATTGAGCAAACTGAGGTGCATAGTTAAAGGGAAGAAAAGATAACATACTGAATAAAGTCCCTGAAAAACTGGGTCTTTTAAAAAATCACTCCACTGACAAGCTGAGGCAGAGGAGAGGTCTTATAAAGGACTAAACCCATCAAACCTTACCCCCTTCAGCCTTAATCAATAAAAGAGAATGGTTTCAATACATTTCTTCTGTCTAGTAAGAAAGATACCATGGGTTTGGTTCCAGACCACTAAAATAAAAAGAGTATCATAATAAAGCAAATCACAGAAATTCTTTGGTTTTCCAGAGCCAATTGACTCAGTGTAAAGTTTTCTTCATATGGTTCAGGTAAGTTTATAGATTAAATCCTAAGACCTGAGGGAATTTTCACCACATGCCTCTCCAGAATTGGTGTATAGTCTCCATAGTTACTGACATAGACCTAATTAGTTGTTTTCATTGTGCCCTCCCCCTCCCATGCCATGTTTTTCTTTTCTTTTCTTTTCTCTTTTCTTTTCTTTTCTTTTCTTTCTTTCTTTCTCTTTCTTTTCTTTCTTTTTCTTTCTCTCTTTCTTTCTTCATTGTTTTCTTTTTTTTTTTTTTTTTTTTTTTTTTGAGATGAAGTCTCGCTCTTGTCCCCAGGCTGGAGTGCAATGGCATGATCTTGGCTCACTGCAGCCTTCGCCTCCCACATTCAAGCGATTCTCCTGCCTCAGCCTCCTGAGTAACTGGGATTACAAGCACCTCTCACCACACCTGGCTAATTTTTGTATTTTTAGTAGAGACGGGGTTTCACCATGTTGGCCAGGCTGGTCTCAAACTCCTGACCTCAGATGATCTGCCCCCCCAATTCAGCCTCCCAAAGTGCTGGGATTACAGGTGTGAACCACGGTGCCTGGCCGCCATGTTTCTTACAATGACAAAAGGACCTTCATCTGGGTGATGTACAATGATGGTTATGGTTTTAAATCTATGCTTGCTACTACAGTGACAGTTCTGTGATCCAAGAATAATCATAAGAATATTGCTTGTGCTGGGCACAAAGAATATGCAGGCATATCTTGTTTTATTGTGCTTCATTTTATCGCACATCACAGACATTGCATTTTTTACAAATTGAAAGTTTGTGGCAACCCTGAGTTGAACAAGCCTATTGGTGCATTTTCCAACAGCATGTGCTCACTTTGTTTCTCTGTTTCACATTTTGGTAATTCTTATAATATTCTCAGTTTCATTATGGTTATATCTGTTATAATGATCTGTGATCAGTGATCTTTGATGTTACTATTGTAATTATTTTGGGTGCAACACTGTACCCACTTAAGTTGGCAAACTTAATTGCAGTAAGTGTTCTGCCTGCTCTGCTGACTGGCTGTTCCCTATCTCTCTTTCTCTTGGGTCCTCCATATTCCGCAGAACATACCAATGTTGAAATATAGGTCAAGTAATAACCCTACAATGGCCACTAAATGTTCAAGGGGAAGAGTTGCACACCTCAATCTAAATTAAAAGCTAGAAGTGATTCAGTTTAGTGAGGAAGGCACATCAAAAGTCAAGACAGGCTGAAAGCTGGGCCTCTCACATCAGTTAGCCAAGTTGTGAATGCAAAAAAAGAAAACGTTTTTGAAGGAAATTAGAACCGCTATTTCAGTGAACACACAAATGATAAGAAAGCAAAATGGCCTTATTGTTGACATGGAGGAAGTTTTATTGGTCTGGATAGAAGAACAAACCAGCCACAACATTCCCTTAAGCCATAACTTACTCTGGAGCAAGGCTATAACAATCCTCAACTCTGTTAAGTCTGTGAGAGTGGTAAGGAAGTTGCAGAAGAAAGTTGAAAGCTAGGAGATGTTGGTTCGTGAAGTTTGAGGAAATATGCCATCTCCTTAATTTAAAAGAACAAAATGAAGGCCAGGCGCGGTGGCTCATGCCTGTAATCCCAGCACTTTGGGAGCCCGAGGCAAGCAGATCATGAGGTCAAGAGATCAAAACCATCCTGGCCAACATAGTGAAACCCCATCTCTACTAAAAATACAAAAATTAGTGGGGCATGGTGGCGCATGCCTGTAGTTCCAGCTACTCAGGAGATTGAGGCAGAATCTCTTGAACCTAAGAGGCAGAGGTTGCAGTGAGCCGAGATCGTGCCATTGCACTCCAGCCTGGGTGACAGAGCCAGACTCTGTCTCAAAAAAATAAATTAAAAAAAAAAAAAAAGAACAAAATGAAGCAGTAAGTGCTGATGGATACACTGTAGCAAGTTGTCCAGAAGATCTAGCTAAAATAAATGATGGAGTTGGCTCCACTAAACAATAGATTTTCAATGGAGACAAAACAGCCTGGCCGGGTGTGGTGGCTCAAGCCTGTAATCCCAGCACTTTGGGAGGCCGAGACGGGCGGATCACGAGGTCAGGAGATTGAGACCAGCCTGGCTAACACGGTGAAACCCCATCTCTACTAAAAAAAAAAATACAAAAAACTAGCTGGGCGAGGTAGCAGGCGCCTGTAATCCCAGCTACTTGGGAGGCTGAGGCAGGAGAATGGCATAAACCCAGGAGGCGGAGCTTGCAGTGAGCTGAGATCCGGCCACTGCACTCCAGCCTGGGCGACAGAGTGAGACTCCGTCTCAAACAAACAAACAAACAAACAAAAAAAAAAAAACAAACAAAAAACATCCTTATATTGGAAGAGGACATCATCTAGGACTTTCATAACTAGGGATGAGAAGTCAATGCATGGCTTCAAAGCTTCAAAGGACAGGCCAACTCTTTTCTTAGGGGTTCATGCAGGTGGTGACTTTAGGTGAAGCCAATGCCAGTTTACCATTCTGAAAATTCTAGGAGCCTTTAGAATCATGCCAAATCTACTCTGCTTGTGCTCTATAAATGGAACAATAAAGCCTGGATGACAACCTATCTGTTTACTACATGGTTTACTGAATATTTTTAGCCCACTGTTGAAACCTACTATCCACGAAAAGGAGATTTATTTCAAAATATTACTGCTCATTGACAATGCACCTGGTGACCCAAGAGCTCTGGGAGGCTTGTGCAAGGAGAATAATGTTGTTTTTACGCCTGTTAACACAACATTCTTTCTGCAACCCCTGGATCAAGGAGTAACTTTGACTTTTAAGTCTTATTTAAGGAACACATTTTGTTAGCCTGTAGCTACCATAGATAGTGATTCCTCTGATGAATCCGGACAATGTAAATTGAAAATCTTCTGGAAAGAGCTCACCATTCTAGGTGCCATTAAGAATATTTGTGATTCACAGAAGGAGGTCAAAATAGCAACATTAACAGGAATTTGGAAGAGGTTGATGCTAAATCTCAAGGATGACTTTTAGGAGTTGAAGATTTCAGTAGAAAGTAACTGCAGATGTGGTGGAAGCAGCAAGAGAACTAGAATTAGTGGAGAGTCTGAAGATATGACTGCATTGCTGCAATCTCATGGTAAAACTTGAATGGATGAAGAGTTTTACTTGTAGATAAGCAAAGAAAGTGGTTTCTTGACATGGAATCTTCTCCTGGTGAAGACACTATAAACATTGTTGAAATGACAACAAAGAATTTAGAATATTATGTAAACCGAGTGTATAAAGTAGCAGCAGGGTTTGAGAGGATTAATTCCAATTTTGAAAGAAGTTCTGTGGATAAAATGCTATCAAACAGCATCACATGCTACAGAGAAACCTTTGTGAAAGGAAGAGCCAATTAATGTGGCAAACTTCATTATTTTCTTATTTTAAGAAATTGCCACACACAGCCACTCCACCCTTCAGCAACACCCACCCTGATCAGTCAGCAGCCATCAACATTGAGGCAAGACCCTCTGCCAGCAAAAAGATAATGGCTTTCAGAAGGTTCAGATGATTGCATTTTTTAGCAATATTCAAAAATTAAAAGACATAATTCTATTGCACACTTCATACACTATGGAACAGTGTAAACTTTTATATCCTCTGGAAACAAAAAAAAAATTATGTGACTCACTTTATTGTGATATTTGCTCTATTGGTATGGTCTGGAACTGAACCCACAAGATCTCTGAGGTATGAGGTATGACTGTATTGCCTTCATATTCTTGTAAGAATTATGCAAGGTAAATATTATTATCCTCAGCTTACAGACAAGTAAAACCTCAGAGAAAAAAATTTAATTCCTGCAATCAAAGAGCTGGTAAATGGTCAGGCACGGTGGTTCATGCCTATAATCTCAGCATTTTGGGAGACCAAGGCAGGTGGATCACTTGAGGCAAGGAGTTCGAGACCAGCCAGGCCAACATAGCAAATCCCATCTCTACAGAAAATACAAAACAATTAGCTGGGTGTAGTGGCACACACTTGTAATCCAAGGTACTTGGGAGACTGAGACAGCAGAATTGCTTGAACTCAGGAGGTGGAAGTTGCAGTGAGCTGTGAGCCGAGATTGCACCACTGCACTGTAGCCTGGGTGACAGAGCCAGCCTCTGTCTCAAAAGAGCTGGTAAATCACTGAACTAGCACTTCACCTAGGTTTATCCATTTCAGATGATGAGCACCAGTGTAAAGTGCTCATTTTCTGAAATATACAATGTTGTGCTTCAAATTACCCTCGTGGCAGTGTTATGTTTTACAACTAATCTCTGTTACACAACAGTGAACAACCCACAGTGGGAGATATTGGTATTGGTACACAAAAGAAAGAGAGAGTTGATGAAAAACTAGATCCAGAAATAGATCAATGGGAAAAACAAAGTAATTACTTTTAGCACCTATGTATTCCTTCACCTTTCCCATTTTCTCATGCCTTCATTTATTCACTCACTAATAACATATTTTTAAATTTACAGAGAAATTTTGTCCTCATGGAGCTAAAATTACTCAGTAAGATACTTAAATTACAATTATGGTAAGAGATGCAAATGAAAGGTTTGGAGACTTTGGGGGATGATAACAGGAGGGATACAAGCCAGTTTATGAGTCAACCTAACGTTTCCTTGAGGAAGTGATGGTTGGGCTGACCTTTGAAAAATTTCTAAGAATGAACCAATCCAATGAAACCTGAAGAAAGGAGCTTTGCTTTTCACAGAAGAAATTGCCCATGTGAATGTCCACAAGCAGAATGGGAAATGACATAAGGCCAGTGGGGCTGGAGCCCAAAGGGTAAGCAGGAGACTACATTCAGACAAGACAGGTAAGGTAGGCAGGGGTCAGATCATCCAGGGCCTTATATGACACATTGAGTCTTCTAAAATATTATTATTGTTTTACCTGCTCAAGATCTATCCCTCTTTTGTCAAGTAATAACACTATGATTTATCCTTGGTAAACCTACCTTCAAATCACAAGGCTCAGGTTGTCTATCTTCAGCTTCAAAGCTGGGCATTTTTTTGGAAGAGGAAGAGGGTATTTCTCTGTTACCCAGGCTGGAGTGCAGTGGTGTAATCTTGTCTCACTGCAACCTCCACCTCCTTGGTTCTTGTGCCTCAGCCTCCTGAGTAGCTGGGATTACAGGAATGCACAACCACACCTGGCTAACTTTTGTATTTGTAGTAGAGATAGGGTTTTACCATGTTGGTGAAACTCAAGGCTGGTCTCAGACTCCTGACTTCAAGTGATTGTCCCCATCGGTCTCCCAAAGTACTGGGATTATAGGCATGAGCCACTGCGCCTGGCCTGAAGCTGGACATGTGTTAATCCAGGCTTGACCAATCAGAGATTAATCCTCCTTTCACTACAGAAATTACTAAGAGAGGAAAACACACAATCCAAGCCAGGCCAATAAAAACCAATATAGTTAGTTCTGGGCCTTCTGCTTGTGTTGCTGGGGAAAAGTATTCCCTCTCTGCTGGGGATGCTGATGTGATGGGATATAAACCTAATACTACTGGCAGCCAGAAGGAAAAAACTCATTTTCTCAAAGGAAATGCCTTTTCTATGACGTAGACAACACAGAGGATAGTGGAGCAGAGAGATAAGACGGAAGTCAAGTCGACATCATTGAGCAGATCTACTCCATAACTTTTAAGTTTTATGAACCAGCAAATTTCTCTCACCAAACAAGCCAGTTTGAGGTTTTTTTAGTCACTTAGATCTGAAAGAATCCTGATTTGTATATTTTTTAAATGGTGCAAGATTTGAAGCGTGGTAACAGACCCTTAAATGTGGAATTGCTTCAATTCAGGTAGTAAAGAGGCAATGAGGACCCTTCTTGCTTTAGCTGAGAAATTGACACAGATGTTGATTAACCTATCTTTTGTATCTTGGGGCTCAGACCATATGTCTACTGAGGCTGAAGATAAAAGGATGTATATGAAAAAAAGACCCAGAAATGTATTTGTTCCTTTTTGTAGAGTTTAATGATGTCCTACATGCAAGAAACTGCTGCATTAAAAGCTGGCTTCTCTGGAAGCAGTAAAAACACTAAGAGCAACCCTTTCAGCCCTTGTCCTGATAGACAAGCCAGCCAAGAATCAGAAGCATTTTTGCTTCACTCTTACCTAAATTTAATGTTAGCAAAGTTTGGGGAGAGTAGAATAAAATTGGAAGCTATGAGTAAAACTAGGAATTCTGCCCACCTGGGGAGACAGAGCACTGAGGCCAACTGTTAGAAGATAGAAATAACAAATCTGGAATCTAGAATCAAGGATTAGAATGCAATACTAACTCAGTTTTGTTGTAAACTTACTGAATTTACTGGAAACAGATTGTAGAGTTTAGTAAACTTTTAAGGAACAGAGGTTTCCAGAGAAATGCAAATACCCATAACTGAGTGCTATGATTGCTCAACCCCTGAGGCAATACTCAGTCAGGATCCTAAACCTATACCAACAGAAACAGCACTATCAGTAGGGTATGATCACCAGAAAGTGGGTGTCCCCAGTGCCTTTGTCAGCTGTGACCATAAAGGACAAGCAACAAGGGAATCCCAAAAGACAGATCCAAGAGGAGACTAAAGGGTTGACCAAGGAATTTGCCCCACGGCCAGGACAAGGGGTTATTGCTGCTCCTGTCTAGCAGGATAGTATATATGCTAAAGAATGGTGATCATTTTCTGCCACCTCCCACCCATATCCCCTTTTTCAAGCAGGAGTTTCTTTGATAGTTATTTTGTTTCCTCCAAATAAATGCATATTAGATTTCTTGGTTAGAGTTTCTAGCATCTATTGTAAATGAAGAACCTACCTGACAACAGAGCTAAAATAGACCAAATAAGACCTGGGAAATGCAGAGTGAGATGGAGTCCTAGTGTTATCATTTGAGCTCATTTTTCTAGCTAAACATGAAGATGACCTATTTATGCAAGTTTTCACTGTGTTAGTCAATCCCTCTTCCACTTCCCATTTTTTGGGGGGCAATCTACTTTTTGTCGGGTTTATGTCCTTCCCAACCTAAAGAGTCTTTAACCCAACCACAATGGGTTAAGCAGGGTTGGGATGTGATCAGATTTGAGATTTTTAAAGAACAAATTTTGAGTAATTAATCTTGAATGAACACCATCTAACTCTCTAAAAGTCATAAATAAGAATACCCAGTCAGCTAGTTGATTGTACCTATGTTTGTACCGAATGTTTGTAATGAGACAAAATGTAACTCTGCTTACATTTGCTATGAGAGATAATTATGTAACATGATCCAATAATATATCTTTCTTATTGAAGAAAGGTATTTTCTTCAATAATTTTCCTAAATTATATTTTAGGAAATATAATTTTGAGAAAATAAGTCAGTTTTTTAATGACTTTTTATATAATCTTGAAAAAAATTCAGACATAATTTTTACCTTAAAAGAAAGTTTCATTTTTGTTTTCCAAACAATGTTACCACCAGTTTACCACTTTCTAGTTATCTCTTAGTTTTTGGAAAACTCACCAAGCTTCTTTAAGCAGATGACACAACTCCTTTAAATGCATTTTTTCCCCCCAGATTTATTAGAAAAAATTCCATCTCAATGTATAACTGAGAATAACTTACTCCTTAGAATAAATCTCTATTGATATGACTATTCCTGGGAGTTTCATATATCTTTTACTGAATGTACTATTGCAGATATAAAGTAAGCTCATTTTAAAGATGAAAAATCGCCTTCTCCATTTTATTGCATTCAAGCTTTTCTATTCTTCTGAGGTCTTAGAAAATTGAGGTCTCATATTTATAGAAAGATGTGTTAAGCCACATGATTTAATTATCAACATTATCAACATTAGGTCTAATATTTATGAAATCTGTTGTAAAAATCACATGATTTCATTATCATTAGAAAAATCTAGAAAGTTCTGATGCTATAATGCCTATCTTGGCTTCCCATTATAATCTTTTAGTGTCAAGATACTAACCCACATATATTTTGGTTAATTACTTACCTTTCAGCCCCAAATGCTTCTTGAAACAAGATTTCCTTTTTTGTAACAATGTCTTTTTTTTTCTCCATCATTCTCAAGACATTTTAATGAGGAAGAGTGATCCAAAAATCTGGGTCATTGCTTAATGATTGACCAAGAGATATTTGGATAAACAATTGTCAGAGAGTATTTCAGGTAATTCATTGTACCCATTTTTAGAAAAAATGGATTGTAAATGTAGAATAGAAATATTCTTGAGACAGCTTATTCAACAATGAAATTGCTTACTAATCTAGATTAATGTTTTCCTTTGAGCAGAAGCAGAGGGTCATAAGCATGAAGCCTAATTTACTGTTTGACAGAGTCTGTTATTCAGAAGCAGGCTTGTGTGGCTAGTTATAAGTGACCAAGGTTTGGGGTAACCCTCTTGTGGTTTTACAAGATTGTCCTTAAAAATCTAAGTTTCTTCATGTGAATCCACATATATATTAGTGAAGACTCCAGCTTAGAAAGTAATCTCTCCACTCCCCATTCTATTTTAACCAGTATCTAAGTGTAGATTTAGCCACAAGAAAATTGGTTACCCTCACATACTTATAATGTCATGGTCCTAGGGACACCTGCCAACTATTTCAAAACATGGACGGGATTGGCTGGCTTCGGTGAGACAAATGAAGTTTAGCTTAGAAAACTGACTTAGTAAGTGCTTTTGTTTCTACTGTGCTTCCCAGAATCTCATTCAAATTTATTTTTCAATAGTGTGGTTACTATTTACTAATCCTTGAGAAAAATAATCTTATTACTTTTAGAGAAGAAATGTTCTTATCACATTAGGTTAGGATCAATTTATACTCCAATTACTTTTCATTTCAGCATAGATTTTTCCATCTGTTTCATGGACAACTTCTTTAGCCAAGATAAACAACCTCAAAGGCAAATACTTTACTGAAATGTCTGGTTTTCTTTAGAGAAGTGTAAACAGTTGAATTTTTTGTTTCATGAAAAAAATAAAATTATGATTAGAGTTTGTGATAAAAGAGATATGCCATTTCCCTTGGGCCAAATATGAGTTCAGAAACTGTCTCTAAACAGCTTACGTGAGGGATTAGGCTACACAATTGGATCAACTTCTATTCTTCCACAGAGGGAAACAGTAAGTTTTCTTATTTTAAAAATGCCAAAGATTACAACTTAGAAAGATATTTATGTATAATTTCCTTCTTAGAACTAGTTAACAATCCTTCTCAATATAAATACACTTCAGAAATTAATAATATAAGACTATGCTGGGAGTGGTGGCTCATGCCTGTAATCCCAACACTTTGGGAGGCTGAAGTTGTAGGATTGCTTGAACCTAGGAGTTTGAGACGAGTTGGGAAACATACTGAGACCATGTATTTACAAAAAATAAAAAAAGTAGCTGGACATGGTGGCATGCGCCTACAGTCCCAATACTTTGGGAGGTTAAGGTGGGAGAATCACTTGAAGTGAGCCAAGGCCATCCCACTGCACACCATTGTGGATGACAGAGTGAGACCTTTGTCTAAAAAATTAAAATAGGCCGAGCGCGGTGGCTCATGCCTATAATCCCAGCACTTTGGGAGGCTGAGGCAGGTGGATCACCTGCGGTCAGGAGTTCGAGACCAGCCTGACCAACATGGAGAAACCCTGTCTTTACTAAAAATACAAAATTAGCCTGGCATGGTGGCACATGCCTGTAATCCCAGCTACTCAGGAGGCTGAGGCAGGAGAATCACTTGAACCTGGGAGGCGGAGCTGAGATTGTGCCATTGCACTCCAGCCTGGGCAACAAGAGCAAAACTCTGCCTCAAAAAAAAAACAAAA
>NW_016805294.1:579540-627531 GCF_001698545.2 Rhinopithecus bieti | reverse complement strand
AAAAAAAAAAAAAAAAAAAAAAATTAGAATATATCTATATAAGACAAATAGAGTCAATATCTATGTGAGATAAATGAATGTTTTATTTTATTTTTTTCCATATCCTTTTGGAAGTAGATATTTTATCCATGACATATAAGATCTCGCCTGTAATCCTAGCACTTTGAGAGGCCGAGGTGGGTGAATCACCTGAGGTCAGGAGTTTGAGACCAGACTGGCCAACATGGTGAAACCTCATCTCTACTAAAAATACAAAAAATTAGCTGGGAGTGGTGGTGGGTGCCTGTAGTCTCAGCTACTCTGGAGGCTTATGCAGGAGAATTGCTTGAACCTGGGAAGCGGAGGTTGCAGTGAGCCGAGATCGCACCACTGCACTCCAGTCTGGGTGGCAAGAGCAAAACTCCATTAAAAAATAATTTTATATATATATATATTTATATGTATACACACACACACTTAAAGCTTCTGTTAAAAACCTTGCAACTTTTCCATGCAGCTATTTTTTTTAACAATTTTCATTGAATAGAGAATATATACCCTTGTTTTGTACTTTTAATTATTCTGCTTATTAGCATACTTACTAGGTATACCACCCTATCATTTGATGGGTATATACTCAGAATTGGTTATTCTTGAAATATCGGGAATACAGCCCTCAAAGGTTTTGGAAAAATCCCAATAAAAGAGCCACAAATCAGAAAGGATCCCAGGAGGAAATAGAGGGCATATTTACATTATGATAATTTGAGGAAGGTTTTATATAGAAATATTACAGATGTTTGGAAAATGTTTATAGGAATCACAAAAGGGAACACTATTATCACCCCTAGGCTCAAGGGGAAAGGTGAGAAAATGATTACCAGAACCCAGGAGGAAAGAGACGTATAGTTTATCCCACCTTGAAAGGAACTATGATGTTAAGATGGAGGATAGTGCCAGTCTGAGGTGATCCCACAGCAAAGGAGTCAGGGGAAGAAATATCCCATATTTACTCTTGACCCTCTCTGTGATCCATTGTCAGGGCTTCTTCTGGGCTACATTGCACTGCCTGATAAGACAGCCTGGTCACAGGTGGCTACTGAAATGTGGTTTTAGGTGTAAAATACATCCCAAATGTTGAAAACTTAGTATGAAAAAGGAATGTAAAATATCACCTTAATAATTTTATGTTAAATAAAAATGGTATCAATAGTATGGACATATATATTTGATACACATTATTATTAAACATTAACACATTAAATATGTATATATCAATATATGTAATATGTAATAATATCTGACATGTTATTATTTTACTTGCTTTTAATTTTAAAACATAGCTATTAGAAAATTTATAGAAAATTATTAAAATTACAAAACGTATTTATACATATATCATACCGTATCACATAATATCATACCAGATCACACAATTTCTCTTGGACAGGACTAGGCTAAATCTACTAGAAAGTAGAGGATGTGGGAGTCTGTTGATACAGTTAATTACAGGCCAGCTTCTGGAGCACAGAAAAGGTTGGAGAAGGAGGGTGAGTGACCCAGGAGAGAACAACAGAGATGTTAATAAAGAACATTAAACCTAGAAAGATTTACCCTAAGTAAGTGGACATTTTTCTTGGTGATTTCTATTGTTGGTCTGTGAAATAATTTGTTAGGAAACTTGTCAGGACATTCCATATTACATGAAGGCTCATATACATTTTTTCTTTTTAAACAGCATTGAGGGTGGAATGCACAATCAGCTGAGTCCTTTCCAATTGTAACTTTTAACTTTTATGTGTGTTCCATTTTGCTAAGCTCTGAGTATAAATTGAAATTCATATTATGGAAGTATATGTAGGTCTTTAAGAGACAACTATAGCAGGTCTGACAAGTGGAAGACATTTAAAAAAACGAATTTATTTTATGAGATAGAGTCTCAACATGTTGCCCAGATTGCTCTTGAACTCCTGGACTCAGGCAGTCCTTCCACCTCAGCCTCCCCAAGTGCTGGGATTACAGGTGTGAGCCACTGCACCTGGCCTAGAAGACATACTTACAAAATTTTTTGAGGGGGATGGTGTCTCTGGGATTTGATTAACTTTTTTGTGAAAAATATTTGTTTAAATGTAGGCATTTATCTTTTTTTAAGTAAATATTGATTGGGTAGCTTTTATGTTCCCTCACTGAGCTTATTGTCTAATATAATATTAGGAAAGAGATACTTAGCAAGCAAGCAAATAAATAATACTAATTTTATGTTTTATATATAATACATAAATTGTTATATACATTTTTGAAGAATGAACAACAAACTAATGTATAATAATGACTGGAGTGTGATTATGGGGTCTTAGATTAGGATGGTAAATTAGTTTTCTGTTGCTATGTAACAAATTATCATGAACTCAGCCATTTAAAAAACATTCATTTATTTTATATTGTTCTGTAGATCAGAAGTCTGGCATGGTATAGCTGGGTTCTCTGCTCAGGGTCTCACAAGGCTGAAATAAAAATTTTGCTTCCAAGCTCATTGCTGTTACTGGCAGAATGCAGTTCCTTGTAGTTGTAGGACTGAGATCCTTGGTCCTTGCTGGCTGTTAGCCAATGGCTACTCTGGGCTCCTGTAACCTGCCACATTCCTTGAATTCCTCCATCTTTGTCAGCAATGGCATGTGATAACCTTCACAAACTTCACATCTCTGACTTCTTCAAACAGTCGGAAAAATCAAGTCTTTTTTTCTTTTTTCTTTTTCTTTTTTCTTTTTTTTTTTTTCTTGAGTGGAGTTTTGCTCTTGTTGCCCAGGCTGGAGTGCAATGACACGATCTTGGCTCATTGCAACTCCACCTCCCCGGTTCAAGTGATTCTCCTGCCTCAGCCTCTCAGGTAGCTGGGATTATAGGAGCCTGCTACCACACTCAGCTAATTTTTTATATTTTCATCAGAGACGGGGTTTCACCATGTTGGTTAGGCTGGTCTCAAACTCCAGACCTCAGAACTCCCACCACCTCGGCCTCCCAAAGTGCTAGGATTACAGGCATGAGCTACTGCGCCTGGCCAAAATCAATTATTTTAAAGTATAAGCCCCATTTTATTTTACTTATTTTAAATAAATAAATAAAAATTGTATGTATTTATGGTGTACAATATATTTTGATATATGTATGCATTGTGAAATGACAAAATGAAGCTACTTAACATATCTACTACCTCACATATTTTTTGTTTGGGGTGAGGACATTGAAATCAACTCTTTTAGCAATTTCCACGTGTCTGTTACATTGTTATTAATTATCATTGGAATGCTATACATTAAATTACCTAAACTTGTTATCTCTTCTCTTTTTTTTTAAGATGGAGTCTCACTCTGTTGCCCAGTCTGGAGTGCTGTGGCGTGGTTTGGCTCACTGCAATCTCCATCTCCTGGGTTTAAGCAATTATTCTGCCTCAGCCGAGTAGCTGGGATTACAGGTGTCCTCTACCCTGCCAGGCTAATTTTTGTATTTTTAGTAGAGACAGGCTTTCAGCATGTTGGCCAGGCTGGTCTCGACTCCTGACTTCAAGTAATCCACCCTCCTCTGCCTCTCAAAGTGCAGGGATTATAGGCGTGAGCCACCATGCCCAGCCTCTCTTGTCTCTTTGGTATAGCCATTGTAACAGCTATGAGGTCATATCTCACTATGGTTGAGAAAATTTATTTTAAAGGGCTCATATGACTTGGTCAGTTCCACCCAGTTAATCTCTTTATTTAAAGGTCAATAGATTTGGGACCTTGATTTCATCTCCATACTTCCTTTACAGCAATAGCTACATTAGTGTTTGACTGAATAACTGAGAGATGTGTATATATCAAGGCCAGGAACCTGGAGGGTTCATCATAGAATTCTTCTTGCCAAGCATGGTTAAGAAAGCAAAAGGCTTTCTGAGGCATTTCCGTTTCAACGAAAGCCTGAATGACGAGAAATTACCAGACATATAAAGATCTGGGGAGTGGGGCTGAGGGAAAGAATTATTGCTAGAGATGTACATTTCAAATGGTGAATTCCTAAAAAATGTATAATGGAATATCAATTCAAAACTCCAAAAACTTCTGGAAGTATACAGACCATTACGTATTAGAATTTAATAATAACTGTATACCTACGCTTGCTGTACAAATGCTGAAATTTAAACATTGAAGTTTAGCAAATAGTAGTATACAAAGAACAACTCCTAAAGGATCTTATACTTTCTATACTTCCCAAACTTTCTACTATCTTCCTCTTTTTCTGGGCACCAGCCTCTTGTTTATATTCTTCATGTATCTTTCTTCCATCTTCCTCTTCCTTTAATGTCACATGGTCTTAATCACTATAATATACTCATATTTATGTCCTTGCACAATCTTTCCTGTGATCTCACGTATCTAGAAGAATCCTTTTAGATATCTATCTTTAGAGTCAGCACTCTACCATTAATCAAAGGCCTGCTCTAGGCAAAACTAGGAAAAATGTTCTTTCACCGCCCTTTAATCTTTCCTTTAAATCCTTGTTGACTTCTTTCTACCACCTTTGCTCTACCAGGCAGCCAAAGATCTCAGGCCTCCTCCTCCTTTTCCAGCTAGATCCTACTGGACACCTTTTACATATATTAAAGTTTAAACAATACATGAGTAGTTTCATGTGTGCAGGGGGTGTCCGTATTTTGACACTGAACAATTGATTCATAGGACTGAGGTTTTAATTATGAAATCTTCAGAATAATCAGGCTAGATGCCAACCATGCTCAATATCCCTATGAACTGTCCTGCTCAGGAAAGCAGCACCAGGCTCCTTGTGTATTTCTTGTGCAGAGTCAGACACTAATTTGACTAGAGTCGGTACCTGGTCAACTGAGATTCACCCATAAAAATGCTGATGAGGCCGGGCGCTGTGGCTCACGCCTGTAATCCCAGCACTTTGGGAGGCCGAGGCGGGCAGATCACGACGTCAGGAGATCAAGACCATCCTGGTGAATATGGTGAAACCCCGTCTCTACTAAAAATACAAACAAATTAGCCGGGCGTGGTGGCGGGCGCCTGTAGTCCCAGCTACTCGGGAGGCTGAGGCAGGAGAATGGCGTGAACCCGGGAGGCGGAGCTTGCAGTGAGCGGAGATCGTGCCACTGTACTCCAGCTTGGGCGACAGAGCCAGACTCCATCTCAAAAAAAAAAAAAAAAAAAAAAAAGACTGATGAAATGGATTGGTACAAAACATTCTGCCCAAGAAAAGCGAGACAATGAGCAAAGCCAACCAGCCTATTTCCTTCCGGAATTTTAACTGGATATTGCTGAGAGAAATTCCTAGCAAGTGTGTAAGAGCAGGATGAGAAAGCTAGTCAGGAAAAACAGCGATACTACAGGAGAGAGACCATGTGGGTAACAAAAGAGAAGGTAACCGGATTCCAGGTGTTTTAATTCTCTATTGCTGCATAACAAATTAACCCAAAACTTAGTGCTTTAAACAATCATTTTATTTGCTTATAATTCTGTGAATCAGGAATTTAGGCAAAGTGTAGTTGGGTAGTCCTGCTCCTCTTGGCACTGGTTGGTGTCATTCACTCAGTTGTGCTTACCTGGGGGTGGAGCTGAAATGGAAGTTCCAAGAAAGTTTTACTCACAGGTATGGCCCTTCTGTACTCCTTCACACACTCTTTCTCTCCATGAGGTTAGCTCAGGCTTCCTCCCTGCAGGGTGGACTCAGGGTAGTTGTTATTTCTTGCATGGTTGCTCACTTCCAATAGAGAGCATTCCAAGGGGGAGAAAGCATAGTCTATAGATCTCTGAAGGCCTACTCTTAGAAGTTCCATAATCACTTTTGCCACAATCTATTTGTCAAAGTCTGTGACAGGGCCAGTCTAGATTCAAGGGGAGTAGAAATAGATTTCGCCTCCTGATGAGAGGTGTGGCAAGACTTTGATGACATCTTTTAAGTTACTACATCAGGATTATCTTGGAGCCATATGGCTTAGTAGTTCTTTGTCTTTGTACTATGCAAATAGAAGGTCCCAGCAGATAGTATCTTTTGGAAGAGAAGATAAGATTAGAGGATTTTTCAGTGCCCCTTAAGTCAAAATCTGCTGATGACTATGTTCATTCGCAATGGATTTCTTAAATCATATCAAACAATATTCCTCTACTCTCGGGATATAAATAAAGACAAACTTTCTTTAAAGCTCTGCTAGCAATTATTTTTCTATGGAATCTTCATTAAAATACCTTATTAAGTTAGTAGAACAAATATATAAAATTAAAAGTAAAAAAGAGATTTTATGAAAGATTTCTTTAAAAATTTGTACAGAGCAGAGAAAAAAAAGACATCTGTCTTGCTTCCCCAATGATAGTACAAAGTACAACAGAAGGGAGTATGTGTTGAAAAGGGGATAATACAAGGGTTATTCATTTTATTTTGCCCAATTAATCGGGTGATATACATATAATATATATGAGTAAATGTCTTTCTGATTTATCTGAAATGAAGGGAGCTTTCCAGAATAAATGCTGTTTTCACATTTAATGGGCTAAAAGTATATCCAGAATGCCTATAGCATATGTCTCAGGTTTGTGGCAGAGTAGGAGGGCTAGGTAAAAATGAGGACAAGAGGCACACACAGTGGCCAAACTGGTATGACCTAGGGTGAAAGGAATGCTTTTGTTAATTTGTGGGAAATAAGACCCAAAGCACTTGAAGACAAGAGGAAAGTCACATTACAACTAGAAGTCTTCTATCTTGCCTTTTTTCTTTTACAAATAACTCCAACAGAGGTTGAGAAACTTTCCCAAAGTCACAATAATTACTTGGGTATCAGCATTTGACTGTATGTACCTGCCACATCACACATGCAAGTAATATTTTGTACCTTCCAAACATCCTTTCTGGTTCCATTGCCATGTTTTAAGACCTACTTCCCTTGTGTTTCTCTCTTTAAAGAGGGCTTTGATCTTAACTTTAGGACTATTTCACCTGTTTTATTTATTATTTATTTATTTATTTATTTATTTTTGAGATGGAGTTTTGCTCTTGTTGCCCAGTCTGGAGTGCAATGGCACGATCTTGGCTCACTGCAACATCTGTCTCCCAGGTTCAAGCAATTCTGTCTCAGCCTCCCGAGTGGCTGGGAGTACAGGCGCCCACCACCACGCCCAGCTAATTTTTTATATTTAGTAGAGATAGGGTTTCACCATGTTGGTCAGACTGGTCTCAGACTCCTGACCTCAAGTGATCCACCCACCTTGGCTTCCCAAAGTGCTGGGATTACAGGCGTGAACCACCACGCCTGGCCTTATTTTACCTCTTTTAAAAGAGATTTTATCAAACTTTAATGTGTGGATTCTGATTCAGCAGGTCTGACTAATTAGGTTTGAGATTTCCCAGATCTCACAAGCTCCCAGGTGATGTTGGTACTTGTTTGTGGACTACACTGTGGAATAGTAAGGAATTAGGTTTTTGGGGTTTCAAAACTTGACCCTAAAATATTTGTGTAAATCATCAGGAAATTAATATTAGGTATAAATGCCAAATGAATTCTACTTTCTCAGGCTAACCAAAGATTTATTCAAGGAATATTTATTAAGACTTTACAATATGCTAGTCATTGTTCTATTAAAAGAAAAGATGAACTTTTAACTCTCATTTCTATTGTTATAATAAAATAAAGTGCCAATTACAAAAATTTTTTTAAAAGACAGCCTTGCTGTGTCGCCCAGGCTGGAATGCAGTGGCATGATCTCGGCTTAATGCAACCTCTGCTTCCCAGGTTCAAGCAATTCTCTTGTCTCAGCCTCCTGAGTAGCTGCAATTACAGGTGTGCACTACCACACCTGTTTAATTTTTGTGTTATTTTGGTAGAGACGAGGTTTCACGATGTTGGCCAGGCTGGTCTCGAACTCCTTACTTCAAGTGATCCACCCTCCTCTGCCTCCCAAAGTGCTGGGATTATAGGTGTGAGCCACCACACCTGGCCTAGTGCCAAATTTTTTCTTACTTAGACATCACTTTCTATATGCTCAAGCAGAGTTGCTTTCTGATGTACTTTGGATATAGGTTATATATACTGAAAGACCTTTTACAGTAATAGCCTCCTTTATTCTATCAGCATACTGTTCAAATTCCTGGAACTTGGAAATACTTTTGGAGATTACTTTCAATTAAATGCTTCAATAAAATATTTGACCAATTAAAAAGTGGAAAACATATTTACTTTTAATCCCAGGGAAAAACCAGCCTGTATTGTATGGTGCTTGAACTTGTTAAATGTGCACAGCATGCTTTGTACAACCCTTGAGCTAGGATCACTGATTTGCTTTCATAGCTGCCCCATGTGGCCTTTTGTGACATACCCTAGGTCAGGCTGACCTGCCAAATAACTAACATTGATAAGTGCCGACCAGAAATGTGAGCTGAATTATTCGGTACTGTCTTCCCTCATTGCAAGGGCAACAACCTCAGCATTTATTAATCCAATGTAATGCTCCCTTTGTAATTAACCTGGGAGCTACATCAAACATCTAATTGTACCTCTGACAGCAAGAGGGTAAGTTTTGTTGAGCCTTGAACCTCTCTCAACACATCTCTAGGAAGTGCAGTTTTGTAGCTATCAGTTGGTGGCTGCGAGAGAAAAAAAAATAGCAGTCATGCTATTGCAACAGTGATTACCCCAGCCTCTTCTTTCAGTTAATGAAGTGTTGAAAGTTCAAGACCCAAGTTATTGGTAGAGCTAATGAGAGCCAAACTACTATTAATACTTGCTGGAATGACTCTTTTAGGATTTAAAGCTTATTCACAATCATGCTTTGATAGGACCCTATTTTGTATGCATTTCCTTGTTTGCTGTATTTGTTCATGCATATCTTTTTGTCATGTGAAGTATTAGCTACTTGAGAGCAAAGATGGTGCCACTTGTTTCTATACTGTGCCAGTATTCAGCCTTGTTCATTATAAATATTCAGGACTGCTTGGTAAATAAAAACAGAATGCAATCTGTGTACTTATCTTCTTTCTTAGCACCAAATTCTTTCTGGTTAGTACTAAGAAGTTTTCCCGGTTCATTCTCACCTTCCTGATTATGGTTGGATTAGAAAATTAGAATAATTCCTGTAAGAAGTTTAGATTAATTCCCATGATTCCCTGACTGACTTCTCTAGAAAACCAAAAGTATAGATTACCTAAAATATCTGAAAATCTTTTGGGGCAGACTAGATAGACCTTGAATAATGGGAATATAGCAAGAGGCATTATGGAGGTGAACTCTTTTCAGTAGGGGTTTCAAGAAAACCAAAATTTACTCTTCAGCTTCCCTTCAATCATATATGTTCCATGAAATTCAAAAAGTAATATATCTGAATATAAATTTACATAATTTTCCTGAAAAAATATCCCCACAACACTATATTACATTGCTTAATATGATGTATGATGATAGAACTATGGCACTGAAGATGTCCTAAAAAACATTAGCCATTAACTATTCCGGCTATAAGTCTAAATTCTGGCTATGAGACTATTCTGGAAATGAGTCTAAATATAGACCCAAGCCCCACAATATTAAAAGGTGTGCTTTAGTTCGATCACCCTTAGACCTTACTGCTCATTGTGTAAAAGCAGTGGGTTAAAGAGAACCAGTAATCCCTGATGATCATCTAACATACTGTAGATGATAACAACCTAACATACTGCCAGGTACTGTATTAAGAACTTCATATGCATCAACTCATTTAATCTTCATGATATCCCTATAAAGTAGGTGTAATTTTTCTACCCACTTTACAGATGAGAAAATGGAAGTATAGAGAGATATTAAGAAATTTGTCCAAGGTTATTCAACTAGAAGGCATGTAAGGGATTTTTACCCCGATTTACCTAGCTCTAGAGTCTTTGTTCTAACCTCTAGTACACTATGTGGATCTTCTAAACCAAGCTTGCTTTAAATGACAGATGGAAATAGAAGTGTTGCCAGTTCCAAAACCACACTGTATAGGTGCAAACCTAAAATAAATACTTCATCAAATTGGTATAAACAGCTTTTCTAATCATGTAGATATTATTTTCATTTCTTGAAAAGATGCTTTATTATAGCAGAATAGGCTGAGGAGTTAGTTATACGGATTAAATATAATTTCATATGGATAGTCTGCAGCAAAAGTGAAGAGGAAATTCATATTTTGTCGACACTCCAAAAGTGTATTCAATTTGGTAGACTTTGCTGCACTCCATGCCCTGTCGTAAATAGAAAGCAATTAACTAAACTCTACTCTTGTAACAATAGCAATGGGGACTTTAAAAGGATAAACCGGCCGGGTGCAGTGGCTCACACCTGTAATCCCAGCACTTTGGGAGGCCGAGGTGGATGAATGATGAGGTCAGGAGTTCGAGACCAACCTGGCCAACATGGTGAAACCCCTTCTCTACTAAAAATACAAAAAATTAGCTAGGCGTAGTGGTGGGCATCTGAAATCTGAGCTACTCGGGAGACAGAGGCAGGAGAATCGCTTGAATCCAGGAGATGGAGGTTGCAGTGAGCTGAGATCATGCCACTGCACTCCAGCCTAGGCGACAGAGTGAAATTGTCTTAGGAAAAAAAAAAAAAAAAAAAAAAAGAGGATAAACCTCTTACATGCTTACACGACTTTACATAGATGAATCATCAAACGAATGCAATTTTTAATTCCACTCAGCGCTATGTTAGCATTTTTCTTCCTGCTCAGTCTTAAGGCTTGAAAGATATTATACATGCTTAACGTTGATGTGCATTACATAAACATTTCCTTATTGCTGAACATCTTTCTTCCTTTCTCTCTTTTAACTGTAAATATTCTGAAATGACCATCTATGCACAGTTTGCCTGCTCTCCTTCTCTCCCCCATCCCCCTTTCTTCATTCCTCTTACCTCCCTTCCCCTTTCTTTTACTCTTCTCTTTTTTTCGGTAAGATAAAAAGTGACCAAAAGATAAGAATATTTTTGTGACCCTTGAAACCTGTTACCAAATTATTTACCGGGAATATTGTACCAATTTATGCTGAAATCACCAATGTATGGGAGCATCATCCCTTTTCATATTTGCCAGAGTTGTTCATTATAATTTTAAACTTAATGTAATGATAGAATGCTTCCTCATTAAGAAAAATCCTCCTCTTTTAGGGAGGGTTCCTTTGAAAGGTTTTCAGTTTTTAGATTGTTAGAGAAGTAAATCTTTTGAATGATTAAAACACATTCAGTTACCTATACTTCTCTTTTTAGAGATAGACTACCAAAACCAGTCTGTTCTCCACCATATATGCCTAACACCCATAAGACACTTTGCTATATCTGTCAAATTACCCCTCCTTGCTTGTCCACTCAAGATATTACACAACTATCTTAGTTGAAACAAAAGAAGTTCTCTTGCGTTAGCTTATTTTTTTTATTTAATTAAAAAAACTTTTTAACCACAAGCTTAATTTGCATTTAGAGGTTCCCATTTCTTCCTCTCAATGTTACCCAATAGATACCACAAAGTAACTGCTTCTGTCCAGACTGGCAGTAGAGAACTGTTGTGGTTCTAATGATAAGAAGAGCACTAACCTCCAAAGAATTCAGGGTTCTTATTTGCAAAACTAATCAATAATTTGGTTTTACACACTCTCTCTTTGATGAAGTTCTAGTGGAGAAGGATGACGGACAAGGGTTGAGCAAGGTAGCTTATGCTACATATTTTTTAACAGTTTCACAATTTATTTATTGAAAGATTATACGTTATTTTTAATTTTGAGAAACTTTTTATTTTGAAAACTTCAATCCTACAGGCAGATTACAAGAATAGGACAATGAACATTGTAGATTCTCCCTCTACATTCATGAATTGTCAACATTTTGCCATATTTACTTTGTCTCCTTTTCCTTATACTACATTTTCTCCCTGAAAAGCTGAGAGTAAGTTGCAGACATCTTACCCCTAAATAACACAGCGTATATCTCCATCTCCTGATAATAAGACATGTATATAACCTACATACTATATATATGTATGTATGTATACATATAACCACAATACCATTGACACTCAGACTATTTATCATTAACATAATACTATTATTTAATATACAATCCATCCATACCCAAATTTCCCCAATTGTCCCAACGTCTTTTTTTTTGACAATGTAGGATTCTATCAAGGGTTATGTATTATCTTTAGTCTCCTTTAGTCAGAACAGTTTCCTAACTTTTTTGTTTTCATGATATTTTTGAACATTCTAGGCTCTTCTTTATGACAACCCACCTCCACCCCCACCTTATTTTTTGGAATATGGAAGCTGTCTTTCTGACTGTCAGATCAATGTGTTTTTGACTCTATGACTCCATGTATGTCATTCTTTTATGTCTTTTTCCTCTCATATCTCTGTGCTATTTCCTTGTTTTTCTCTTTCATCAGTTTTTTAGGACAAATTTTTGTTTTATATTTATTTTTTTCATTTTCTTTTCTTACTCAACTTTTCCCCTTCCCTGTAGGCTCTCATCTGTTTCCTTGAGATAATACTATTTTTAAAAATTGTAATTTGCTTGGTGTTGTCTTTTTTCTAACTTTCTAGCACTTCCCCTCAAGATGATGTGCTCCCTGTAAAGACACCTCTGTTTTTACAAGTATTTTCCAAACTGTAAGTTAAATTCTTCTTTAAGAATTACACTTGTTCTCTCTCTCATTTCCTCAGCTTCCTTTCCTTTAGGCAGGTCTTAACTGAAATTCTCATTTTCCAAGTTGCTCTAAATCAGAACTTTACTTTTACTAAAATGTGTTCATTTAGGTAAAGTATATTATGCTAACTTTGACTCTATGGTGGAAAAATGCATTTTGTCACATTCTTAGTTCAACATTCATGAGATTTTGTCTATTTTAGTTGACACAAACCTTGGATTTGAGGTTTAAAAGAAAAAAAAAGAGCTTAACATACCTAAGCAAATATGCATATTGAAAATGGCTATTGTAAAATGTCATTCCAATTATTTCAGGATAATAATACCAAATACAGTCTTATTTGAAAGAATGTTAAAGCTGAAGGAGGTTTAGAGATACTTAATTTACTTCCATTAGTTTTCATATGAGGAAACTGAGAGCCCAAATTACTTAAGGTCACAATTGGTGGGGAAAATTCAAGGGATCCCATATCCTGATTTTCAGTTCAGCATATATTATTTGCTCTCACTGTGTTTCAATTTAATATTTTCCTGGAAATAATATTCAGAGATATAAGAGAACTCCTTGGAAAGCACTTGGAAATATGTGACAACGAAGAATTAAGAACACCTCATTAGCTATAGCATCTGGTTTAAAAAGATAGTCTTGCTTTGATGACTATTGCTGCAGACCTAACATACATTGAATTATTGCTTTGTATCTGACATTGTTCTAAGCATTTTACATGCATTCATTAATTTAATCTTCACGATATCCCTAAAAGTTGATATATTATCATTCCCTTTTACAAATGCAAAACTGGAGGCACAAAGAGTTTAAGTAACTTTTGTAAGATCATTTAGTAACAGGAAGAATCAGAATACACAGGGCTGTGCACCTAGCCACTGTGATATACTGCCTCTCTTGATTTTAAGAGCTTCAAACACAAAGGCTATTCTTTTTTTTTTCGCAAATACGGAAACTGAGGCACAAATGGATTTGAATGTTTTGTTTATTGTTACCCAGTCAATAAATGCAAATAGAGATCCCAAACTTTGCCTCATATTGAAAATTTCCCCAAATCACAAAGGTGTCATATCCCCCATTCTAACAGGATTGCCACATCTGGTGAGACTTCCCCAGAAATTTTATTCACAGTTACATTGGTTGATCACATTGTTTCTTCTTGCCGATGTGAATTGGCAAGATGATTGTCCATAGTTTATATCATCTATTATTATGAAATCGGTTTTCTCTATACGAAACTCAGTTACTAGTATCTGCTAGGAGCTAGATATTTTGAACCAACTAACATCCTTCTTTTAAAAATAGAAAAGGCTAAACGTGGTTCCTCATGCCCATAATCCCAGCAGTTTGGGAGGCTGAGGTAGGAGGATTGCTTGAGCCCAGGAGTTTGAGACCAGCCCGGGCAACATAATGAGACCACATCTCTTAGAAAAAAAAATACAAAAAAAAAAAAAAAAAAAAAAAAAAAAAAAAAAAAAAAAAAAAAAAAAAGGAAAATAGCACTAAATTAAACTCTGCATGCCTCATTTATGACGAATTTGGTCATCATTTTCATTAAAGTACTAACAATGTCTATATGGCTATTGCTACAAAGGATTTTTTTTCAAAAGGTCAATAGGGCTAGATATAACTTTACTATAGCCCATAACTAAGTAGATAATAGAAAATGGAAATTTTGTCCAGGTGTATGACATATGATCTGAATTATCAGTCAGGGTTGACCTAACAAAGGAATAAATTTTCAGCTGATGATCTAAGTCCTGACTGTTTTGGAAACCTCTAGAAGGAAGAATTGTAATATAATATACTTGGTGAATAATGTATAACACCATAGTGAGTGACCCTCTATTGAATTTATGGCAAGTGGGAAATGATACTTAAAAAATTAGAAGATTTGGGCTAACTTTCACAAAGTTGTCCCCGTATTTGTGTCTGTCTCAGCTTTGTGTAGGCTAAGAGATGAAGATTACCTCAAGATGCAAAGAGGCATAGAGGGCCTCCTGAGACCGGCAAGGTACTGAGGACTTAAGGTACACCTTGAATTAAGTTTGACACTACACACAATTTTTTTTCTGACAATATGGAAAACGAAATGGTCACTAACAACTTGGGGTGACTACTTGTACAAAAATGACTGGCATCTCCAATAAAATTTCCCCTACTCTTTTGGGAAGCAGCCTACACAGCAGGTAATTACAGTTTGACTGGAATGTAAGTCAGCCAAAGCCTTATCTCAATAACATGTCCTGCTTGCAAAATGAAGTGTAAGAGTGCAACGCAGGAAGAGTGCATGGCTGAGCAAGTGTTCTGGGGGAAAGACCTGGACAGAGAAAGAAAGATGAGAATGATAGGAAAGAGAAATGCTAAACATTCCTTTTGGGTCTTCTAGACGCTGCATAAAATTCCAAAATCTTATATCCCATGTTCATTATACGACAAATTATGTGGGGAATCTTATGTATGAATCTAAACATGTAAGGCAATGCCACATTTTTGCTGAGAGGATTTATTGTTGAAGAGCATAAAAATGTGACTTTGTTTTCTGAGGCAGAGGTCTGTGATATACCTAACACAAGTATTAGGCAGTTCACTACATTCAAATAAGTGGTTTCAAGTTGTTAGGAACTTTCAAGGGAAAGGTGATAAAAGAGACAGCAGTAAAAACCTTTGTAAGGAAAAGGTAAGCTAAGGCTAATTATTATTAATTATTATCATTTGAGACAGGGTCACACTGTTGTCCAGGTTGGAGTACAGTGTTGCAAACCTATTTCACTGTAGCCTCGACCTCCTCAGCCTCTCAAGTAGCTGAGACCACAGGTATGTGTCACCATGCCTGGTTAATTTCTTAAAACTTTTGGGAGAGACAGGCAACATTTTTGTTGGCCAGGCTGGTCTTGAACTCCTGGGCTCAAGCAATCCTCCTGCCCTGGCCTCCCAAAATGTTGGAATTATAGGCATGAGCCACTGCACCCAGCTGTTTTTTACACTGAAAGGATGATCTGTGTTAAATTATCAGTGGGGTCCTTGGGCCACAGAGAAAAGTGCTAATGGATAAAAGATCTGCATTTTAGTTTTATAAAGGAAAATAAGCATTGAAAAAAGGAAACCCTGAATGTGCAGCAATTTTATTTAAAATTGCATTACATTATTTTTTTAAAAAATAAAATAGAAAAAATTTAGGTTCAATTTGTCATATTGGGATTTGGATAGCATGTATACTTTGCTGTACATCCATTCATTAATCTGTTTATCTATCTATCTATCTATCTATCTATCTATCTATCTATCTATCTATCTATGTCTGCTGCCATAGGAATCATATTCCTGGGCTACTGTGAAAACTGTTCTTTTTTTGTGGTCCCTACCCTCAGAGGTCACAGTGGCTTAGAACCCAAAGAACTTGGGACTTAGAACTCAGCATTAGGGAAGTCCAGATTTTCAACTGCATATGGTTTAAGTAGAATTTCTAGGATTTACCTGGGAACCTGAACTATGGATTTAGTGGGAAAAAAGCTTTCTAATTCCAATTGACTGACATACAAAGGCATTTTGGAACACAGTCTGTTTTTAATCTAATTGTTTCTAAAACTTTCTATGTATTTATGAAATATATGTAATATATTGTTCTCTATCAAGTATGTACATTTTTGGGGACTGCAGATGCTGTGTCCATTTAGGGCCCATGGGAGATAGTTTATTTAAAAGTACAAAGCTTGTTCTCCTCACTCTTGGCTGACTTCTAAGGAATTATATCTCAATCCTGGGAACTTTTTCTGGATCAAGTGAGACTTTTTTATATTTATGACTTTTCCAAAAGCAGATATTTCAACTAATTAGAATTTAATAAAGAATTATACTACTTTTATTTTTAAAATTCCCAGAGAAAGTTCCTAAAACTCTCTTAGTCATTCAGGTCTCCCCAGATACTCCTTGATCTGTTACTGCTGCACAATCATACTGGAGCCAGCACGAATTTCCCCATTGTGCATCCAGAAATCAATACCCTGCTGGCACACTGATGGTGAGATGGCATAGGATTTATTCCCTGGCATTGGTAGCTTCAATCAATTTCCTTGTGCACTTCATCTTTTTTTAGATTTTGCAAATTTATGTCCTTGTTCCTTCCTCTCTCTTATTCATTATCTAGTTAGAACAGATTCTATAGTCATTATTAAGATAACCAGCAAATAAAGAGGAAGAGGTAGAGTCAGCCTCTTAGGAGGAGTCAGATAGCCTCAAAAGTCCACATTCAGTGTCAACCATTGTTACTTTGTTTGGCATCAAAAGTGGGAACAAGGATTAAGAAACACTGATTACATCTATCATCCCATAGAATAGCAGACTAAGACAGAAAATAAGTCCTTGTTCCTCATATTTTCTAAGAAGCTTTTGCCAAAGTTCTGAAATAGGAAACTAGAACCATTTCTCTGGTTACATAAGCTCTTCTACCAGGGCAAATGAAGGATAGATGTGCCATTTTGGGTATTTACGAAAGAAATTTTAGCTCACACTGGCAACATGCTTTCTGGACAACTATGTATGGATGGCTGTTGTCATAAGCACCATCTTTCTGGACTACTGCAAAAGCTGCTGTTCCTCTGGTTTTCCACCTTCAGAGTTTCCAGTAAGTCAAGACTGAAAGATAACAGGGACTTGTAACTCAATTCTTGGTTTGTATATTTTTAGCTACATCATGAGTTGATTAGACTCTCTGCAATTCACAGAACCTAACCATAGAGTTGTGAAGGTATAAATTCCAAACTCCAAATAACTGTATCCACAGATTTGGCCACAGGAATTGGGGCTGGTTTGGTGGACCCAAGGCAAATGATGGTTCATATAATTGCTAATGCTTCTGATTCAAAGAGGTTGGGAACAGATAATTTGTTTTTGTGCTTGGAGCTTGGATTATGATGCAAGACTAGAAGAAACAAGAGGAATAGAAAGATCAAAGTAGAAGCTGGGGTGGGAGGAAACGGGCAAAAACACAAGCAGGGCTATTTATGAAGATAGATGGCAAGTAAGATGGAATGAGGTCACTATAATGTAACTTTAGAACATTTTCATAGCCCCAAAAAGAAATTTGACACCTATTACCAGTCATTCACCCTTCCTCACACTTCTCTCTTCACTGCCCAACTCAGTTGTTAGTAACCACGAATCAACTCTCTGTCTCTATAGATTTCTATTATGGACATCTCATATAAATGGAATCGTGCTATATATATATATAGATATATTTTTTTTTTTCCTACTGACTTCTTTCACTTCACATAATGCTTTCAAGCTTTATTCAAGTTGTAATATGTATTGGAATTTCATTCCTTTTGTGTTCCTTCTTTTCTTTTATCATTGGCTTGCTTTTAATTACCTTTAGCCTTTAAGCTCTTACAAATTTAACCAGCTAGGTTAGGATAGGAGGAGCTATTTCCCGACACTTCTCCTGTAAACCAAATTTTAGGTTTTCCTTTGTAGTAAAACAGGCTCTTCAGTGTTTACAAGATTATTCCTGAGTTGTGAAAATTCTCTCTGTGTTTTACCCCCTGTATTCCTCTATTCAATCTCATGCTGCTACAATCAGACAGACAGAAAGTGTGAAGAGACTTTTTTCTTGTATCTGTAGTGGAAGGCTTAACAGCAGACAGTAACCACTTTCACCTTTTAACTTTCAGATAATGTTCTATTGTATGGATATACCATATATTAATTATCGATTCATTAGTTGATGGACATTTTGGTTGCTTCCAGTTTTTGGCTAATACGAGTAATGCTGCTATAAACATTTATGTACCAATTTTTATGTGGACATGTTTTCACTTCTCCTGGATACATACCAAGGAATGGGATGGCTGGGTCATATAATAACTCTATATTTAACAGTAAACAGTCAACTGCCAAACTATTTGCCAAAATGGTCACATCATTTTACAGTCACATCAACATATATGAGTGTTACAATTTTTCCACATTCTTGCCAACATTTGTTATTGCTGTCTTCTTGAATTTAGTCATCCTAGCTAATGTGAAGTGTTATACTATTGTGGTTTTGCTTTGCATTTTCCTAATTACTGATTAATGTATTTTTTCATGTCCTTATTGGCTGTTCATAGATGTTCTATGGAGAAATGTATATTTAACCCTTTGCTCATTAAAAAAATTAGTATGTCTTCATGCACACATATGTTTATTGTGGGACTATTCACAATAGCAAAGACTTGGAACCAACCCAGTCTGTCCATCAGTGACAGACTGGATTAAGAAAATGTGGCACAGATATACCATAGAATACTATGTAGCCTTTAAAAAACGATGAGTTCATGTCTGTTGCAGGGACATGGATGAAGCTAGAACAATCATTCTCAGCAAACTATCACAAGGACAGACCACCGCGTGTTCTCACTCATAGGTGGGAATTGAACAATGAGAATGCTTGGACACAGTGTGGGGAACATCACACACCTGGGCCTGTCATGGGGTGAAGGTCTTGGGGAGGGACAGCATTAGGAGAAATACCTATTGTAAATGACGAGTTGATGGGTGCAGCAAACCAACATGGCACAGGTATACTTATGCAACAAATCTGCATATTACTCATGTGTACCCTAGAACTTAAAGTATAATTTAAAAAATTAGGATGTCTTTTTATCACTGAGTTGTAAGCCTTTAAACATATATTCTAGATAAAAGTCACTAATTAATAATTTACAAATGTTTTCTTCTATTATTTAGGTTGTTATATTAGTGTCTTCCAGAGAAAGAAAACCAATAGGACACACATACACACACACACACACACAGACATACACAAGCATACCTCAATTTATTGTGCTTTGCTTTATTGTTCTGAACAGAGCTTTCATTTTTCACAAGCTGAAGGTGTGTGGCAACCCTGCAGCAAGCAATTCTATTAACGCAATTTTTTCCAACAGCAATATGCTCCCTTTGTGTCTCTGTGTCACATTTTGGTAATTCTCACATTATTATTATTATATCTGTTATAGTAATCTGTGATAAGTGATCTTTGATGATACTATTGTAATTTTGAGGGGGCTATATGAACCATACCCACGAACTTCATCAGTAATGGTTGTGTATGTTCTGATTGCTCCACTAACCACCCATTCCCCCATCTCCATCACTCTCCTCAGGCCTCCCTATTCCCTGAAACACAACAATATTGAAATAGCCCTACAATGACCTCTAAGTGTTCAAGTCAAAGGAAGAGTTGCATACCTCTCTTTTTAAATTAAAAGCTAGAAATAATTAAATTTGGTGAGAGAGGAAGGTCAAAAGCCATGATAGGCTGAAAGCTAGGCCTCTGTGCCAAAGAGTTGGCCAAGTTGTGAATGCAAAGGAAAAGTTCTTGAAGGAAATTAAAAGTGCTGCCTCAGTGAACACATGAAAAATGATAAAAACAAGGAAACAGCCTTAATGCTGATGTGGAGAAAGTTCTAGTTGGTCTGGATAGAAGATCAAGCCAGCCACAACATTCCCTTAAGCCAAAGCCTAATCCAGAGCAAGGTCCTAACTCTCTTCAATTCTACAAAGGCTGAGAGAGATGAGGAAGCTGCAGAAGAGCAGTTGGAAGCAGTGCTTGCTTCTTGCTGTACCTGCTGCAGTTGCTTTCAGCTGGAGGAAATTCATGCTGTTTGTGTCTCAGAAAATCTGCAAAACGTGCTGGTGACCAGTGCCTCTGGGGAGCTTGAAGACTGCAGATATGTTCTCTATGGGCTCTTGGGACAATGGGGAAAATTATGTTTCACTGTGGTCTATTGGAGATTTTGGAAACTTGGACTCTGATAGAGGGTTTGAAGGAGACGATCAATTATTGTGTGATATTAGACACTATGGTGATATAATGGATTGACAGTTGTCTGACCAGGAAAGAAGTGTAACTGCTTCATCAACAGGATGTGTATCAGTTTTCCTTCATCATCTGAATAACCAGACTCTTTCAGTCAACCAGCTGTGAACTACAGCTCATTACCACACAGGCCCAGAAAGTCCTTCGTGTAGCCGTGCACTGTGTACAGGTGTTGTGTGGAACAACCCAGAAATCATTAACGTTGGAGACAATGGTTGAATAAATCTCTTCAAAGCTTATCACAAGGAAACTGTAAGAACTGTAGGCAATGCAGATAGTAATATACTCTATGCTGTAATCTTTCTTAGAACTCTTGAGAGATTCTTACTGTAAATTCGATTGGACAGTTAAAAATATGGGATTTCACACAACAAGGAAATGAGCCTTCTCAGATACTGTCACTGACCGGTGACTGAGTGCCATTCCATTGCGTTGATAGAAATCTCACCAAACAGCATGTTGTAGCTCCTGGTGGCCAGGATGGAATGTTGAGTATTTGGAATGTTAGAGAAGATACTATGCCTGTATCTTCGCTGAAGAATTACGAAGCTAAAATGTAGGAAGTTCGCTTTCACCCATTAAACCCAGATCCTCCATTTATTGTTCTGAAGATGAATTCCTCTGGCATTGGGATGTTTCCACAGATGTACCATCACTCTTTCACCAAGGAGGAAGAGCTAGTACTTTTTTGTCTCATAGCATTAGTAAGCAAGCTAATGTTCATCAGTCTCTCAAAGTTCTTGGCTCCGCACTGATCCTACAAAAGACCAAATTGAAATCACAAGCTTACTTCTCAACCCTGTCTGTGAACCGTTTCGATGTGTTTTTGCCATCTTTATCCTTATCTTGTTTGTGGAACTGATGCAGAAGCAGTTTATACTACTGGACAACTTTTTTCATAAACTACTGTAATTATAAGATTTTTAGATAAATGTATAATCGGCCTTTTGAATTCCACCTTTTGTGCAAAATTTTATTATCAGAAAATGTGACATTTTCTGTGCAAATGTGCAGGGGAAACATCAGTAAGCTACCGTTAGTGTCAATGCCCAGCTTTGGCTTTTGTTAGTTGGATATTCCCACAACAGTTGCAGAATCTGATAGATGACCGATGGTAAAAACATGTGAACATGTGGAAGAACATCAGAGGGATTCTGGTGCCGATAAATAATACATTGCCTTCAGACAATTATTGACAGCTCATGGAACTATTTCTTCATTTTTGATGTTGTGGGATTTAACCCAACGTCAGTGGTGGTTACGGGAACCACCAACAGGTTTCTATAATTTTTATCAGTGTGTATACTCCTTCCTAGTGGCAATTGCCAGTGTTAATGATTATTCTTTTTATTGAAAATATGTTATATAGTCCTTCTACACTTTATTTCCTTAATAATTTTAATAAACTTTTACAGGAAGAATTGAGTAGAGCAAAAGTGAAACATTAATAGTTGCATTCAAAATTTTTTAAAGATAAAATGTTTTGACAAGTTATTTTGTAAGAACAGGTTTTTAAGCAGAACTGTGTCAACTGCTTAGACTCAACTTTATTTTTCTTGAGTTTCACAACGTAGTTGAAAATTGCCCAACTGGACATTGTGCAACAAAGTAGAATTTGATATTGATAAGTAGACTGACTTCCAAACTAAAATTTGATAACAAATGTGATAATCATATGATAATGTGGTAAGAGTAAAGAATTTTGCCATCTTTATCCTTGTCTGCAATGTTAGTAATGACTTAACATAGTGTTTTAAGACAATTTTATGATATTGTCTTTCCAAAGTTCATTAGATTTTAAATGTATTATAGACCTAAAACTTTAATGATAAATCACAACTGTTACATAATTGAAGTGTTCATTTACTTTATAATTACAATATTCATAATTATGGTAAAGTTTTGCTTTTCTGTCCAAATAAATATTTTCAGTTTTAAAAATGCCACTTTACCTCAGGGATTGCTGGATTTTTTTTGTGCTGGGAGTAATTTTAAAATACTTTTGTTACTATGAAAGTAATTCATTGCAGAAAAGGCAAATATAGTCAAAAGAAAATTTTAAATACAATTTCAAACAGACAATATTATTTTCATATTCCTTTCTGTCAATATATATACTTTTTTATAAAAAATGAAAACATCCGTGTTATTTTTGGGGATTCACATTTCCTAGCAGTAAATACATTTTTTAACATATAGATTATTTTTTACTATGTTTTACACATTGAACAAGCTCTAATCTTTTTTTTTCTTACACTTTTATTTTAAGTTTTGGGGTACATTTTCAGGATGTGCAAGTTTGTGACATGGGTAAACGTGTGCCATGGTGGTTTGCTGCACAGATCAACCCATCACCTCGGAATTAAGCCCAGCATCCATTAGCTATTATTCCAGGTGCTCTCCCTCCCCCTCTACCCTCCAACAGCCCCAGTGTGTGTTGTTCCCCCAATGTGTTCATGTGTTCTCATCATTCAGCTCCCACTTATAAGTGAGAACATACAGTGTTTGGTTTTCTGTTCTTGTGTTAGTTTGCTGAGGATAACAGTTTCCAGTTCCATTCAGTCCCTGCAAAAGACATGATCTTGTTGCTTTTCATGGGTGCATAGTATTCCATGGTGTATATGTACCATATTTTCTTTATCTAGTCTATCATTGATGGGCATTTGGGTTGATTCCATGTTTTTGCTATAGTGAATAGTGTTGCAATGAACATATGTGCACATGTATCTTTATGACAGAATTATTTATATTCCTTTGGGTGTGTACCTGGTAATGGGATTGCTGGGTCAAATGATATTTCTGCCCCTAGGTCTTTGAGAAATTGCCACACTGTCTTTCACAGTGGTTGAACTAATTTACACTCCCACCAACAGTGTAAAAGTGTTCCTATTTCTCTGCAACCTCACCAGAATCTGTTGTTTCTCGACTTTTGAATAATCACCATTCTGACTGGCCTGAGACAGTATCTCATTATAGTTTTGATTTGCATTTCTCTAATGATCAGTGATGTTGAGCTTTTTTTCACATGTTGGTGGCCCGCATGAATGTCTTCTTTAGAGAAGTGTCTGTTCATGTCCTTTGCCCACTTTTTAATGTGGTTGTTTTTTTCTTGTACATTTGGTAAACACATTTTTTTCTACTATCATTTTAGTACTACTTAATATTCTAAGGTAAACGTATGTGTATCATAATTTATTTCAGTTGGTTGCCTATTATTACCTCATGTTTCTAGCTTCTCACCATTATGATCAATGCTATAATGTCAATTTAATCTGTATTTCTTTTAAAACTGGCTTGTCTGGGAGGCTGAGGCAGGAGAATCACTTGAACCTGGGATGCAGAGGTTGCAGTGAGCTGAGATTGAGCCACTGCACTTCAGCCTGGGTGACAGAGCAAGACTCTGCCTCAAAAAGAAATAAACAAATAAACACACACATAAAACTTGCTTATCTTTAGCCATTTTCATTTTTTTGAGGTAGTTTGGCATTTTCTTATTAATTTACAATATCTTTTTATATATGAAGACTTTTTCCTTTGGTTATATGACACAAGTGTTTTCAGTTTATTTTGGATTTACTTATGGTGCTTTTCATAGAAGTTTGCAGTTTGTGGTAAAAACAATCAATTTATTTCATTGCAATTCCTATTCCTGGCATCATGCTGTCCCTATCCTAGGTTTATATAAATGTTAAACAGCAATTCCTTCTATTTTGTGGTTTTGTTTTTTATATATAAATATTACTTTGGAATTTAATTATTTAGTACATCTGAAGTTTTTTTTATTTAAAAAGAAAGAAAAATTGGAAGCTAGCAGAGGTTGGTTCATGAGGTTAAAGGAAAGAAGCCATCTTTATAACATAAACGTATAAGTTGAAGCAGCAAGTGCTAATGTAGAAGTTGCAACAAGTTATCCAGAACATCTAGCTAAGATAATTGATGAAGCTGACTCCACTAAACAACAGATTTTCAACATATATAAAACAGCCTTACATTGGAAGAAGATACCATCTAGAACTTTCAGAGCCAGGAAGGAGAAGTCAATGCATGGCTTCAAAGCTTCAAAGGACAGGCTGTCTCTTTAGTTAGGGGCTCACGTAACTGGTGACTTCAAGTTGAAGTCAATGCTCATTTACCATTCTGAAAATCCTAGGGCCTTTTAGAATTATGCTATATCTACTCTGCCTATGCTCTATAAATGGAACAATAAAGCTTGGATGACAGCCTATCTGTTTACTGCATGGTTTACTGAAATTTTTTTTTCTTTTAGATGGAGTTTCACTTTAGTTGCCCAGGCTGGAATTCAATGGTGTGATCTTGGCTCACTGCAACCTCCACCTCCTAGGTTCAAGTGATTTTCCTGCCTCAGCTTCCCAAGTAGCTAGGATTACAGGATGTGCCACCATAACCAGCTAATTTTTGTATTTTTAGTAGAGACAGGGTTTCACCATGTTGATCAGGCTAGTCTTGAACTCCTGACCTCAGGTGATCCTCCCACCTTGGCTTCCCAAAGTGTTGGAATTACAGGCACTTTGGGCGTGAGCCAACATGCCTAGCACTTTACTGAATATTTTTAGCCCACTGTTGAAACCCACTACTCAAAAAAGAAGTTTATTTCAAAATATTATGGCTCATTGACAATGCACCTGGTCACCCAAGATCTCTGAGAGAGATGTGCAAGGAGAATAATGTTTTCATGCCTGTTAACACAACATTCATTCTGCAACCCCTGGATCAAGGAGTAATTTTGAGTTTCAAGTCTTATTTAAGAAACACATTTTGTTAGCCTATAGCTACCATAGATAGTGATTCCTCTGAGGAATCTGGACAATGTAAATTGAAAATCTTCTGGAAAGAGCTCACCATTCTAGATGCCATTAAGAATATTTGTTGTTTACAGGAGGAGGTCAAAATAGCAACATTAACAGGAGTTTGGAAGAAGTTGATGCCAACTCTCAAGGACGACTTTTGGGAGTTGAAGACTTCAGTGGAGAATATAATTGCAGATGTGGTGGAAGCAGCAAGAGAACTAGAATTAGTGGATTCTGAAGATTCCACTTCAGTGGATGAATTGCTGCAATCTCATGGTAAAACTTGAATGAAAGAAGGGCTGTTGTTTATAGATGAACAAAGAAAGTGGTTGCTTGACATGGAATACACTTCTGGTGGAGATGCTGTAAACTGTTGAAATGACAACAATGGACTTAGAATTTTTCATAAATTTAGTTGATGAAGCAGCAGCAGGACTTGAGAGAGTTGACTCCAATTTTGAAAGAGCTTCTATTGCAGGGAAATGCTATCAAACAGCATAACATGCAACAGAGCAATCTTTTGTGAAAGGAGGAGTCAATTAATACAGCAAACTTCATTGTTGTCTTATTTTAAGAAATTGCCACCACCTCCCCAAACTTAGGAACCACGACCCTGATCAGTCAGCAGTGATCAACATGGAGGCAAGACCCTTCCCCAGCAAAAAAGATTATTTTTCCTGAGGGCTCAGATGATTGTTAGCACTTTTAAGCAATATTTTAAAATTAAAGTATGTACATGTTTAATATATAATGTTACTGCTCATTAACAGACCAAAGTAGAATGTAAACATAGCTTTTATATATACTGGGGAATATGTCTGCCATAATATTCATGTGATTTGGTTTATTTGTGATGTTTGCTCTGTTGCTGTTCTCTGAATCAAACTTGCAATATCTTCTAGCATATATATGTATACATACACACATACGTTGAAAGAGAGGTTGAAACAGAGAGGGAGAGTTTTTTTTTTTTTTTAGACAGAGTCTTTCTCTGTCACCAGGCTGGAGTGCAGTGGTGATCTTGGCTCACTGCAACCTCCACCTCCTGGGTTCAAGCGATTCTCCTGCCTCAGCCTACTGAGTAGCTGGGACTACAGGCACGTGCCACCACACCCAGTTAATTTTTTATTTTTATTTTTAGTAGAAACGGGGTTTTACCATGTTGGCCAAGATGGTCTTGATCTCCCAACCTTGTGATCCGCCTGCCTCTGCCTGCCAAAGTGCTAGGATGACAGGCGTGAGCCACTGCTCCTGGCCGAGGGAGACATTGTTTTATAAAATGATTCATATGATTGTGTGGGCTGATAAGTCTGTAATCTGTAGGGCAGGCTGACAGGTTGAAAATTCTGTCAGGAGTTGATGTTGCAGTCTTCAATAGGAATGTAGTCTAGAAACAAAATTTCTTCATTTTCCCAGGACCCTTTTCTCTTAAGGACTTCTATTGATTGGATAAAGCCCACCTGCTTTATGAAGGGTAAATCTGCTTCCTCAAAGTCTACTGATTTATGATCAATCATATCTAAAAAATATCTTCACAACAGCATCCAGATTGATGTTTGACCAAACAACAGAGTATCATGATCTAGAAAAATGTCCTATAAAATTAACCATCAGAGCTGTCTTTTTATTTGTGTGATAGTAGCACTCGAAGAGCAAAAGTTTGCTAGTTTGATAAAGTCCAATTTATTATCATTATTTTTTGTCATTTGTGGTTTGGGTCAAATAAATCATTGCCTAATTCAAGGTCATGAGGATCTTCTCAAATAAATTTTCTTCTAAGAGTTTTATAATTTTAACTATCATATTTAGGTCTATAATTCATTTTGACTTAATTTTTATATATGGTAAAAAGTCTGAGTCCAAATTCAATTTTTGGATTCCTTTTGGTTATTCAGTTATCCCAGCACCATTTGTTGAAAAGATTGTTCTTTCCCCATTACTGTTTCTTGACACTTTTGATGAAAATCAATTGAGTTTATATGTGAGAGTTTATTTCGGGAATGTCTATTTCATTTTATTTATTTATATTTCTAGTCTTACTCCAGGAACACGCTGTCTTGATTACTTTAGCTTACGATTATATTTGAAATTGGGAATTATGAGTTCTCCAATTTTGTTCTTTTGTTTTCAGATTATATTGTCTATTCTGGATCTCTTCCATTTTCATATACATTTTGAATCATATCTAATTTTGCAGAGGAGTTGTCTGGGATTTTAATAGATATTATGCTGAGTATACAGATACATTTGGGGAATACCTCCTTTTTAACAATATTAAGTCTTCTGATCTATGAATGTGAGATGTCTTAATATTTATTTATTATTCTTCAATTTATTTCAACAGTATTTTCTAGTTTTCAGTATACATTTCTTGCACTTCTGTTAGATTTAGTTCCAAGTATTTTATTCTTTTTAATGCTATTATAAGTGTAATTGTTTTCTTAATTTTATTTTCATATTTATTGCAAGTGTACACAATTACAATTGATTTTGCACACTGACCTTACACCATGTAATCTTCAACTTTATTTCTGCTAGTTTTAAAATTCCTTATGATTTTCTATATACAGAATCATATTACCCCAAAGTAGAGGTAGTTTTACTTCTTTTTTTCCAATTTGTATACATTTTTTTTTTTTCTGGCCTAATTGCCTCGGCTGGAACCTCCAATACAATGTTGAGTAGAAGAGGCAAAAACTGGCATCCTTGTCTTGTTCCTGATCTTGAGGAGAAAAAGTTTAGTGTCTTACCATGAAATATAATGTTAGATGAAGTTTTCATAGATGCTCTTTATCAGATTGAGGAAGTTCCCTTCTATTCCTAGTTTATTGAATATTTCTTTTCATCATGAAAGAGTATTAGAGTTTTGTCAGATGCATTTTCTGCATCTATTGAGATGATCATATGATTTTGTCTTTTGTTCTATTAATATTGTATATTACATTAATTGATTTTTTGGGTATCAAAACAATCTTGCATTCCTGGAATAAATCTTATTTGTTCCTGGTCTGTAATTTCTTTTAATGTTTCTGTTATTGGTTTGCTAGTATTTTATAGAGAATTTTTATGTCTTTATTTATAGGTTTATTGTCTTTGTCTAGTTTTGGTATTAAGGTAAAATTAGCCTCATAGAATGAGATGGAAAATGCTCCTTTCTTTTATATTACTAGAAGATTTGTAAAGGATTTGTGTTAATTTTTCCTTAAATATTTGGTAGAATTCACCAGTGAGACCATCTGAATTTAGGCTTTTTTTTTTTTTTTTTGAAAAAGAATAAAACTTTGTCCCCAAACGGGAGTGCAGAGCCCTGATCACACAGCCTTGACCTTTCTTGGCTCAGGTAATCCTCCCACCTCAGCCTCCCAAGCAGCTGGGACTACAAGCACATGCCACCACACCCGGCTTTTTTTTTTTTTTTTTTTTTTTTGTAGCGATGAGGTTTTGCAACATTGCCAAGGCTTGCATCTGGGCTGTTCATGGAGGGAAGTTTCCAAATTTCTAATCAATATCTTTGTACTTATTATAAGTCTGTTCAATCTATTTCTTGATGCANTGCAGTGACCTGATCACACAGCCTTGACCTTTCTTGGCTCAGGTAATCCTCCCACCTCAGCCTCCCAAGCAGCTGGGACTACAAGCACATGCCACCACACCCGGCTGATTTTTTTTTTTTTTTTTTTTTGTAGCGATGAGGTTTTGCAACATTGCCAAGGCTTGCATCTGGGCTGTTCATGGAGGGAAGTTTCCAAATTTCTAATCAATATCTTTGTACTTATTATAAGTCTGTTCAATCTATTTCTTGAAGCAATTTCAGGCTTTTTTTTTTTTTTTTTTTTTTTTTTGAGACAGGGTCTCATTCTATCCCTCAGGCTGGAGTATGTGGTGTGATCTTGGCTTACTGAAGCCTTGACCTCCCAGGCTCAAGTGATCCTCCCACCTCAGCCTCCTGAGTAATTGGGATGACAGGCATGCAACCACCATGGCTGGCTAATTTTTGTATTTTGTATAGAGACAGACAGCCATGTTGCCTGGGCTGGACTTGAATTCCTGAGCTCAAGTGATCCATCTACCTTTGCCTCCCAAAGTACTGAGATTTGAGGCATGAGCCACCAGGCATATACCTGGATTTGTGTCCTTCTAAGAAGTTGTAGATTTTTTTCAAGTTATCTAATTTGTTGGTATACATTTGTTCATTGTATTTCCTTAGATTACTTTTAATTTCTCTATGGTCCATAGTTATGTTTCCTCTTTTATTCCCTATTTTAGTAATTCTCTTTTTTCTTTTTTTAGCTAAAGATTTTTCGATTTTATTGATCTTTTCAAAGAACCAAGCTATGGTTTTGTTGATTGTGTTGTTTTTCTATGCTCTATTTTATTTATTTATGTTCTAATTATCATTATTTCCTTCTCTTTTCTGGTTTTGGGTTTAATTTGCTCTTTTTTTAATTTTAGTTTCATATGGAAGAGTTTCAGATTATTGATTTGAGATCTTTCTTCTTTTTTAGGTATAGGTGTTTACAACTATAAATTCCTCTCTAAGCACTGTGTGAGTTGCATCTCATAAAGATAAGATTTCCAGGCAAGTTATCACTGAGGGCAACTAGAGCTTAATCCTTCTCAGGAACTCTTGTAGACTTTGTGAAATGCAGTACTCACAACTTATCCCATCTTAGGGCTGAGGGAGTATCCACCAACTGTTATTAGTCACTAATTGAGGATTAATCTTGGGTGGAATTAATTATTGGGTATTTCTGGCCTTCTCCATAGTCTGGTGGTCAGAAAGGGAGCCTTCAAGCAAAAATTGCAGTGCTGGCAATTAGAAGTTAGACCTATAAGCAAAGAAATGGAAATTGATAAGATGTTCTGTGCAAAACACTGAGAGCATCTGTTGCACGACTAAATGTGTCTTTTTCTTAGTTGCAAGGTTGCAAGGTGCAATAACTTGTCTTTTTTTTTTTTTGGATTACGTGAGAACATGTTCAAATATGTGCCAGGTCATTGGATTCCTAAAAATCTTCAAAGTATGTGGCAGCCCCTCAATCTTTGTAGCTTTTATCTCTGACTCATTGGAATGTATGATTTGATGATGGTAACAGAACTACTCACCATTTCCTGTTCATAATTTCATCAATATAGTAGACCAGTATAATTTTCTCTAGAATGTCAAGACGATCTAGTTTCCTTTTTACTACATTTTTACAGAGAACAGGATAAATAACATAGCTCAGGGACAAGGCAGTGAAAGTGCATTGCTGTCCTTTCCACATAAACGTGAATTTCTTTTATCTTCATTATTGATGAGGATTGAAAAGAACACATTAACCAGATTAATAGCTACATACCAACTGCCACTGCCTGATCAACAAGTGATGTTGATCAGTTCTAGTCAACATATGACATCTGATACAGACATGCAACTGTGGCTCTCATTTGGTAATTTCATGGTAATCAGCTATTATCTATATTGATGTCAACCAGACAATGATATGGTGATGACCACAATACCTGTGCCTTCACATCTTGATTGTAGCATTAAGCTTGGATTTTCATGGAACATGGTATTCTGATTTACTATCTTAAGTGGGTATGGGTAACTTCAAAGCCTTATCCTTGGCCTTTTATATAATAATTGCTCTTATTGCACAGCTCAAGGAACCATGTGAGTGAGTGTTCATTAGCTGCTAATCATATTCATCCCAATTGTACACTCAGGCACAGGGGAAATAACAGAATGGGTATACAAACTCATCGTGAGATAGTCTTTGGAGAGGATTCATCTGCCCTTCAAAAGCTCCACTCTAATTGAGGCAGTGGGGTATGATGACATAGCATGTCTCCTTGTATTTTTGTCAGCTTAGAAACATATCTAATAGTCCTTGAAAGGTCAGAGTCCTCCTCTTTCCCCAGTGCGTAACTTAGTCTGGTAAGTGGTCACAGTTTCTTCAGATAATAAATTTGGAGCATGTTTATTGTATATATTTGCTGTAGCAGTATATACAATATACCTTCTTTAAGGGGACCTTTAGGGATCTTTCCTTGGCAGTGAACATTATCCTCTTTAATGACTCTCTTTTTGAGAATTGGATCAGATCTTAAAGCTTGAAGCTTGATGAATAATTGTGATTTTCCACTGTAGCAGCTGAAATCAGCCTTCTGTTCACCAGCAGTTGATTTTTGTCTATAGTCAGCTGCCCATCTACCTCACTCTTGATTGACTCCTGATTGTCATTCTAGATTTGCTGCCGATTATGGTTATTATTTCCACCTTGCCTGTAACTGTTAAGTGTTGCAACCTGTGTCTGATGTTTTGGAATTCTACATTGCCATTGATAGAGAGGAAATGAGTTCCATCATGATATAATTTCCTTCTATCTACTCTGTCCTACAGAGAAGAGCTGCCATTGAAATTTTCAAAGATAAAACTGGCTACTCTCCCACACAAGTTTATACTTTATTTTGTTAGTAAAGGTGTATCTTCTGGGCTCTTCCGAGGAACACAGAGTCAGTTTTTCTCCCACTTCTAAATCTTTCTCCAGCACTCTGCCAACACAGTTCCAGCATCTCCACCATTATTACTATGGGCCATAAATGTGACTAAGTTTCAAAGAGGGATCCCAGTTCTGTATTAGGACTGGGTCCAGGTGTTCTTGCCAAGGCATTAAATCCTGAGTCATGAAAGAGTACTCCAATGTCAACAACCTCTCCTTTATTCAGATTTATATACTGTCTGCCCAACTTAACCCTCAAAATCCACTCCCACACATATTTTACCAATTTCTGCCAGAACATATAAGCCAGTAATACAAAATGTGAATCAGCTATTTCTTTCTGGAAGAGGGCTTGTATTTCCCCACTTAGTGTACCCTGAAATGTGACTTTAATTATTGGTTTGGAAACTATAAGGAAAGGCAATGGTGGGTCTTGAGGAAGAAACATCATCTTGCTAGGCATCTGCTTCAGGTGAGATCTGGACAGTATCTTCAGGTAAGAAGGACTCCTCTCTGGCAGGGGCAGTGGCTGCTTATACCAGTCTGGAGGATCCAGGAGAACTTAGGGTTCAATCTTTTTAAATGAATCTACAAATATCCCCATATCAAGTTTTAGGATTCTACTACTCTCCTATTATGGCTGTGTCTTCAGCTTTGAAGATTTTTCAAGGCTGCACATTCAGTCTCTTCAGACGGTTTCAATATTTGACCTGACTTTCAGCATAGAACTACTCTTTGATTATAGGAGTTGAAGGTCTCTTTTTACCCATCCATGGAGGCCTTCTGATCTTCACAGGGTGCACCTCACAGGAGATAGCTGAACCCAGCATATTATTTTTATTTCATACTCATATTTGTTCAAGAACTTTAAGGCATTTAATGAAAGCCAGTGAATTCCATAATCCTTATAATTACTATTGTCCAATATCAATGAAAGTAGTACCTTTCTTTTCCTCTGTATTTTATCACATCCACTACAGATGAGAGCTGTGTGTTGTTGTTGCTGCTGTTGTTGTTGTTGTTGTTGTTGTTGTTGTTTTTGAGATGGGGTCTCGCTCTGTTGCCCAGGCTAGAATGCAGTGGCATGATCTCAGCTCACTGCAGCCTCCACCTCCCAGATTCAAGCAGTTCTCCCACCTCAGCCTCCCGAGAAGCTGGGATCAGAGGGGTGTGCCATCGTGCCCTGCTAATGTTTGCATTTTTAGTAGAGACGGGGTTTCACCATATTGGACAGGCTGGGCTTAATAATTGAATGGTACTGCATGTTAGGTCTTATCACCATCCTATTTACCACCAGTCATTCAATTATTGGTATCATCTGAATGCAAACAATCTAGTGATAGGATCTCATTCTTCTGCTTTGCAGGATCATTGCTGGTACCAATTATCTTTTGGTTTCCCTTAAAGCAATGCCTAAAGTAAGAACTTGGGTACCATTAAAAAATGGGCCCAAAACTCCAACAGATACTTCACCAAATAAGATATATAGACAGCAAATAAACAAAAAAAAGATACTCCACCTCATCCAGGAAAGATACTCCGCCTCATCCAGGAAACGCAAATTAAAGCGACAATGACATGGCACTACACATCAATGAGAATAACCAAAAATCAAAAACACTGACAACATCACATGCTTGTGAGCATGTGGAGCACCAGGAATGCTCATTTATTGCTGGTGGGAGTGCAAAGTAATACAGCCACTTTGGAAGAGAGTTTGGCAGTTTTTTATAAAAGTAAATAGGCCAGGCACTGTGACTCATGCATGTAATCCCAGCACTTTGGGAGGCCAAGGGGGGATGATTACTTGAACCCAGGAGTTTGAGACCAGACTGGGCAACATGGTGAGACCCTGTCTCAATTTTATTTAAAAAAAACTAAATATACTCTTAGCATGTGTATGATCCAGCAATTATCCTTGGCATTTGCATTAGTTCATTTTCACACTGCTATAAAGAAACTACCTGAGACGGGGTAATTTATAAACAAAAGAGGTTTAATTGATTCATAGTTCAGCATGGCTGGGGAGGCCTCAGGAGACCTACAATCATGGTAGAAGGCAAAAGGGAAGCAAGGCACTTCTTACATGGCAGCAGGAGAGAGACAGAGAAAGAGAGTGGAAGTGTCAAACTTAAAACCATCAGCTGTTGTGAGAACTCCCTCACTATCACGAGGACAGCATGGGGGAAACACATGAGGGGCACGCAGATTTTTGTGGCCTGATTATTCATAATTACCCAAACTTGGAAGCAAGTAAGATATCCTTCAGTAGGTGAGTGGATAAACTGTGGTACATGTAGACATTGACGTACTATTCAACACCAAAGAGAAATGAGCTATCAAGCTATGAAAAGACATGAGGGAAACTTACGACGCATATTATGAGGAAAGAAGCCAATCTTAAAAGGCTGTATACTACAGGACTTCAATTATATGACGTTCTGAAAAAGTCAAAATTATGAAGACAGTAAAAAGATGACTGGTTGCCAAGGGTTACAGGGAGGAAGAGATGAATAGGTGGAGGAGCACAGAGGATTTTCAGGGCAGTGAAAAACTTTGTATGACACTATAATGGTAGACACATGTCATTATAAATTTGTCTTAACCTATAATAATATACATCACCAGGAGTGAATCCTAGTGTAAATGATAGGCCTTGGGTGACAGTGATGTTTTAATGTAGGTTCACGGATTATAACAAATGTTCAACTGTGGGGCAGGATGTTGATAATGGGGGAGACTGCATATGTGAGGACAAGCAGTATATGGGAGTTCTCTGTATCTTCTGTTTCATTTTGATGTGAAAGTAGAAGTGGTCTAAAAAATAAAATATATTAAAAAAAGGAATTTGGCCATAGGTAGTTTGTTTGGCAAGTGATCTCACAAAACCTGAGTGGTCACAGAGGGAGAGTGAGATAGGGAAAAAAGAAGAGCCAGTGTAAGGATACTTTATTGAGGTCAGTGCTCTAGGCAACATGGGACTTTTGAGAAAAACAAAGAAAGCCTGCAAGAATTACCCATCTGAAAGGTGGGAGTCTGAAACATTTGTCTTCTGACTTCCCTCTTGTGAGCTGCTCTTGTTTAAGTGGGCAAAAATGCTTCTATGACATTATAAAAGGCCTTGAGTTGCAACAGGAAAAGACAAGAGAAGCAGACACTTGAGGTGAGATTTTGGCAGCAGGAGGTGGTTTGGAATTGTTCACAATAGCACTGCTAGAATCAAAGAGTGCAGATCAAGATGTAAGGATTTAGGAAGGAAGTCTAGGCTAGACATATAAATGGGAAAATTATATAGAGGTGATATTGAAAAGATGAGAATGAATGAGATTGTAAAATATAACTTCTATTTTAAGAGGACAATAAAAGAGAATTCAGTGAAGAAGACTAAGGATTGATGATCTGCAATGTAGAAAAGGAATCAGAAGAGCATGATGCCACAGAAAACAAAAGAAGACAAAATTCTCAAAGGAGAGAGTGGTTTACATCTTCAAATAGAACAGAGAAATCCAGTAAAATAGGTGGCAGAAACATTCACTGTATTGATCATAATGTATTACTTATACAAAAAGTAAATCATTGTTGATATCTGTCTTTGTAAATTTCAGTAAGGTAGAAAGAATAGAAGCTAGACTACAGTGGCTTAATACATCAGATGAGAGGGAGTAGAAACACTGAAGATGGCAACACTTTCAAGGTGATTCCAGAAGCAAAGTAGAGATACAATATTCAGGATTAACAGGAAAAGGGAAGATTCCTTCTTGGGTGGGTATTTAGGTTCCAAAGCTGTGAATTATTCACCTCAAAGGTTTTGTTCAACTAGCTCAGTTGACTAATTCTTCATTGAGGAGTTAGATCTTTAGCCAGTTAATAGGACTCTCAGCTACTTTAGGAAATGCCTTCCTTTTATTTATCCCACCACTTCCTCTTACAAAAGGACAGGCTTGGGTTACAACTTGGTTGTGTTCTACTCTAACCACCAGAATTTGAGTAAGGGCCGGGGTTGTCTACAGCTCGAAAACAGGAGGAAAAAGTGATTAAAATAAACACAAAGCTTGTTTACATTTTCACAGGAAACTTCCCACGACATATTAAAATGGAAACAAAGAGATCGGATTCAAGAAAGGGATGCAAATGTTGAAATTTTTTTAATCCATGGAGGCCAATTTTCTTTACAGTAAAAAGCCCTGGAAAAGAAAATTAGCCAAATGCACTACTGTTTTGCTGGCTGCCAGCTTTTCAGCATCCGGACACATTGTCGCACTAATTTTCTTCTTCATTATAGGCAGGCAGGAGCTTGAAACTCCCTGCTGAAGCAGAAGGAATCCGTGCAGATGCATATCGTAGGCAATTGCAATGTGACTCACACGCAGAGGCTGGGAATCTTGGGAGTTGAACTGAGGACAAAATGGGAGGGATTTGCGCTTCCTAGGCTGGTCTTGGAGAGGCATTCTCAGGCAAACTCACTCTACAATCCCGTTTTTAATGTAAGCTTACTACTTAGCTACACAGCGCATCAGGCAGAAAGATGATGAAGACTGTAAAGAAAGCTAGTGTTTGTTGCTTGCTTTTTTAACCTCAACTTTGTGCTTCACTGTGCTCTGTTTATTCTGAAGCTTCCCCAGCTTTACATATGAGTTTATAAGAAAACTTTCTAGCTAAGATTGGTGATGATGATAATAATATTACTTAAAATTTGTAAAGCAATTATTACTGGAGAGTAAAAAGAACCATGTGGATCTTAACCCTTGGAAGATTTTTTAGGAGATATTAAGGTTAAGACTGACATCCAATTATAACAAGGGATGGGTAGACAGCTTTTCCTCTTCCTCCTCCTTTTTTTCCTCCCCTCTTCACATTTCTCTCCTTCCTTCCTTTCTTTTTCATCATTCCTCTTTCTTCATAGGGCTGCTATTTCTGCTCTGATAACCTGTGTTTCTCACAGTGGCTACCATATTGAAGGACGAGAACAAAATGATGGAAGGTGTTAAAGTATCTGCTTCATTAAAGGCAACAAAACTAACACAAATTCAAGAACACATATCTCCAGATACAGAGAAAGAAACTTCTACTGGCCTGAATTGAAGACCAGACACAGAAGCATATCCCTCTCAGCACCTTGATGATCACAACCAAAACAAAAAGTTTGTGATGTTGGAGTTATAAGAGCTTTAAGGTCTACTACTTAAGGAAGACATTTGCCCAGGCTATTGCTGCAACTAGACACTGAGAAAATACCGATGGAAGGATTACAACACCTGTGACTGCATCAGGAACCTTGCTTGGGCTTCAGGTGATGTTACCAAAAAGTGGTATCTCATGGTATCTGGAAGAAGACACTTAAGAGGTTTGCCTATGATTTCAAATAAATTGTTAAGGATGAGGTTGCAAAAATTAACAAGTCTGTGGTGAGATGGCAAACAACTTTCACCTGGATGTGGATAAGGATGCTATCGAGGAGTTCCTGCAGGTGGTTCTTGAGGAACTGATTAATGAATTGAAACTGGAACAGAAATGCATAGCTGAAGAATAGGCAAGAGAAAAGGAAACTGAAGGAGAAGAAAAAGAAGGACCTCCAAGAAAATTCACAGCAAAGGGTTTAGCAGAAGCTTTTGCAGAGCTTAAACGCTCCTTAAAAGGTTTGAAAACATGGACCTTAACACTGAAAGATTTTCATTTATGGAGAGGAATGTTCATGGTGCATTTTCTGCTTCCAAGCAAATCTGTAATGAAAACAAGAAACAAACCAAGCAAACCATCATGAACATGTTTCTGAAAAGAGTGATACCTCCTCAAGAAGAGCCTCAGCCAGATTCTTCAGGAGGTATTCCAGAGAAGACATTGTTGTCATAGGAGGTGACAGCTCTATGAGTGCTTATTACTTGTGAAGACTTTCCAGTGGCACAAGATGTGAAGATAGAAAACAGAGATGTTGATTATTCTGTAGGCCTAGGCTAATATGGGTGTTTATGTTCTAGTTTTAACACAAAATTTCAGAAAGTAAAAAAAAGATTCTAAGGATTAAAAAAATTTCTGTATAGCTGTACAATGTGTTTTAAGCTATATTATTTAAAGACAGTCAAAAAGTTGGAAACATGTTTATGTAGTAAAAAAGTTACAATAAGCTAAGATTATTATTGAAGAAATTTTGAAATAAATTTAGTGTAGCCTAAGTGTTCAGTGTTTATAAAGTCTATAGAACTGTATAGTAATTAATGTCCTAGACCTTTGTATTCACTCATCACTCACCTACTGACTCACCCAGAATAATTTTCAGTACTGTAAGCTCCATTCATGGTAAATATCCCATATAGGTGCACTATCGTTTATCTTTTGTACTATAATTTTACTGTACCTTTTCTATGTTTAGATGCACAAATACTTACCATTGTGTTAAAATTGCCTACAGTACTCAGTACAGTAACATGCTGCAGAGGTTTGTAGCCTAGGAGCACTAGGCTATACCATATAGCCTATGTGTGTAGTAGGCTTAACCATCTAGGTTCCTTTAATAGGTTTGCACGATGACAAAATTGCCCAGTGATGCATTTTCCAGAGTGTATCCATGTCATTCAGTGATGAATTCTGTACTTTTAGAATATTAGATACTATCAGATATTAGAGGAAAAGTTGATCTTGTTAATACCCAATATGGAAGATGCTGGAATTGTTCAGGTGGACATTTAAGTTACCTGTGCTGGCCTCACATCTCAAGACCATGTGGAAGGTTGGCATACATTTGCCAGGTGAACACTCTCTGTTTGTCTGCCCCATTGTTCTTAGCTCAAGTTCTACCCTGAGCTGAGATGCTTGCTTCTTGTTTCAGCACCATTACCTTTGACTTGTGCATTAATGAGACTTGAGTGGTCTATATTTTCCAATGGTGAGGAGAAACAAAAATGAAGTAGAACCTTGCTCTGTTAAGTACCCTTTGACTCCTCTAGGTAATTCTGATTCTTCCCTAGGTTGACAGGGTGGGATTTTTCTTTTTATAGGTACCCTTCCTTCTCTCCCACCCCTCAAGAGCATAGTAATACATCAAAAATATCATATTCTAGATGCCCAACTGTAGCTGAAAAGTCTGTGGGATGTATAGCCTCTTTCTGGGACTCAGCACAACAAGAAAGTGCCTTGGCTCTTCCATAGGGCCAATGCTTATAGACTGAAACATAAAAGGTCTGCACCATCTCTGGGCTCTGCAGATTTGTGTCTGTCTAACAATAAGATTACCTGCCCTTTCCCAACCACACCCTTCCACGCATAACTCTTGTGTTATGGTTTGGATCTGTGTCCCTGCCCAAACCTCATGTCAAATTGTAATCCCCAGTGTTGGAAGTGGGGCCTAGTGGGAGGTGATTAGATCATGGGTGCAGTTTCTAATGGTTTAATATCTTCCCTCTTGCTGCTGTTCTCATGATATTGAGTGAGTTCTCATGAGATCTATTTGTTTAAATGTGTGTAGCACCTTTCCCCCATCTCTTTCTCCTGCTCTGGCCACGTGAAGACATACTTGCTTCCCCTTTGCCTTCCACCATGATTGTAAGTTTTCTGAGGCCTCACTAGCCATGCTTCCTGTGCAGCCTGCAGAACTGTGAGCCAATTAAACCTCTTTTCTGATAAATTATCCAGCCTCAGGTTTTCTTTATACCAGTGAAAGAACAGACTAACACACTCTACTTCTGGCTTTCACAAGCATAACAAAGAAGTTAAGTTTTGTGATCACACTGGACCCTGAATCTTCTCAGTGGAATCAGTGTTCCCTTTGGAATGGAGGCTTAAAATCCCCTTGGGGACAAAAGAGCTGGTCTTTTTTGAAGTTAGAGATGAAAAGAGACTCTACCTTTCTTCCCTCAATTTGGGAAGGACCATGGCACTTCCCATGGGACTCTATTATCCACCCCCACCTGCAAATTAGCTCAAGGTTTTATTGTTTAATCACTTCATTCTCAATATTGTATACATACAATAGCATGTTGAAAACAAAAATGCTCTTGAGGGGTGGGAGAGAAGGAAGGCACTTAAAGTTACAAAAGCAAGACAATTTTATTAAACTGGAACCTAACCATGGAACTCTTGGCTATAAAGCAGAATTTAGTTTAGGGGGTTTTAGTTTCATTACTAAAGTGATGCTGCATGAAGATCATCAACCTTTAAATAATACTCCATTCATGATTCAAATTTAGTTCAAGACCAATGGGTGTTCAAAATGAAGCCCTGAGCTAAAATCTTCATTTCTAGGAGAGTGGCTGCAGATGCTAATTTAGATTTACGAAGAAAGACAATGGTCTGTGGCAAACTAAGCAGAACAGCTGGGAAACCATTGGTATTCTGGGAGGACACTTCCTAATTAAGTTGTGCACCTCCCTCTCCTACTCTCAAGACCCATCAGTTATTGTTCATGGCAGATAACTTACCATTTATAATTGTTTTCATTTTCCTTCTTTAATTTCTTGGATTTTTATTTCTGCTAGGAAATTTTGAAAATTATCTAATCCATTGGACAGCTCTTTCCCTAAAGGAAACATAAACTTGAATTGAAAATTAACTATTGTTTCTGAGGCCCAGGCATGTAGAAGTTTTCTCCTTTTGCAAAAATATGACAGAATAAGCTTATCATAATTGTCCTTGCATGCACTGGCCCAGATTTCTCTCATAGACATACTGAGAATTGCTGGGGATGGAAGGAAGAGTGGCAAATGCAGGCATCACTTTTGATTTCAAAACATCAAGGAAGCCCTAGTTATAGTGAAAACTAAACTTTAGAAACTCATCCTATTCTAGGTGCCATTCTTAATTTCTTTCCTTACTCTGGTTCTCTCCTCCCCTTATCTCTGTCCCACCTTTTCCTCTACTTTATTTGCACTTTGAACTTGACCAAATTCAAAGTGCTGGGTTTAGGAAGTTTTGATGGCAAAAGGTGTTTGTTATCTGATCAAAAGAGTCAGTGGTTCTCAAGAAACCGAAGTCAAATGATTGAACTATTCACAATTCTGGTTTTCATGGGGAGGGCCAGTGTCATGGCTTGAATATCTATCTCCTCTAAAACTCATGTTGAAGTTTAACTGCCATTGTAACAGTGTCAAGAGGTGAGACGTTTAAGAGGTGACTAGGCAATGAGGTCTCTGACCCTCATGAGTACATTAACGGTATTGTCTTGGAAGTGGGTTTATTATAAACAGGTAAGTTAGGCCCCCTTCTCTTTCTCTCTCTCTTTCTTCCTTTATCTCTCCTTCTCCTTCTCCTTCTCTTTTCTTCTCTTGCAGTTCTGCCCTCCACCATGGGATGAGTCAGCAAGAACGCCCTTGCAAGATGCCAGACCCTCAATCTTGGACTTCCAGCCCTCCAGAACTGTGAGCCAATACTTTTCTGTTCATGGTAAATTACCCAGTCTTAGGTATTCTGTTATAGTAGCACAAAATGTACTAAGACAGCCAGCATGATGGGAAGAACATAGTGCCAACCTTTCCCAGAAGCTAATATGGTAGAAGGAAGGTAATGTGTTTATTTCCTAGCCCTTCTATTATCACAGACTAGTTGTACCAAACTCAGTCTTCACTTACTTTTTATAATCTCATATGTTTTCTTCCCTTTCCTCTGCTTAGGCACAGGTTTCTTGTTTATCAAACTATACTGAATACTGTATTAGGAGGCCAAAAGTGAGTATGCTGTCTTATAAAAGTCTGGCTTAAGAACAGTGATGTGCTGGTGAATGTTTAACAACTGGCTATCTGCATAAAAATTCCTGATTTACAGTACTTACTGATTTCTGTGGTGTAAATACTCCACTATGGCTGATTTCAAGCTACCAATGTGAGGCCACTGAACTTGGAGTTGGGAAAGAGATGTGCACCGTTGGCTTTTGTAAGCTAGTACTAGCTGGCTGTAGCACACCACTGAATATATGCTAAGTGCTTAGAACATGGCCTGGAATGCAGTAAAGTCTACACTAATGTGTGTTTTTATCAATTATTATTCCTCTTGTGACTATAATTGTGCTCTGTCTCTCTCTTCCTCATATTTTGTGTATATTTATATCCATATATATATATATAGATATAGATATATATAGATATGGCTATGGATATGGATATAGATATATCAGTGATGTGCTGGAAAACTCTCAAGAAAAAAAAACCCTTGATTTACAGCATTTGCCAATTTTGATGAAAATACCCATATGATGGGTGATTTCAAGTTGCCAATGGTTTGACACTTGGTTTGTAAAATTCCTGAATATTTAACAATCTGTCCCCTTAAGCTGGTAGGAAATTGCTCCAACACACAACTGTCATAAGAGCTGGTTTCCAGGGATATCTGTATTGTTGCAGAATTTTGTTCACAAATATTGAAAATGCAGGTTTTAAGTTTTAGATTCTGTGTAAGTGAACTTTTTCTCTTCTGAGTAATAACCTGTGAATAAGTGCTTTCATATACTTCTCTCAACTCTTTCTTCTTGCCACATCTGAAATATTGTATATCAAATTTACAAAAAGATTGTAGAATAAAACCTTCTATCATACAACTCATCTGAAATTTCCTAGAAAGCCTTATAAATTTAGAATCTTGAATATAGAATGTGTAAATTTAGAATCTAGATTGTCATGTTGGCTCCTATTAGTTATGAAGCCTCATAACTTTGGACAAATCCCAAAGAATAAATACCTGAAAGGATAGTGTGAGGTATGTGAAAGGATGTTAGAAATTGTGCATAAATAGATGGCAGGTTCTGATTGTCTCAAGAATCAATATTGGGCTAATTCTATATCTCCCTGTGCATTGAGGCAGTGAAGAGATGGATGATATAAATTTTTACTGTCAGGAATTTGAATAAAAAATTGATCATTAAGCTTAGAACAGTTTAGAGAAAATATGAGACTAGACACAATAGAAATGGTTGGATAGATAGGAAAGCAAGGAAAGAATGTACTAAGTAGGGGCAGCATATAAATAAAGTGACAGAAGTAGGAAAAAAAAATCAGTAGTATTCCCTGTTTACCATATGCCAGCCACTGTGCCTTGTGCTAGAGCTATAAGCAATGAAACAGAATTTCTGCATTCAGAGGTTCTGAAATCAAGTAAGGGAAGAAAGAGAAGATGCACCTGATTGGAGAAGATGGCTTGGGAAAAGTGCAAATTAGATTTTGTTGGGTAAATTGAGGTGAGTTGGTTGAAGGATGCTGAGTTTGCAATGATCAGTGACTTGTAATAAAAACAAGTCACTGTGGAATTGTAAGTAGATGAGCGACAGAATTAAAATGGTATTTTGCAACAGTCAATTTAGTTGAAATATGCAGAATAGATTAGGATGGAGACAGGGAGAGACAGAAAAAAGAATATGGAAATAATTTAGAAATGAAGAGTGTGAATTGAATTGATAACCTTTAGTCCCTAATTGTACGTGGAGAAGAAAAATAAAGAATCAGAGCTTTAAAATGGGTTGGGAAATTTTTCTGTAAAGGGCCAGATGGTATGTATTTTGAACTTTGCAGGTCACACAGTTTCTGTTGCAAGTACTCAGTTCTGTCATTGTAGAATGAAAGAGACATAGGCAGTACAAAAATGAATGAGCTTGACTGTGTTCCAATAAAATTGGCAATGATGGACTTGGCTACTTACTATAGTTATCTGGCCCCTGGTTTAGAGTATAGAGAAAGTGAGAAGGGTCATTGTCCAGGGGAGAGAATTCTGAATTCAGTTTTGAGTATGCTGGGTTTGAGATGAAGAAGAAAAAAATTAAAGTGGAAATACCCTAAGGCTTTGGAAATATAGAATTGGATTTAGATCTAGAAATCAGAACTCTAGAACTTTTAAATCTGGAACTCAGATACAGATTTAAGGGTTATCACTGTTAAAGTAAGAAAGTAGATGCACATTTACAGTCAAACTAGGAAATCAGAAGCAATCTAATGCAAGGAGTTGTTTAAACAAGTGACAAGGGAGCAAAAGAGACAAATGGGGAACAACCCAGAGATTAGGAATAGTATACACTGTGTTTAGGAGAGAGGTGCTGTTTCTGGAACTAAGGGACTCAGTGAAGTAGACTGGTGCAATAATGGCTTCCAATGAACCACATCGCCTTGTTTTCATGTCTTTTGCAATGTCATATTGCTGCTCTTCTCATCAATAAACAAAGTCTGTTTTTCTATTCCTTTGAATAAGACCTGGCCTTGTGACTTGCTTTGACCAACAGAATGTGGTGGGTGTGACATTGTGTAAGTTCTGGAACATCTGGGTAAGAGGTCTTGCAGTTCTAGTCTTGCCTCATGAAACCCTTAGACTACCATGCTGTGAAGAAATCCAGTCTAGCCTACTAAAAGACAAAAGGTCCTATGGAGGAGAATCAAGCCAACTACTAGAAAAAATTGTCAGACATGTGAGTGAAGCTAACTTGAGGCATCCAGCTCCACTCAAGACATCAGAGATGGCACCCAAAGCAGAGAGAGGGAGGGAGGGAGAGAAATATCCTGGCTTTTCCCATCCTTTATCTTTCCCTCAGTGTCTCCTGTCAGTGCCTCCTTTCTCCCTCTAGTGCTTGCCTTTGGTCAATGAAGCTAGCTAATAGGGGACCCAGGAAATGCAGCCTGCAAGATGAAGCAGAACTGGGAGAACAGGCCCAGGATCAGTATGGAGGATTAAGCAAATGAAAGAAAGCACTAAGTGGTAAGAAAAGCCATGGAGAAAGGAGGGAAGCTTCTGAAGAAGCAGAGGTAGATCAGTCAGACAGGTTGGAGTAGCAATAACACAATGTTGGCTTGAAATAAAAAATGAGAGGATTATAAGGAAGAAGGAGAGGTCTGATAAATGGCATCAAATAATACAGAGACTTCAAAGAAGGTAACTAACAAAAGAGACTATTTATTTGGTGGCACACAGTAATTAGGGACCCATGAGTGGCCTGTAAACATACATTAATTTTTCCTTCCCAAACTGTGGTTTGAAAATCCTCAAAGGTTTGTGAAAATGTCACAGAGGATTCATTAAAAATAGCAATGGTATCTGTTTTGATTTCTAGTGTGCTTTAAAATTCTTTGTTTGGATGGCATGTTTATAAAAACACATTATAAAAAATCTTCAAAGGATACCTCCCATTAAAAAACAGAGATGTATAGAAAATTAAGTTAATATTTAATTTTTGTTTTAGAAATGTTTAAATTAAGTGATGGTATGATTATTTCTTTCTTTCAAATGGAACATTTTGAGTCTTATGAAATGTATTGAGTGGCCATGCACAGGAATCATTTGATATAAGATAATTATATTTATGATTTGGTCACTCAATTGAATACCTCTAACCCTGGTGTTGATTTTAATTACTGTAGAGTGAAAGATTCTTTTGTTTTAAGCATCTTCAGAGTTTTACTTACTACATCCATGATGGAACCTTTGATAAAGACAAAAGCTGATGCTAAATGCAACTTAACTAGGAGTGCAAAAAATGATAATTCTGCTAATTTGTTTCAAGTTGTCTTATACAATATTGTTTCATTAATTGAGTCACAATTCTTTTGTTTGTTTTGAGATGGAGTTTCACTCTTGCTGCCTAGCCTGGAGTGCAATGGCGCGATCTCGGCTCCCTGCAACCTCTGCCTCCCGGGTTCAAGCAATTTTCTTGCCTCAGCTTCCCGAGTAGCTGGGATTACAGGCATGTGCCATCACGCCTGGCTAATTTTGTATTTTTAGTAAAGATGGGGTTTCTCCACGTTGGTCAGGCTGGTCTCGAACTCCGGACTTCAGGTGATCCACCCACGTTGGCCTCCCAAAGTGCTAGGATTACAGTTGTGAGCCACCATGTCAAGCCGAGTCACAGTTTATATTGCTTACTAAAATCTCTCGAGTACTTAAAAAAAATAGTGTAAATGGATAAACCCTATGAATATATTCAATAAGTAAGTTTTTTTTACTTCTTGCAACTAAAGATAACCCATATCTGTTATGTGACATTTTTAGAGAATTGCTGTTTTAGATATTTTCATATCTTATTATTTAAAAACAAAATGTAAATACTCTATGATTCCATTTACATAAAACTGCAAAAAGTCAAATCCAAATTATAATCACAGAAAGTAGTCAGTGGTTTCCAAGGATCGGGGTAGGGGTGGGTAATAGTAAAATATTACAAGGGACATTTTTTGGCTGATGGAGATGTTCTGTGTCTTGGTTGTTGAGGTGGTTACATTGCTAAATTCAACAATCTACATTTACAATGGTTGCATTAAACCAAATGTCAATGGGATCACAACATAGTAGATTAAAGGTGAGCATAAATTTCGTGCAACAGCTCACTATATTTTAAAAATAGATTTAATTAGACAATTCTGAATATTAGACCACAGATGCAGACTTTTGTCTCTAAGAACTAGGACCAGGACAAGAGTGAGGCAAGTGAGAGACTCAGTTTGCAAAATTTAAGGCAGGCCCTCACTGTCAGGTTCCTGAGAGCCCCAGCCCTGTACTTGCACATCTCTTAAGAGTGAGTACCTCATTTGCATTTGCCTCATCCTTTTTTGGTGACTTCATAGAATTTAAAATTTCATTTCATCTTTTAATATACATTGCTACCGCTAGGCATGGTGGCTCATGCCTGTAATCCCAGTACTTTGGGGGGCCGAGGCAGGTGGATCACCTGAGGTCAGGAGTTTGAGACCAGCCTGGTCAGCATGGTGAAACCCCGTATTTACAAAGAATTTGCTGGGCATGGTGGCACACGCCTGTAATCCCAGCTACTTGGGAGGCTGAAGCAGAAGAACTCTTTGAACCTGGGAGGCAGAGGTTGCAGTGAGCTGAGATCACGCCACTGCACTCCAGCCTGGGCAACAAGAGCAAAACTTCATCTCAAAATAATAACAATAATAATAAAAGTAAAATAAAATAAAAAAAATAAAAAAGTATGTTGTTACCTAAACCAAATATTACAAAATATATTGCCATCACATGTGTTGCCAAATAAAACTTTTATTTCCTCATTTTAGCTCATGTGATTTGTTGGGTTTCTTGAGTGTGAGGATTGCTACCTTTTACTTCTGAAGAATCTCAACCATTATCTCTTGGAATGTCACCTCTCTGCCTCAAGTTTCTCCTACTAAAACATTGATTACATATATATATTAGAACTTCTACGCCTGTTCTTTATGTCCTTTAACCTCTTGTTCATATTCTATCCCTTTGTGCTGCCTTCTGGATCAAAGCTTGAGGTCTCTCTTTGGTCATTTGTAACCTATAGCTTATCCTGTCCATTGAGTTTTCAATGATTATTATTTCTATTTCTTCATGTTCTATTTCTTTATCAAATCTGCTGACATACTGACAATCTCTTATACTTCTTTAAGAAATTTAAATTCATTCTTTAAAATTTAAATATAGATAATATCACAAAAATTGCAGATATGAAGGTCAGATTCTCTTATTTATTGTTTCTACTGACTTTTGCTAATGGTGACTTGTTTCTTTGGGTGATTTAAAACATTTTTATGGTAAGCTCATATTTCTTAGAAATTTATTTGGAAATACTTTGTGTCCTGGGTTTAAGGAGCTCTCCTTTGAAAAGTTTCTGTATTTTCTCTTTTCCTTTGCCTTGGATGAACTAACCACCATGGGTCACTTTAAATTCTGTGCTTGGGATTTTTATGGCTTATACAGGTAGAGTGCATTCTAGCCTCAAATCTACATGAAGACTAATTTAGTATTAAGAGTCTCATGAAAGAAATTGTTTTTTTTCACTTAGGACCAAGGCAAGATTTCTTACCATTTATTTTGAAGGTGGATATGGAGGCTTAAGGAGGTTAAAGTCATACACATAGAAGAGAAAAGAGGATGAATAGATTTGTAAGACTTTGAAGGCCATTTTCCCCTTATACCAAATGCCTTCAAATGACTTGTGTTGATAAGTGGACCTGACTTCAACCAGGTCTAGAGTGGGTAAGCAAGTTAAAGAGTTAGTTTGCAGGAAGCCATGCACATCCAACTGCTAGAGTAGAATCAGAAATAGTACTAGGATCCAGTCATTTGCAAAAACATGGATAGAACTAGAGATCATTATGTTTAGTAATCCAGGCGCAGAAAGACAAACATTTCGTGTTCTCACTTATTTGTGGGATCTAAAAATCAAAACAATTGAACTCATGGACATAGAGAGTAGAAGGATGGTTAGCAGAGGCTGGGAATGA
>NW_016805294.1:556267-579357 GCF_001698545.2 Rhinopithecus bieti | reverse complement strand
AAGTGCAGGGGGGAGGTGGGGATGGTTAATGGATTAAAAAAATAGAAGGAATAAAAACACTATTCGATAGCACAACAGGGTGACTATAGTCGATAGTAATTGTATATTTTTAAATAATTTAAAGGATGTAATTGGATTGTTTGTAACTCAAAGGATAAATGCTTGAGGGGGATACCTCATTTTCCATGTTGTGCTCATTTCACATGACATGACTGTATCCAAACATCTCATGTACCTTATAAATACATATACTATGTACCCACAAAAATAAAAAATAATAAATAGTACTGGGATAGAAGTCTGATGAAGGTTGCTGGATCTTTGTGGCTAGTGCCTCTGAGTTCAGCTGCAAAGTTCAGCTGGAACCTAATGTTGCTATTGTTTGGCTGGACAGGCATTCAGCTAGGGACATAGGGTCAGGAGGAGCAGGACAAACCAAAACTGCCAGTTTCTAGTTTTGTCTGTTTCTCCCTGTCTTGAGCAACCATGATCTTTTGAGCATAATGGCCGTTGGTACATTTCCCCTCCCAAATCTCATCTAAACTTCTCTTGTAGCCAATACTAACCCAGGACTATATAGGGAAAGAAATTTGGGGAAATGTATTTCTAGCTTATCTAGGCAGATAATATACAACTACTAGAGGAGGAGGAATAATTGGCAACCTATCTATGCTGGTTGCATCTTTCTCTCATCTCTAACTAGATGAACTGTAGTGCTATAAATTCTTCATAAGCAACCACCAACTGCCTTACCTTCTCAGCACACAACTTATTACCCAGAGAGTGAGTGTGGGAAGTTGTATATTTCGAGCAACTACTATTAAAAGTGTATTTATTTTCTTGGGATGTTGGTTTCAGTAGCAAAAACGTACAATAGTTTTCTATCCATAATTCCTGCAACAGCTAAAGGACAGTATTAAAAAAAATTTATTCCTGGAACAATGTAAAGCTTTGTATTTTGGAGCTAACATTTAATAATGAATGCTTGTCGTTGACTGGTGACTTCCTGTAACCCTACATAACACGTGAGTGACTGATCTAATGAGAGAGAAACACAACCTTAGCAAGTTAATGTGACTCCCTGTTTTGTGGGCAAAGGTTGTCTGAAACCCTAAAAAGCCATTTCAAGAATAGGATCCTCTATTAGTCTACACTTTGCTTTTGAGAAAAGTTCTCAGAAAGATGTAACTTTAATTTAAGAGTTTCTTTCAAAGAACAGGTGTTAATGTAGTCTGTAATCCACTTAAGTTATAATAGATTTCACTTTTTCACGTGGGATTATAGAGAATGTATGTCTCCTTTTCCTCCAGTTAAGAACCTAATGAAGACATGGTCTGAGGATTTACCAATTTCTAGCACTTTTGGGCAGCATTTAGTATTTTCATTAATAATAATTATTGTATTTAATATTATAACATCATTATAATTGTTACACATTATAATTATTATTATCATTCCATTTGCTTCTCTTTTTCTTCCTGATGCTCTTAAAATGTTTTACCATTTGCAAAGTACGTCACAAACATTTTCTCATTTCCTGTCCACAACAGTCCTGGAAGGGAACATTTTACCATTTCCACTTTATAGATGCACAAATGGAAACTCAGAGGAATTAAGTGATTTGCCTGGGTTTTCTCCATCAATGTTAGAGCTGGGATCAGCTCAAGTGATTGTTCTATTCCTTCATATTTTTACCATTCTATTTTTTAAAGGCTGATTATTCCTATTTCAGACATTTTGTCACTTACACAATGTGAACCTTTCCTCAATAGAAATTGTGAAAAAATCACTGATTTACTCAACATTACCTGTTTAAGCAGCAAACATATGGCAATGACTTCTTAAACAAATTGATGAATTTGTATCATTTTTCATGCTCCCTTAAAAGTGATGTTTCAGGATCAATTTTCTAGCTAAATTACATATCCTCAATAAACTGATTAAATATGAGAACATTTTGACTTATTCAAATGGCCAGCCCACAGAGATGGGTAGAGGATATTTCCTTTTGCCCACACAGACAGAATAAAAAATGATTGGTCATGCACTGATAATTACAGTACAAAAGAAATGTGGCTATTTTTAAAGCACCATTTTTCTCTTTAAGACCCAAAGCTTCCCAACCTCTTATAAAAATCCATTCACCTGATATTAAAAGCTCCATTCCCTGCACCAAACCTCAATCTCTGACCTGAAACATAATGGCAAGTTCCAAGAAAATGATGCAGCCTCTGCCACAGTCGAAGCCTTTGTTGTTTGCACTTATTCTCACACGCAGACATCTCTCAATAGAGAGGCAGGTGCTGTTTGATTAAAAAAAAAAAAAAAAAACTGGTCCCCACAGTAAATGTGAACAGCAGTCAGAGCACATTTGCATTTTTTTATTTTGTGAAGAAAATGTTAGATAAGTTTGGAATCTTGGAATATCCTTCTGCAGTTCAGCATTTACTTCCCTTCAACATCTGCCAATTTAAGCATTTTAAAGCTGTGTTTAGTTATTAATTCATACAAGTTGTTGAGATGCAGGCATCCCAGTAGATGACAAACCAATGACAAAGAGAAAAATCACTGTATATTTCAACTAACACTCTGGATTTAGAATTAAAGGCTGCTTGAATATTCCCATTTCTTATTATTTAGAAAGGTTCTTTGGAGTTGCTCTTTGCAGACACAGCAAATTCATTGACAGGATTAAAAAAAATTTGGAGCTGGAATTTAGATGAAAGTGTTGCTGCTGGCATATCAATGCCAGCTACAAATCAGCACAAACAATTGTTCCATCATTAGCAAAGCCTGTGAACAGAAGCAGTCCTAATAAAGACTTCTGGCGCTCTCACTGGATTTGTTTGACTTGATTGCATCCTGCTACATTTACAATCTGTTTTGTGTTATCGGCACATAGACTGACAGACTTTTAAATTCACATTTAGAAAATTTGAGAGCAGTTTTCAAAAAAAAACAAACACTCCCCAAAAGAGTAATATATCAGCAGCAGTGACTTACACTGCCAATAAATAATATTTAGCCACTGGAAACAATCTGATACAATTAATGAGGAATCCAAGATGAGAGACCTAGATTCTGTTATAGATAAAACTTTGTGCATGTGGAGTTAGCGCTTTACATCATAGTTCTTTTTAATAACTAGGTCATTGTATGTGCTCCTGCCTTTACTAGTACAAACAAAATAGACAAGAATGAATATTTTCCAGAACTTTGGTCCTCTGAGATAAAAGATGCTGTGGGAAAGCAAAGATCTATTAAAATTGTGAATTCCAATGTTGTTATCATTCAGCTCAGACACATGAAGCAGCTAGTTGCATGCATCGTAAAATAATAATAACAGTAAATTCCTGTTTAATGAATATTTATCATCTGCCGGCCATGTGCTAAGTGCTTTACATTTTGTCTTCCTTTTAATTCTCAAACAGCACTATTATTATCTCTGTTTTACACACAAGGAAACTGTGGCAAGAGAGGCTAAGTAACTTGTCCAAGGTCACACAGCTCAGTGTCACAGACAGGATTCAAACTAAAGTTGGTTTGTGTCCAAAGCCTATGCTCTTCACCATAATGTAAACTTTGAAATTTGCGGTGAAGGTCACGTTTTGTAAGATTACCTTTCATGATCCTTCCCCAAATCACAAGTACTCTACATTTATCTTTTATTCTTTTTTTTTTTTTTTTTTTTTTTTATTAACTTTAAGTTCTAGGGTACATGGGCATAACGTGCAGGTTGTTACATATGTATACTTATGCCATGTTGGTGTGGCTGCACCATCAACTCGTCAGCACCCATCATTTCATCATTTATATCATGTATAACTCCAATGCAATCTCCCTCCTCCTCCCTCCCATGAATAGGCCCCGGTGTGTGGATGTTCCCCTTCCCTGAGTCAAGTGACTCTTGTTTCAGTTCCTCCTATGAGTGAGAACATGCGGTGTTTGGTTTTCAGGGGGGGGGGGGGGGTGTTCTGTGATAGTTTGCTAAGAAGATGGTGTTCCCAGCTGCATCCATGTCCCTACAAAGGACGCAAACTCATCCTTTTTTATGGGGCTGCATATAATTCATGGTGTATATGTGCCACATTTTCTTAATCCAGTCTGTCACAGATGGACATTTGGGTTGATTCCAAGTCCTTGCTATTGTGAATAGTGCCGCAATAAACATACGTGTGCAATGGTCCTTTTAGTAGAATAATTATAATCCTTTGGGTATAACCCAGTAGTGGGATGGCTGGGGTCATATGGTACACTAGTTTTAGATCTTGAGGAATTGCCATACTGTTTCCATAATGGTTGAAACTAGTGTACAATCCCACCACAGTGAAAAAGTGTTCCTATTTCTCCACATCCTCTCCAACACCTGTTGTTTCCTGACTTCTTAATGGGGGGGATTGCCATTCTACTGTGTGGAGATGGTATCTCTTGTGGTTTTGATTTGCATTTCCTGATGGCGAGTGATGATGAGCATTTTTTCATGTGTCTGTTGGCTGTATTTTTTTGAGATGGAGTCCCCACTCTGTCACGCAGGCTGGAGTGCAGTGGCACAATCTTGGCTCACTGCAACCTCTGCCTTCCAGGTTCAAGCAATTCTTCTGCCTCAGCCTCCCCAGTAGCTGGGATTACAGGCACAGGCCACCATGCCCAGCTAATTTTTGTACTTTTAGTGGAGATGGGGTTTCACTATGTTGGCCAGTGATGCTCACAGAAATTGCACCTATGCCTGTGGGGAAATCTTGTCCAGTCAACTGAAGGAAAGGGATAAACCTGAGCTTGGCTTATGGTCAGATTGGCTCAGTATGTAAAAATGGAAAGTGACTATAAGAAATATAATTATGGTAGTTACAACTTCTATAGTAATTATGCTTTTATAATAATTGGCCATCTCTCTGCATAGTGGGGAAATTTAGGAGATGTGTTCCTGCAATGAGGATTTCCTGTTGATTCTCATAATCCACATCTATCTTTTAGCCATGACAAACTAGTTAAACAACTGTGGGTTCGCAACAAATAGAAGAGTTTTAAGGCCTTTTTGAGAGAGCCTGTCCACTATGATATGGGACCCATGGAATAAAGAAGAGGATGTGTTTTCCTCTCTATCATTCTAATTTGCTGTATCAGAGTAAGTGGAGAATTAGCAGAAAAATGAACTCAGTTGTTTGTTATTCTATTTGGGTCAGCATACATAAACTGAGTGTAGATGACATTTAGGCCTAATTCTAGTTGGTTACAATGAGATGAATTAGATATAATAGTCTCCCTCAAGGGTTTATAATGAGGAGAAATAGATCTATGAGCAACTAAGTATTTAAAACAATGTGATTTTAACAGGGATAGGGCCAAAATTCATTGTAGATTTTAAATATATAACATAGGAAAAAAATTCTTACCCAAACATTTCTATAATTCTTGAATTTAAGTCCACCTTACAGATAAGATTTTTGCAACACTGAAATATACAAAGTTTCAGAGTCAATAGTCATTTCTGATAATTAACTGTGCTATTGTGGACAAGTCATTTAATTTCTATAACCTTGATTGTTTTCTTATGTAAGGTGTGGATAATTCTAACTCCAAAGACTGTAAGGATGAAGAAAGAAAACATTCGTAAAGTACCTAAAGTAGTACCTGGCACATACCAGCACTCAATACGTGCTGGCTTTATCCTACCTTCCATCACAAGCCTTATTTTTCTTCTTTCTGAAAAAAGAATAGGAAGGATGTATTTTAGTTAGTAATAACAGTTATAAAGAAGAATACATTTTGAGGTCATGTCTAAGGAGATAAGTGCATCCTGTTTTCTTCCTTGTGTTATTTAAAACATAGTGTTCAACCGTGACTTTAATGAGAAACAGGGGTTGTTGTAGATGCAGAGAGGGGCAGCCTCCATATCTACCTGTCTACACATGAAATAAGGGTCACTGCATTTCTTTGAAGGAAACCCAGGGCTCTGCTTATTACTCCCCTGTTCTGTGCAGTGAACACATAACATAACAGTTGCTAAGGACCCACTCTGCACAGAGCCTGAGCTGGGCCTTCCCATGTACATCGATCTCAAGTTCTTCTAACAACTTCATGTTCAAAAGATGTGGAAATAGGAGAGTTACAGAGTTAGAGATGGTCTGGACCAGGATTACAAACATTCTGTTTCTCTTTTTACAGAAGCCAGTTCTTCATTGTGGTCTGAAGGCTCTCTCTATTCCTGCTCCTTCCTTCTTCATCTTTCACAGAGTTTTCCCCCAATATATATCTTACATGTGTAATCCTGTTTTGTTAGCTCCTCCTGAGTTGACCTGAGTTGACGTAGATACCAAACATGTTCTGACAAGTCAAGTGGCAAGATGGAGCTTGGGGCCTGGCTCACTCATTTCTCGGCAGGCAAAGAGGACTGCATCGTGAGAGGAATGTGGGGCCTAGATAGTCCCTGGCACAAAGTAACAATCCAATTGCTGAACATTTCATCAGGGGTGACTTGAGGAAACATCCCAATGGGAAATACCCTTGCAGTCATGATGATTCAAGGATTTGAAAGAGATATGGGAATGGGGAGCACAAGGACAGAGAGTTGGCTGGGAATTACTATTATATTGATGCCCTGGAATGGGATAATGAGAAACAGAGAACCATTAACAAATTAATGCTAAGGGCAAGAGTCATAGAACCTCTCTGGTGGTTTAAGAAGGGGTTCTTTTCTCTTGCAGTGAAATAATGAACAGCTGCAAAACAGACTCCAGGATTTGACAAGTAGAATTCCAGAGCATCAGACATACTTAGATGCTCAGCCAAGGCAGACCATGGATGAAAAACCTAGGATCTTAAAACATGGGATGAACACATAAGGGTAGATTTCCCCAGAGATTTTGGCTCTGTAGACATCCCTGAATGTTCAAAGTTTACAAAGGTGGCTCATTCCTTTACAGTGAGAGGTAGCAATGCCTGAGAGTGGGAGATAAACCTCATGAAGTTTTAGAGACCTGTCATTTCAGTGATGTTTTTAGAGGTCCAAAGCAGCTCCTGGAGCAATATTAGATCCTGCTAGAGATGGAGCTCTTGACCATGGGCCACCAATTGTCCTGCCCATTATGAGCTAACTTCTGTCAGACTAGCCAAGGCATAAATATGAATTGGCTGAGCAGCAGTTTCTCATTAGATAGAAATGTCATATGCAATGACAATGAGCACAGGTAAGTTATGTGGGAAGGTAGACAAGACTCCCACATTAACCACCACAGTCACAGCAATGATGCTCACAGAAATTGCACCTATGCCTGCGGGGAAATCCTGTCCAATCAACCTAAGGAAGGGGATAAACCTGAGCTTGGCTTATGGACAGGTTGGCTCAGTATGTAAAAATGGAAAGTGACTATGAGATATACAATTATGGTAGCTACAACTAATTGATAAAAACTTGGCTGTTAAAGTATATACTTTTAAAATAGTTAAATATATGTGATTATTTTCAAGTTATTTTCTCTTGGAAGTAGAATTTTAAAAAATATTCATAAAACTGAAAATTATTTAGGTTATAGTTATATTTATACTTTTCTCTCTGACTACCTAATTTAGCATAATGAAGTTTTTAGTCTTTTACTTAAACATTTCCATCTGCCCAGCAACTGGAGTCCGTCTGGAATAATGTATTTTTATGAAATTGTATGGGTAACTCAAACCAGGATTACTCATCTGAAGAGAAAATGGTTGTATTTCATAGGTTTCACACATGAGCAAATTGATCTATAGCTGTGAAATGAATAATAGTGTTACTTGACTATGCAGTGAAATGAAAGTCTTGGAAATTATATAGTTGAGTATTTTGCATTATTATTGCTATTTTCCCTGGATTTCTCTTTGGGAGGACTTTTTTAAGAAAAAATTTTCTTTATTTTTCACCTTTATGAAACAATAAAAATGACTGTTTGATTAGTGCAGGGTTGGTAAGCAGTGCTGTAATGCTCTCTGGGTATGATGTCCAGTATAACACCTCTTAGGACAGATTTATGAGTTGAAAGTCAATGCAGTGCTTTTTTCAATTAGTGACTGATTCTGTCCCCAAATGGAATCATTTCACAATAAGAGATACAGGCTAATTAGATAATTCTGGATGCAGTTTTATTTCATCTCCTTGTCCATGCAGAGAACTGAGACAAGCCTTGGTATCCAGGTGACCTAGGTTTGGGCTCGGCTTCATCCCTGTATAAATGTTGTAACCTCTGGATTTCATTTAATTTGTTGTGCCTCATCTGTAAGATGAGAGCTTTACAGTAGGTTGTCTTTCAGTTCTTCCACCTTTAAATTTACACTTCTAGGGTTAGATTTCTGAATATAATTAAGGTTGACTGAAATAAATATCCAACTGGCCCAAAAGTACTTTCTCCTAAAACAGTCTCTTAAAACACTGTTTGAAGGTTAAATAGATTAATATGTGCATTGTGACTTAATCTTCTAACTAACAATCAATTGTGCCAACTACTCATTAATTCTCCCTCCAACAAGATGACATTAAAATGTCCCATTGTAATATTTTAAATTCTTTTCTGGCAGAGGCAGACCCCGAGAAATATTGTTCATACTTCAAAAACTCAATTGTCTGAATAGGTGGCACATGCCATCATTTCCATAACATATTTCATATAGAAATTCTCAGAAGATGGAAACACAGGATTTCCCATCTGTGGCATGGTACATGCTCTACCCTTCCCCCATTCTACTACTAACAATTGTCCTGCCTTAAGTTTATTCAGGTGTCTTTAAAATTTGCTTATGTTTCTGAAATTTTTGAAGTAATATAAAGTATATATTATAAACTTAATGTATACAAGTGAGATAGTATTTCCTGGTCTTTGTCTAAAAATTGCCTTTTTCATTTTATTCTAATATTTGTCCGTGTTCCTCATGTCTATTGACTTGAAGACACTTTTTATTCTTTACATTGCTTGATAACCTTTTGAAAATTCATCATGGAAGAATGACTATCACAGGAGAATGGGTACTTGGAAACCTTGAGGCATTACAAGAAAAGTCTTTGTGTAATGTGCAAATGCTTATAAGCAAGAAGGTAATTTGCCATGACCTTCATAACCCTAATGCTTACAACAGTGCGTGTTCTAGAGTAAGCAATCAGTAGATTTTTTTTTTTTTTTTTTTGAGGTGGAGTTTCGCTCTTGTCACCCAGACTGGAGTGCAGTGGCGCGATCTCGGCTCACTGCAACCTCTGCCTCCCAGGTTCAAGCGATTTTCCTGCCTCAGCCTCCCAAGTAGCTGAGACAACAGGCGCCTGCCACCACACCCAGCTAATTTTTGTAGTTTCAGTAGAGAAGGGGTTTCACCATGTTGACAAGGCCTGTCTCGAACTCCTGACCTCAGGTGATCCACCTGCCTTGGCCTCCCAAATTGCTGGGATTATAGGCGTGAGCCACTGCGCCTAGCCCCAGCAAGGTATTTTTTAAAGCCCAATGCAAGTGGTGATTGTCGGGCCAAAAAAGAAAAAAATCTCAAATATTTCGTAGCTAGCAAATGTCACCACATCCCACTCTGAATTTTGGAGATTTTTATCATGCCTAACAACAATATTGGAGAGTAAAATGTAAAAACCATTTCACTGGTTATAAAGCACTGGAAATATGATAATTAGGGCAGTCCAGATGCTCACTCTTCCTGTTGAAATTATATTGACATTATCATTTCATTTTGTTTGTTACTCATAACAGTATTCCCATCTTGGCACTTAAGCAGAAAAGCTTCACTTGTCATGGTTGTTTCACAGTTGATTCCATTATTTGACTTCCTGTTTTCACAATTTGCCAACCAATCAAATATATCCGTGGTTTTAAAACATGTGTCAACTGAACAGATATCAAGAATAAAATGCACGTATACATCCCAAAAGACCTCTGTCAAAATCAGTAAGATTGCACAAAGCAGGAACCTCGGATAGCACTTTAACAGAAGAAAATTGTCAGAAATTAGTCCATTCAATGTAGTATCTGAGCTTTAATAAACCATGTCTTATCTCTTTTGGCCAGTGGACAGTTTCTAATTGGTAAGGGTCCAAGGTAAGGCAAACAAATGCAAGGAAACCTGTCTGCCTGGCTTTATATATCAGCAAGATAGCCCTATCGTACATCAACGAACAGGCTTCTAGTTGACAACAGGAAAAATGTGACTCAGCTTATACAAAAGGGGAAGTCCCTGCGTTGGGCTCAAACAATGGGCCTGTCATTTTACTGCTTTGCTGGTCTGTCTTACCTTTTTGAAGATATGCAGGGGCTGAGGACTCAGCATTCTTCTCTGGGTCCTAGGCAGGGTCAGTAAATTTAGTATCTAGGGAGAGGCATTATTTCAGGGCATGAGCAGAGCAGAGGAAACAATGGGAACTTGTGGTCAGGCTGGTAAAGTGATACCTTAAATTCCAGGAGTACTTGATTTGGGAATGGAAACAGGACAGGCCCAGTAACAAAACAAGAGCAGCACAAAATCCTCCTTAGAATGGTGAGTCTCATGAATGAATTAAACAAAGAAAGCAGACTGTGAGAGATATGTTTATTTTCTCCTCCTATACTCACATATCTGCAATTCCCTCTGCAGAAGATGTTACTGCAGAAGCAGTAACAACCAGCTCATTGATGCAAAAACATTCTATGATATGACACTAAACACTGTGTATATGTGATTTACATTTTATGTGTTAATTTGAGTTTTAGAGGGATCTTTAAGTCACATAGGGCTGAGGAAAACATGTACTTCTTTGGCAACTGAGCTACATCTTACATAAAATAACACCACCAACACCGAACGGGCAGACCTCACTGTGGAGTCAAAGGCAGAAATAGTATGCTCTCCAAATGAGTCACTCCCAGAGGTCCTGTGGTCTTTAAAAACCTGACCACTATTATTCTCTGTGCTTATAGGTTGTTCTTAGTTCCTGCCTTGAGGCTTCCCTTCGCTTCACTGTTTCCACTTCTTCTTTATTGACGTTTGTGAAGTCTCCATTCTCTTCCTCTTTCATGGTAAAGTGATGGTAAATGTGGGTGATTAGGATGTTCAGTGAAGCACAGACTTATTAACAGGAACCAGGGGGAATGGCTAAATGTTGCTAGGGTTCAAAAGTTTTACATAAAAGACAATCACAGTAGTAAAATAGTTATCAGTAAGATCGTGACTTTTCTTGTTTCACTGAAAAAATGTTTAGTGCTTTTGACTGAATTATTTCTAGAGTAGGACAAATCTGTTTCATTGTTTTCCTATTACTTGGGGTCATTTTGTTCTGGCCTGTAGTATGCAATGCCCCAGAATATTATTATTATATATATATTTTTTTGAGATGGAGTCTTGCTCTGTTGCCCAGGCTGGAGTGCAGTGGTGTGATCTCAGCTCACTGCAAGCTCCGCCTCCCGGGTTCAAGCAAGTCTCCTGCCTCAGCTTCCCGAGTAGCTGGAATTACAGGCATGTGACACCATGCCCGGCTAATTTTTGTATTTTTTTTTTTCAGTAGAGGCGGGGTTTCACCATGTTGGCCAGGCTGGTCTCAAACTCCTGACTTTGTGATCCGCCCACCTCAGCCTCCCAAAGTGCTGGGATTACAGGCTTGAGCCACCGTGCTCAGCTGCCCCAGAATATTATTAAGGATAGGTTTTTACTTCTAGTATAATCATATCTTCCTTATCTTTGTATGCTTGATACACAGTCAGTGCCTGAAACCTGTCAATCACTTAATAAACATTTTTGATTGAATCAGTACATTTTCAAATATATTTTGATTAGTTACACTTTCTTTGAAAGAGTCCCCGCAAATAGATATAATTTTATAAAACTAGTACAGGGACGAAACTGAACAACAAAACTGGAATTCCCTCTCCTGGGCCTCTCCAGAAAATATAGCTGAGACTGATCCTTTTGGTCACCACAGAAATAAAGAATGAAGAAAAGAGCCACCAAAAGAAGCCTTTAAAGACAGCAAAGAGACTCTGTAGAGTTTTAGGACAGGTTTAGATAATTAAAACTCATCGCAGGGAAGAACCTTTAGGAAATAGGAAGGGCTGACTTCATTCCACCCACAAGATTTCCAGAATCTTTCTTGATTCAGATGAGAGTGGAGCTCCCTCTTCTCCCCATTCCCACCCCATTCTTGAGTGCTGTGCTGCTTCTCCTTTCTCTGTTCCTGTTCTCAACCTCCCGTGTCACACAATAGTAACAAAATGACTAAAGCCTTACTCACCGAGTGTATTATGTGAGCCGAAAACAAGTGTTCTGGCAGCTTGGTGAACTTACCAAATCTCCTGAGTCTCAAGGTAGCACTGGCTGAAAGTCCTTGATGGAGCTTGGAGAAGAAAGTAATACATCTGTTCTCAAATATTCACTTGACTAACTCCATCACCTCCTTCAAGTCTGGTCAAATCTCACCTTCTCAATAAAGCCTGCTTTGATTGTCCTCTTTAGTGCTACAAACTACCCCTTCCCCAACACTAACTTCTGGCATTCCCGATCTTTCTTACTCTACTGTTTTTCTTTTCAATGACGTTTATCATCTTCAAACATACTAGCATATCTACTTATGATGTTTATTTTCTATTCCTGCCTCCCATTTGAATGTAAGCTTCACAAATGCAGAGACCATTGTTTGTTTGTTAATGTATCCTAAGTCCCAAGAACAGTATTTATTGAGCATTTGCTATTGAGCATAGCAAATGCTCAATAAATATCTGTAGGATCAAAGAATTAGTATTAATTAGCTATTGCTATGAAACATGAAGTAGTTATTGCTTCTGCTCTCAAGGAATTTATATACAATATAGAGACAAAGCACAAACAATGCCCTGTAATACAGTATGATGAGGGCTAAACTATCAATATAAAACAAGAGCAATGGAATGAATAATTCCACAGAACAGTTCTCTGTTCTAGTAAGGTAGCCAAAGTGGATCACAAGAGAGGGATGATGAATGTGGAGGTATCGAGAAGAGATTTCAAGTGCACTCTCAGCTTATTTTTCCTCATTGGAATGGAGTCTTCTCGTTAGGAAGATGAGATTTCCTATCTTCCGTATTGCAACTTGAGCCAGCAAATGGAGTGGGAAGAATAAATTGGTAAACTGGAACCAACCAATTGAGTCTCTTGGCTTTCAGTTCTCTTTTTAGTCATAGTATAGGCCTCCTTCCCTTTCCCCTATCATTTACTGCAGGTATTGGGTCTTACAAAACCTATTATCTTCCCAGCCTGCTCAGTGAGGTTCTGAGTCAATCTAATCTCCTTGTGATAGCTTTGAATACACTTCATATTTCCTTCTATCATTTTAGAAGAACACTGTGTTTTGCATTTTCTTGATATTGATTTACTCCTGCTTATCTGCACCTTGACTTACATTTTCTGGAAGAGAAGCAGATGGCGGATGACTCATCAGTACAATCATTATGACTTTCTTTGCTGCCTGTGATAATTTGAGATTCCTGGTCTAGATTTTTTTTTCCACTTCTGCTTCAGATGAGTCATATGACTTCAGGTGGTGGATTAGAATCGATGCTTTATCTGCCCTAACCAGTTTTGAGTATCTTCTTTTAAGTCGTAAGAGTGTTAAAAGTTATGCTGCTGAGCAAATCCTTCCCAGTGAGAAGAATAAGGAGAAGTTTTGTTTTTGTAATATCATACTTCTATTGATTGGCAAAAGATTATTGTATTTATCATTACCCTCAGTATTTAAAAACCATCCAAAGCCTTCTTGGGTGAAGACTCTAAGTATATCTCAGGCACCTACTCCGTTTATTGTGTTCTGTGCGGCCTGGGAAAGTCATAAACAAATGAATTACATCTGTTTGTGAGACCTTTACTGATTTCTTAAGACAGAGGCTGGGAAACACAAAGGGAAAGTACCTGACCTTCCGGCTATAATATGCTCGTAAGTTTCTCTGGGTCACATTTATTTTTGCATACCTGAGTCAGAGCTACAGAGACAGGAGATATCTAATAGGTATTGTGAAATGGTGAACAAAAGAATGCATAGATTGACCTGATTTATTATGTGAGGAACAGCATGAAACCTGGAAATCCAGTTTCCATGTCTGTAGAAAGGAAAAATTATACTAGTCAACTATCTGCTACTAAAAAACACTGTAAAATAAAAGAAGCAACTGAGATCTGTGTGTTCAAGAAACTGCGTAACCATTACATTTATCCAATTTTCTAAGAAGGGACAATTGCCTTAGGAGTGCACTGAGTAAGTTCCATCTACAAAGTATAGTTGTAGGGGCTCCGAGTCTTTTGAATGCATTGTACAACACTGCTCTCCTAGCTGGCCAGTAGTCCCTATCAATAGCACTGGTCTTCAAGGTCAGGTAGTAAGTATCCTTGTACTTTTTCACATACATTAATTGGCATGAAGAGAGAGTGTTGAAGGTTTTCTCAAACCTTCTCCTTTTATAGGACTTTGTCACTTCAATTAGCACATGGTTACACACTAAGGCAGAATTTCCAAAGTTTTGTTCTGTGGATTCCTATACTCCAACCTCAGTTGTCATTGTTTAATCACCATACCCTTCTCAATTTTTCTTCATAATGTTTATTACTACCTGAAATCATGTATGATTTTAGTCTTTACTTTCTGCCTTCGTTACTAAGAGCATTAACTCTAGGAGCTCATGGATTTATCACCAGCACAGAAATTAGTATTTGGCATACTAGGCACTATATAAATATTTGAATAAATGAAAAGGCTTCATGATGTGATGATGTGAAAAAAGACTTGTTTTTTTTTCTTCAGACGTCGTCTTGCTCTGTCACCCAGGCTGGAGTGCAATGGTATGATCTCGGCTCACTGTAACTTCTGGCTTCCAGGTTCAAGTGATTCTCCTGCATCAGCCTCCTGAGTAACTGGGTCTACAGGTGCCCACTGCCACACCCGACTAATTTTTGTATTTTTAGTAAAGACGGGGTTTCACCATGTTGGCCAGGCTGGTCTCAAATTCCTGACCTCAGGTGATCCACCTGTCTTGGCCTCTCAAAGTGCTGGGATTACAGGAGTGAGCTACCGAGCTGGGCCGTGAAAAAAAGACTTCTATGGTAAAGTTCGTTTTGAAAATGTTGGAGTAAATAAAGATAAACAAGTTTATCTATTGCAGGACTCATTGGGTATTTTAATAAACTATATGTGTTTTATAAATATCAGGATAGGGATAAAATATTCTGTGTTCCCTCAACTGCTTTGATCACAGAATTTTTTTGCTTTTGGCCTAATGTTATGAGAAAAGTACATTTCAGTGAAGAGACACAATTGGGGAAATCTTAGACAGCCTTACTCCTGTAGCAGTGAGGCCTATTGGCATGCTGTAGGGATTGTTTCAGTCAGAGTCCCTAGAGGATGAGTTCAGGAAAGCTGGTCTTGTGTAATGAAGATATGAGGCTACAGGAGACTTGGAAGAATGGTGAAACACGGGAGGATCTGCAAAGACAGACTGAGTATCTCATTAAGCTCTCTTCAAAGTGCCGGAAAGATGCTACCAAATGGCAGATGCAGCTCGGAAAGAATTCCTGACCATGTCTAAAAATTATTACTTTTTTAAGTAAACTTTTTACACATAAACACATATAAAACATAGTGCAGAGACCGATGATTTTCACAAAGTAAACACATTCACATAACCAGCAATTAAAAACAAATTACCAAAGCCCAGAAGTTAACTTTTATGAATTTTATCTTTGGCATTGTTGATTTTCTATATTTTACATTTGTTTTCAATTTTAAAATCTTATCTGGGTTTTTTTCATTTTATTTATTTTTCTGTTTTTCAAGGTAAACACTTAGAATCATGGCTTTTTAGTCCTTTTCTTTCCTCTTTTAAATTTCCAACTTTCATTTTAAGTTCAGAGGTACATATGCAGAACGTGCAGCTTGTTGCATAGGTAAACGTGATGGTTTGCTGCACGGATTATCCGTTCACCCAGATATTAAACCCAGGATCCACTAGTTATTCATCCTGACCTTCTTCCTCCTCCTAACCCCCACCCTCCAACAGGCCCCAGTGTCTGTGGTTCCCCACCATGTGTCCATGTGTTCTCATCATTTAGCTCCCATTTATGAGTGAGAACATGCAGCATTTGATTTTCTTTCATAGTTTGCTAAGGATAATGGCCTCCAGCTCTAGCCATGTCCTCGCAAAGGACATTATTTTGCTTCTTTTTATGGCTGCACAGTATTCCATGGTGTATGTATACCATGTTTTCTTTGTCCAGTCTATCACTGATGGACATATAATAGGTTGATCCCATGTCTTTGCTATTTTGAACAGTGCTGCAATGAACATACAGTCTGCATGTGTCTTTATAGTAGACTGATTTATATTCTTTTGGGTATATACTCAGTAAAAGGATTGCTGGGTCAAATGGTATTTCTGCCTCTGGGTCTTTAAGAAATCCTCATAGTGTCTTCCACAATGGTTGAACTGATTTACACTCCCACCAACAGTGTAAAATCATTCATTTTTCTCTACAACTTTGCCAGCATCTGTTGTTTGGACTTTTTAATAATAGCTATTGAGTGGTGTGAGATGGTATCTCATTGTAGTTTCAATTTGTATTTCTTTAATGATCAGTGGTGTTGAGCTTTTTTTCATATGTGTGTTGGTCACATGTATGTGTTCTTTTCATAAGTGTCTGTTCGTATCATTTGTTCACTTTTAAATGGCATTGTTAGCTTTTTTCTTTTAAATTTGTTTAAGTTCCTTATAGATGCTGGATATTAGACCTTTGTCAGATGCACAGTTTTCAAAATTTTCCCCATTCTGTAGGTTGTCTGTTTACTCTGTTGATAGTTTCTTTTGCTGTGCAGAAGCTCTTTAGTTTAATTAAATCTCATTTGCCAATTTTTGCTTTTGTTGAAATTGCTTTTGGCATCTTCATCATGAAATCTTTGCCCATAACTGTTTCCTGAAGGATATTGCCTGAGGTTTCTTTTAGGTTATTTTTATAGTTTTGGATTTGATATTTAAGTCTTTAATTCATCTTTGTTTGATTTATGTATATGGTATAAGGAAGGGGTCCAGTTTTAATTTTCTGCCTTTGCCTAGCCAGTTATGCCAGTGCCATTTATTGAATAGAAAGTTCTTTCCCTTTTGCTTGTTTCTGTCAGGTTTGTCAAAGGTTAGATATCAGATGGTGGTAGGTATGCAGTCTTATTTCTGGGTTCTCTATTCTGTTCCATTGGTCTATGCATCTGTTCTTGTATCACTACCATGCCCTTTGGATACTGTAGCCCTGTAGTATAGTTTGAAGTTTTTGAAGTTGGGTAGCATGATGCCTCCAGCTTTGTTCTTTTTGCTTAGGATTGCCTTGACTGTTCGGGTCCTTTTTTGGTTCCATAAATTTTATTTTTTTTCTACTTCTGTGAAAAAAGTGAATGGCAGTTTAATGGGAATAGCATTGAATCTATAAATTGCTTTCAGCAGTATGTTCATTTTCATGGCATTGATTCTACCTATCCATAAACATGGAATGTTTTTTCATTTGTTTGTGTCATCTCTGATTTTTTTGAGCAGTGGTTTGTTGTACTCCTTGAAGAGCTCCTTCACGACTTTTGTTAACTGTATTCCTAGGTATTTTATTCTTTTTGTAGCAATTGTGAATGGGAGTTCATTCATGAGTTGGCTCTTGGCTTGCCTGTTATTGATGTATAGGAATGCTAGCGATTTTTGCACATTAATTTTACATCCTGAGACTTGCTGAAATTGCTTATCAGCTTAAGAGGTTTTGGGCTGAGATGATAGAGTTTCTTAGTTATAAGATTATTTCATCTGCAAACAAAGATAATTTGACTTCCTCTCTTCCTATTTCAGTTGTTTTATTTGTTTCTCTTGCCTGATTGCCCTGGCCAGAACTTCCAATACTACTTTGAATAGGAATGGTGAGAGAGGGCAAACATGTCTTGTGCCAGTTTTCAAGGGGAATGCTTCCAGATTTTGGCCATTCAATATGACATTGGCTGTGGGTTTGTCATAGATGGCTCTTATTATTTTGAGGTATGTTCCTTCAATACCTATTTTATTGAGAGCTTTTAACATGAAGGGATATTAAATTTTAATGAAGGCCTTGTCTGCATCTATTGAGATAATCCTGTGGTTTTCATCTTTAGTTCTGTTTATGTGATGAATTACATTTATTTATTGTGTGTGTTGAACCAGCCTTACATCTTGGGGATGAAGCCAGCTTGATTGTGGTGGATAAGCTTTTTGATGTGCTGCTGGATTTGGATTACCAGTATTTTGTTGAAGATTTTTTTCATCAGTGTCCATCAAGGGTATTGACCTGAAATTTTTTTGTTGTTGTTGTATCTCTGCCAGGTTTTGGTATCAGGATGATGCTGGCCTTATAGAATGAGTCAGGGAGGAGTCTCTCCTTTTCAATTTTTGGAATAGTTTCAGTAGAACTGCTACCAGCTCTTCTTTGTACCTCTGGTGGAATTCAGTTGTGAATCTGTCTGCTCCTTGGCGTTTTATTTTTGGTTGCTAGGCTATTTATTACTACCTCAATTTCAGAATTCATCATTGGTCTATTCAGGGATTCAATTTCCTCCTGGTTCCATGTTGAGAGGGTGTATGTGTCCAGGAATTTATCCATTTCTTCTATATTTTCTAGTTTATGTATATAGAAGTGTTTGTAATATTCTCTAATGGTTGTTTGTACTTCTGTGGAATCAGTGGCAATATCCCCCTTATCATTTCTGATTGTTTATTTGAATCTTCTCTCTTTTCTTCTTTATTAGTCTAGCTAGCAGTCTATCTATTTTATTATTAAAAAAAAAAATCTCCTGGATTTATTGATCTTTTGAAGGGTGTCTCTTGTACTTCCCTCAGTTCAGCTCTGATCTTGGTGATTTCTTGTCTTCTGCTAGCCTTGGAATTTGTTTGTTCTTGATTCTCTAGTTCTTTTAGTTGTGATGTGAGGTTGTTAACTTGAGATCGTTCTGAATTTTTGATGTAGGCATTTAGTACTATAAATTTTCCTCTTAACACTGTTTTGGCTGCATCCCAGAGATTCTGGTACATCGTATTTTTGTTCTCATTAGTTTCAAAGAACTTCTTGATTTGTGCCTTAATTTCATTATTCAAGAGCATGTTGTTCAATTTCCATGTAGTTGTATGGTTTTGAGTGAATTTTTAAATCTTGAGCTCTAATTTGATTGTGCTGTGGTCTAAGAGTCTGTTATGATTTCAGTTCTTTTATATTTGCTAAGGGGTGTTTTATTTCTGAATATGTGATCAATTTTAGAGTAAGTGCCATGTGGCAATGTGAAGGTATATTTTGTTGTTTTGGGTGGAGAGTTCTGTAGCTATCTATCAGGACCACCTGATCCAGAGCTGAATTCAGACCTTAAATGTCTTTGTTAATTTTCCATCTTGATTATCTAATTAATATTATGAGTGGAGTGTTAGAGTGTTCCACTATTATTGTGTGGGAGTCTAAGTCTCTCTGAAGGTCTCTGAGAACTTGCTTTATGAATCTACATGCTCTTATATTGGGTACATATATATTTAGGACAATTAGCTCTTTTTATTGAATTGAACCCTTTACCATTATGTAATGCCCTTTGTTGTCTTTTCGATCTTTTAAATAGGTTTAAAATCTGTTTTGTTGGAAACTAGGATTGCAATTCCTGCTTTTTTCTGTTTTTTCAGTTGCTTAGTAAAATTTCCTCCATCCCTTTTATCTGAGCCTATATGTGTCTTTGCATGTGAGGTGGGTCTCTTGAACACAACATATTCATGGGTCTTGTTTTTTAATCCACCTTGCCACTGTGTGTCTTTTAACTGGAAATTTTGCCCATTTACATTTAAGGTTGGTATTGTTATGTGTGGTTTTGATCCTGTCATCATGATTCTAACTGGTTATTTTGTAGACTTATTTATGTGGTTGCTTCAGAGTATCACTGGTCTATGTACTTCAGTGTTTTATAGTGGCTGGTAATGATTTTTCCTTTTCATGTTTAGTGCTTCCTTCAGGAGCTCTTGTAAGGCAGGTCTGGTGGTAAATAATTCCCTCAGCATTTTCTTGTCTGAAAAGGATCTTATTTTTCCTTCATTTATGGAGTTTAGTTTGGCCAGATATGAAGTTCTGGGTTGGAATTTCTTTTCTCTAAGAATTTTGAATGTTGGCCCTCAATCTCTTCTGGGTGTAGGGTTTCCACTGAGGTCCACTGTTAGTGTTAGGGCTTCCTTTGTAGGTGGCCTGGCCTTTCTCTCTGGCTGCCATTAACATTTTTACTTTAATTTTAACCTTGGAGAATTTGATGATTATGTTTCTTGAGGATGATCTTCTTGTGGAGTATCTTACTGGGGTATTCTGCATTTATTGAATTTGAATGTTGGCCTGTCTAACTAGGTTTTGGAAGTTCTCCTGGATGATATCCTTAAATATTTTCCAAATTGCTTCTATTTTCCCTGTCTCTTTCAGGTAGCCCAATCAGTCATAGATTTGGTCTCTTTACATAATCCCATATTTCTTGGAGGTTTTGTTCATTTCTTTTCATTCTTTTTTTTCCCATTCTTGTCTGTTTGTCTTTTCTTTTCAGAAAGACGGACTTCAAGATCTGAGATTTTTTCCTTCACTTGGTCTATTCTGTTATTAATACTTGTGACTGCATTATGGAGTTCTTGTAGTGTGTTTCTCAGCTCTATAATGCCATTTATACTCCTCTGTATACTGGTTGTTTTGGCTGTCAGCTTCTGCATTGTTTATCATAATTCTTAGCTTTCTTGCATTGGATTACAACGTCCTCCTTTAGCTGAGTCAAGTTTGTCTTTATCCATATTCTTAAGTCTACTTCTGTCATTTCGGCTATCTCAGCCTCAGTCCAGTTCCAAACCCTTGCTGGAGAGGTGTGGTCATTTGGAAGAAAGGGGAAACTCTGGCTTTTCAAATTTTAATGTTTTTATACCAAATCTTTCTCATTTGTGGGCTTATCTACCTTCACTCTTTGAGGTTGCTGATGGGTGTGAATGGGGTTTCTGTGGGTTTTTGTTGTTGTTCTAGTTTGTCTTCTGTAGAACTGGTGTAGTTTGCTGGGGGTCCACTCCAGACACCAGTCACCTCAGTTTTTCCAGTACCTAGAGGTATTACCAGTGAAGTCTTCAAAACAGCAAAGATGGAAGTCTGCTCCTTCCTCTGGGAACTGTGTCCTAAGGGTATTGACCTGTTGGCTGGCCCAAATGCATCTGTAGGAGGTGGCAGGAGACCCTGGTTGGGAGATCTCACCCAGTTAGGAGGAATGGGATTAGAGACCCACTGAAAGAAGTGGTTTGTTGCATTTTGGTAGAGCAGCTGTGCTGTACTGGGGATCCCTTCGGCTTCTGATTAGTTTGGCTCTCCAAGGCCCACAAGCTGGACCAGCTGAGTAGCCCAAACAACAAAGATGGTGGTGCACATCTCCCCACAGGCACTCTGTCTCAGGGAGAAATCAGAACTCTGTTTATAGAATTGGGGCAGTGGTGGCCGGAGGCCCTGGCTGGGAGTAACTGCCCACCGTGGAGGAATCAATCAGGGTTCTGTTTAAGGAAGCAATCTGGCCGCTCCTCAACAAAACAGTGGTGCCATGCTGGCAAACTGCCTCTGCCCTTGTTGGTTTGGACTCTCCAAATCCCACAGGCTGGAATGGCCAAGTTGCCTAAACAACAAAGGTGGCAATCTGCTCCTCCTTTTGAGAACTCTATCCCAGAGAGAGATCAGAGCTCTGTCCTAGAATACCAGTGGGGGTGGCTGGAGGCCCTGGCTAGGAGGTCCTGCCCAGTGAGGAGAAATGGATTGGGGTCCTACTTAAAGAAGTAGCCAGGCCACGTTTGGTAAAGCAGTTGTGCTGCTGTTCAGGGGATGCTTCCTCATCCCAGTCATTTGGAGTCTCCAAAACCTGCAAAGTAGAGTGGCTGATCGTCCAAACAGCAAAAATTGTGTCCCATCCTTCCCCTTGGGGTTAATGTCCCATCTCAGGCAGGCTCTACCCTGGTGCCAGTGGTTGGCTGGAACTTCAAGCCAGTAGGTCTTTTCTTGTGAGGGGCCGTGGAAGTGGAACCTGCAGAGGGATGTTACTTGGCCCCCTGGATTCAACCCCCTTCCCAGGGGTACGTACGGACCTCTTGCCTTGCCTGAGTTGCATTCACCTTTGTTGGGGATCCAGAGCCAGAGTATGAAAATCTCCTGGGTCTCTGTGTGTGCCTGAGCAGCTGCTCTGCTGAGACTCCACATAGCTCCACGTATCGGACCCAAGGCCCTGGTGAAGTGGGCTCATGAGGGGATCTCCTGATCCAATGGTTGCAAAGATCTGTGGGAGAAGCATGGTTTCCTGGAGTCTTACACTCACTCACTGCTTCCCTTGGTTAGGGGAGGGGGTTCTCTAGGCTCTGAGTCACTCCCTGGTGCACTGTCGCCCTGCTGTGCTTTTCATTTTCTGTGGGTCAAGTTGTTCTCCTGATCAGTCCCAGTGTGAGTATCTGGATATTTCTGTTGAATGTGCTGTATTTACTCACCCCTTTCATTCCTCTCTGGTAGCATGCATCATAGCTACTTCTAATTGACCATCTTGTATTACACCCTGCCCTCTTGTATAATTATTTTTTCTTTGAGATAAGGTTTCACCATGTTGCCTAGACTGGTCTCACACTCCTGAGCTCAAGTGATCTGCCTGCCTTGGCCTCCCAAAATGCTAGAATTATAGGCATGAGTCACTGTATCCATCTTCTTTTGTGTAATAATTATCATTTATTTTAATTTTACAAGTATTCACATCACACTTATTCCAAAATTGACCACATAATTGGAAGTAAAGCACTCCTCAGCAAATGTACAAGAACAGAAATTATAACAAACTGTCTCTCAGACCACAATGCAATCAAACTAGAACTCAGGACTAAGAAACTCAATCAAAACCGCTCAACTACATGGAAACTGAACAAGCTGCTCCTGAATGACTACTGGGTACATAACGAAATGAAAGCAGAAATAAAGATGTTCTTTGAAACCAATGAGAACAAAGATACAACATACCAGAATCTCTGGGACACATTTAAAGCAGTGTGTAGAGGGAAATTTATAGCACTAAATGCCCACAAGAGAAAGCT
>NW_016805294.1:547497-553690 GCF_001698545.2 Rhinopithecus bieti | reverse complement strand
TGACAGACTGGATTAAGAAAATGTGGCACATATACACCATGGAATACTATGCAGCCATAAAAAAGGATGAGTTTGCGTCCTTTGTAGGGACATGGATGCAGCTGGAAACCATCATTCTTAGCAAACTATCACAAGATGAGAAAACCAAACACCGCATGTTCTCACTCATAGGTGGGAACTGAACAATGAGATCACTTGGACTCGGGAAGGGGAACATCACACACCGGGGCCTATCATGGGGAGGGGAGAGGGAGGAGGGATTACATGGGGAGTTATACCTGATGTAAATGACGAGTTGATGGGTGCTGATGAGTTGATGGGTGCAGCACACCAACATGGCACAAGTATACATATGTAACAAACCTGCACGTTATGCACATGTACCCTAGAACTTAAAGTATAATAAAAAAAAATTTACAAGTATTTATAGCCCAAGACATTATTAATGTTATAGTTTGTATGTCAACATTCATTTAGATTTATCCACATTTCCACCTTTCTATTGCTTTTCATTCTTCTCTGCATTTCTGTTTGTTTGTTTGTTTGTTTATTTATTTATTTATTTATTTATTTATATTGTGTTCCTGCCTGAAAAATTTCTTTAATAGTTATTATAGTGTGAATCTTCTGGGAACAAACTTTTGGATGTTTTGTTTCTTTTCTCAACTGGAATGTATTTTCACCTTTGAAGTTCATTTTCACAGTGCATAGAATTTTAGTTTGGCAGTTATTTTCTTTCAGTACTTTGAAAATATTGCACTGCTTCCAGGCTTCCACAGTTTTTATCAAGAATTTAGATATTATTCTTATTATCCCTTCTTTTAAAAAGGGTGTTTTTTTTTTTTTTATTTGGCTGTTTTGAAGATTTTCTCATTATCTTTTTGTTTTATTTTGCTTTTACTTGTGTCAGGGTCTCACTCTGTCACCCAGTCTGGAATACAGTGGTGAGATCATAGCTCGCTGTAACCTCCACCTCCCAGGCTCAAATGATCCTCTTGCCTCAGCCTCCCAAATAGCTAGGACTACAGGCAGGCACCACCATACCCAGCTAATTTTTTCTGTAGAGGCAGGGTTTTGCCATGTTGTCCAGTCTGGTCTCGAATTCCTGAACTCAAGTGATCCGCCTATCTTGGTCTCCCACAGTGCTGAAATGACAAGTGTGAGCCATCACAACTGTTCCCTCATTATCTTTGGCTTTTAGCATTTTTTACTCTAATATGCTCAGAAAATTTTAAATTTATATATATCCTGTTTCGTTCATAAAACTTTCTGTATCTGTGGATTGATTTCTTTCATTAGATTTAGAAAATTCGTGACCAGGGTCTCTTAAAATATTACTTCTATCATATTCTTTCTCTTTTCCTTCTTATGAGACTCTACTGATATGTCATTTAGAACATCTCGAAGTGTTTAATATATTCCTTATGCCCTTTTTGAGTACATGAGCTACATCAATGAACAACAACATCAAAATGACTGCCTCATAGATCTTAAATTCTGGTAAGATTAAAGATAAAACAAATTATTTATTTTCATTTACAGATGAGAAAACAGACACAGAGAGAGGTTTTTTTTTCTTTTTTTCTTTTTTCTAACTTACCTAAATAGGTAAGCCAAATAGGTGGTGAGTGATGTAATCAGAGTTTATACCCATGTAGCTTTCTCTCAAGCTACACACTTTACTGTATGAATAATATGTATATTTATTTCACCTTTCCTAAGAGGGAAAACTTGGCTATTTATATATTTTGAAAATCTTGGGAGAACTTTTAATATGGACTCAAGGTATTATGTATGAAATGGGAGCCCTCCTTTATAAAGAATCTTGTAGACTAATATCTATTCTGTGATGGTTGCTTTAAATGGACCTATTCTGCTGAGGGCTGGGCATGGTGTCTCATGCCTGTAATCCCAGCACTTTGGGAGTCTGAGGCAGGAGGATCATCTGAGGTCAGGGGTTTGAGACCAGGCTGGTCAACCTGGTAAAACCCCGTCTTTACTAAAAAAAATACAAAAATTAGCCAGGTGCAGTGGCATGCACCTCTAATCCCAGCTACTCAGGAGGCTGAGGCAGGACAATCATTTGAACCTGGAGGCAGAGGTTGCAGTGAGTCGAGATTGTGCCACTGCACTCCAGCCTGGGTAACAAGAGTGAATCTCCATTTCAAAAACAAAACAAAACAAACAAACAAAACAAAACAAACAAACAAAAAAACCAAAAGGTGAGATGGGTAAAAGTTCCTGCAGAACAGTTGGCCTCAGGTCGCAGTACTCATCCCCATTGCTTATCGGATGCCTGAGCCAAGCAATTGTTTCTGGCTCCTATTTTTCCTGATTCTCAAGCTAGACCACAGCTCCCAGTAAATACTAATGAGTGGCAAGGATGCACTCCTTGACTCAATATATCTTTAAGGAAGTAATTTTGGTTTTTGCCTTTCAGCTCTACATTTCACAAGTTCAGGTAAGAAGCCCAACTCCGTAGCCCATTATGGCTGAAGAGCATTAGGATGGAATTTAAATATTTCAGCTGCTCACTTTGTACATAAGTTAAATTCTTTGCAGTTGAGCTCCCTTTGGCTCTCTAGACACACACAGTAAATTGTTTTTTAATCTGGCATTTATTTTCACTTGACTCATTTATAAAGTCTTCATCTTTTTCTTGTGTGCATTTGTAACTCTATTAGCTTAGAGACACCATTCATTTTGTAAGCAGTGCTTTAAACACATTTCATCTATCAGAATTAATTTTGCTGAATGAACCATCAAATAAATACATTAAAAACAAATGTAACACTTCATTAATCAAAATGTCAACTTCCACAGATATAAAATGTCTCCCATCTTAAAAATTCACTTCCTTTGCTGTTTGACTAAAATATGAAAAGTGATGTAAAATACTATCATTCTATTATCATATGCATGCAAGATTTGAAGGTGTAATTCATCATAATTAAGGCTAATTAATTATTATATGGTCAAATGAGCAACAAATGCACATGCAAAATCTAAAAAGTTAATTATTTGAATATTGGTTAATCAATTGTGCATTCAAATGCACATTTGTTTTACCATACAGACACTTTGCACTTTTAACAAGGGATTAGTCTAAATAAAAATCAATTAAAGTGAAACATTTTCAAAATATCTCTGCTCTATGGGGAAAGAAAATAAATTAAGATCAAACAAATCTGATTCTTCAAAACCAAATCTATTTTTCTTCACTAAAGGGTCTTCAAAAGAAAGAAAAAACATAGTATGAACACTCCTTTAGGATGACAAAATTAGTCCAGATTATTTACTTTGTAGGAGGCATTCAACTTGAACATAATTAAAAGGAAATCTTCACCATGTTAAGTGGCCTGCCATCTGCATAAAGGTCCCCCCAAAGGCCAATATTCAGACAGAATTGCTCTCTTTTAAAGATAAAACTAGAATCAGGTAAAGATGAGCAAATACCCAGTTAGCTAAGTGGGGTTCAAGCAAACTCTTTTCATCTTCAAATTTCACAAACCACATAACCGAAGTTTGTGAGGGGGTACATGAGAGATACCACAGTGGCAACAACAACAAAAACCCCCAGGAGGAATAAGATAGAATGAGGAACCAGCAAAAGAGGCAGAACATAGATAATTGGAAACACAGGAGGATAACTAGAATATTATAGAATCACATAAACCAACAGAAGAGATGGTAACCTGTAACAAATCATTATAGTAGTAAGGGGTGAGAAGGAACAGGGTTTCTATGTGAGAGTGGTTGACAGAGTCTAAAAAAAGAGAGATCAATAAGATTAAGGCATAAAATAGGGTCATGGAATTGGGGTCTAGAATAAATGTCAATATGTTGTCATTAAGCAGACGGAGTTATGAAGAGCATAAATAATGAGGCAGCCAATTAGTTTGCTAGTAAAGAATTAACACTGACCTATTTAGCATATAATATATGTTCAAGGCACCAGGTTACCTAAGACATGATACCTACTTTAGAGGAGCTTCTATTCTGGATTGGGAGATGGAAAGAATAACAAATTACCAAGTCATTAATACTCAGAAGAAAGGTACACACTGTAATAGCTGTTAGCTGTTGATACATGGAAAGAGAGCAAGCTCCATGGACAGATGATGATGTCTAAGGCTTCAACAAAAGGTAGCCATAAGCTTGAAGTTAAGGTGGTAAACAGATGAAGGGAGAAGGGAAGGCCTTCCAGGTAGGAAGTGCTGGATCTTGAGAATATGTTAGATGTTATGGCAGACATAATCTAATGCCTACCCAATGTAAATTCTCCAATCCCCTATTTTCTGCTCACAGAATCACATTTATTCAGGTAGCAATGGAGATCTCAAGTGGAGAAGGACCCTATCCTAGCTCTAGGAAATGAGTTGTGATTGGTCTAAATCAGAAGTGCTTTTATGCACTTTTGCCATTGATTGTTCTGTGGGTAGCCATGTAATTTATTTCTGCCAATAAGAAATAACAGTTTACTTTAGTTCTTAGTAAAATGAAGCAAACTTGGTTGGCTCAGTTTTTTTTTCCTTTTGGCTTTTCCTCTTTGTTTTGCTTATAAAATGGACTTATTTTTAAAAGAGCAGTCATTAACGTGAAACCATTTTGAGAAGCAATGAAGATAAAAGCCACTAAGCTTTGCTTAGCAGAAAGGTACAAAGAGCCTCGGATCTTGTCATTGTCATTGAGCAGTTGTGCTGGCCTGGAATGCCAAACTCCAGACCTCTGATTTTGTAAGGAAAAAAACTGTTTGTAGCAACAATTTAATCTTTGTTACTTGCAGAATGTTTTTCTGAATGGTTCAGAAAAGAAATGCTCTTATACGTTGGAACTTTATATGTGCAAATGTGTTGATGCCTGGTTTGAAGGTAGATTATTACAGAAATAATTTGTCTTTGTTCTATTCAGTCAGAATGTGTTATATGTAATTCATACCTGACATAGACTTTGAGTGGTTGCTCAAAGAGATACTGAGAAGTTGAGTGGGAAAAGGACAAAAAGGGTTTCTGGAGAAAGGGCTGACTATATATCTATATCGATTGTCCTTCTGAGAACCAAATGGTGAATAAGATATGGAAAAACATTCTATAATTGCATTCATTAGTTGGTGAAGAGTAAGAAATATGCAGTCCAGAAACTGTCGTAAATCTGGGTGCCCAGATAAGTGTGCAGAGAATACTCAGAACAGGCTTTCTCCCCTTGAAGGTATAAATCCACACCATGGGAACTTGAGCATCGGTTTTAGTGAGGTTCTGAAGTCCAATGAAGAGAAAAAAGAATTCTGGAAGCCACCCGAAGTGAGTCTAATAAAAAATCTGTTACACAAGCAGGGGTCATGAAGGACTCCACATTCAGAATATGTACAGTATTGACTATAAGTGAATCTGCCTCCCCTTCCTCTTTGGGAACTGTAAAAAAAAATAGCCAGTTTCAAACTTTAGTATTTAGCAGAAAAAATTCTTAAATTGATACTATCTAGATGGCCAAAACTCCACGTGGAGAATCCAACAGAAAGTGTCTCTAGATGACTGAACAGAGCAAAGACAAATTATTTCTGGAATAACCTACTTTCAAACCAGGCATCAACAGATTTGCATATATAAAGTTCCAAGGTAAAATAGCAGTTTATAGTTAAAAGAAATTACTAAACACAAGGAAGTAAACTATCCTATATGAGAAAGAAGACAGATACTCAAACCTCACATTTTGAAATTATGGGACACCATATTAATGTACATTAATATATTTCAATAAATAAAATAAAATCTGAACAAATTTGAAAAGCCACAAAGCAGTGTATTATGCACATCTGAAAAAAGAATGAGTGAACTAGAAAATAAACAACTGAAGATAATTACCTAAGAAGCCCACCAGAAAGGCAGAGGTGGAAAATATAAAAATTACATCAAAATATAGAGAGAATAGGCGGAGCAAGATGGCCGAATAGGAACAGCTCCAGTCTCCAACTCCCAGCGCGAGCGACACAGAAGATGGGTGATTTCTGCATTTTCAACTGAGGTACTGGGGTCATCTCACTAGGGAGTGCCGGACAATCGGTGCTGGTCAGCTGCTGCAGCCTGACCAGCGAGAGCTGAAGCAGGGCGAGGCATCGCCTCACCTGGAAGCGCAAGGGGGAAGGGGATCCGTTTTCCTAGCCAGGGGAACTGAGACACACAACACCTGGAAAATC
>NW_016805294.1:515042-539825 GCF_001698545.2 Rhinopithecus bieti | reverse complement strand
AATAAAAAAAATATATATATATAGAGAGAGAATAATAAACATAAAAAGTCAAACTTATGTGTATGTCTATGTGTTTAGCTGAAGTTTCAGTATGCAAAGAAAGAGAATGATGAAAAGGAAATATTTGAAGATATTATTGCTGAGAATTTTACATAAGTGATGAATGACAGCAGTATCATTCAACAAATCCATTAGGACAAATATCCAATGCATGCAGGGCTTAAAACATAGATGGCGGGTTGGTAGGCACAGCAAGCCACCATGGTACATGTATACCTATGTAACAAACCTGAATGTTCAGCACATGTATCCCAGAGCTTAAAGTAAAATTGAAAAACAAACAAACAAACAAACAAACAAATGAAAAATCCAAATCCAGCAAATTTCAAACAGGGAAATAAAAAAATTTACATCTAAAAAAATTTGCATGATAGGAAAATGAAGAACATCAATGTTAGCCAGGGAATTGCATGTATTTTGAAGAACAACTGTTGGCATGCTACTGTGCCATGACAGAGATGAAATGAATAACCATGCCTGCAATAAACTGGGGTCCGTCAGATTCATAGAACTGTATAATCAGGTGGGCCCAGCAATAATCCATTGTGAAATAGCAGTGATACCATCTGCAGCAGAGGGCAAAAGTCAACTGCATAAGCAAGTAGCCCAGGCTCCTATTTTATCTGCAATTATTGTACCAGAAACTACTCAGCTCACAACTTTGTCTACTTGAGATATTCCTTACAATAAGAAAAGTGGGAAAAACAAAGTCAAAACTTGGCTTATGATGGGACAGTTTGGTATATTGGTGCCTGCCCAAAACAGATGGCAAATTCATTACAAATCTTATGCAGTGGCTTTGAAAGACAGTGATTAGAAAAAAATCACCCCCACAGTAGGCAGAACTTTGGTGATGCATTTAGTCACCTACTTTGCATAGATCAGTATATGGACCTATGAACAGTGGTGAATGGCTGAGGTGGCTAGTCAGTGGCTTAAAAGGAAAAAGATTGCATGGCCAGGGTCAAAAAGGTATGTGCAGAGGTATACAGATGGACTTATAGGAGTGGACATAAAGTTTAAAACCTTCGTATTAGCACCCATCAAAGAGCAAACACCATAGGAAAGGCACCAAAAAATGAAGTATACCAAATAACTTGGCTTGTTGGTATCAACAGATTTTGTCATTAGCTACCTCAGTGCTAAAACAATAGGCACATGAGCAAAGTGGTTATGGTGATAGGGATGGAGATTCTGCATAAAGTCTTCAGCGTGGATTCCCATTTAGTAAAATTTATCTTACTACTCCCAATATCAAATTTCTTCTCCGCTAACAGCTTACACCAACACCAAGCCCCTGAAATGGTACCATTCCTTGAGGAGACCAACTTACCAAATTGCAGCTTGTAAGGGTATATTGTATATTCCTTAATGACTGATTGTACCTATGTTCACTTTTGACTATCTTGACTTTTAAACTTCACACTAGAGATTTGAAAGATTTACACACTACCATTACAGTGTTAGAGCATTCTGAGTTTGATTACAAATTTGCCTCTACCTGTTTTATGTTTTCATACTGGTAATTATCACCCTTTTGCTTCTCGTTGAATCACTCCCTTAAGCATTTTTCATTTGGCTTGTCTAATAATAATGAATTTCCTTAGCTTCGGCTTGTTTGGGAAAGACTATTTTCCCTTCATTTCTGAAAGACAGCTTTGCTGGGTGTAGTACTATTGGTTGACAGGTATTTTTTCTTTCAGCACTTTAAATATATTATCCCGTTCTCCCCTGGCTTGCAATATTTCTGCTGAGAAATCTGTTAATGGTCTAATGACGATTTTCTTGTATGTCACTTGATGTTTTTTCTCTTATTCCTTTAAAAATTCTTTTTCTTTGACTTTTGACATTTTGATCATAATTTGACTCAGTGAGGACCTCTGTGGCTTAAGCCTGTTTGGATAACTTTGAGTTTCACGGATCCAAATGTTAATATCTCTCCAAAAACTTGGGATTTTTTGCATTTGTCATATTAAATATACCTTCTATGAATCTATGTCTTCTCCCTCTGAAATTCTCATAGTGGGAACACTTTTTTGCTTAATGATATTCTGTAAATCCCAGCGCTTGATAGAGTGCCCCAAAATGTTATTTATTATTATTATGGCTATTAAAGAGGAGAAAACCAAAAAGAAAAAAAATGCTGACTGCTTTGTAGGAACAGAAAGTCTTAGTATACTATATATGTATACGAAACAGATAACTGATTTATATTTTAGACATAATACAGTCAAATTAGGGACAGCATATTTTTCATATCTAATTTAGGAAATCACCTTTTGTTTATATTAAATTAATGAGTTGATTTTAAAAGGTTTACATACTCTGGAAACTACTATAAAAAATAAAATGTGCCAAAATCACCTTCAAAATGAAAAAAGACTGGAAAAGGAAAATTAGATTTTTGAAAGCATCATGTTTAAAACCAGGATGGGGAAAGGAATTCTAGAAATTACTTTTTGAGAAAAATGATGTATGTAATAAACAAACATATATAGGTCTTCCTGATGAATTAACATTTTATCATCATAGAATACTCCTTTATATCTCGTAAGATTCTTTATTTTGAAGCCCATTTGACACTAATATAATAACAGTATGCCCTGCCACTATTAGTGTTTGCATGGTATATCTCTTTCCATTCTGTAATTTTATTTCTTTCTGTTACCTTTCATCTAAATTTTGTCTTTTGTAAATAACTTATGATTGGGTCTTGTTTCTTTATGCAGTTTGACAAAATTTTAATAAAATTGTTTAATCTATACTTAATGCAAGTATTCAATGTGGTTAAGTTTATCATTTTTCTATTTTGTTTACTATTTGTTCCTTCTGGGTTGTTTTACTCCCCACTTTGTTCCTTATTTCCTTTCCATTTGAGATTGAGTATATTTTTACTGTGTATTTTCTATTGGATTTTTTAAATCTCTATTTCTAGATTAATTTTAGAACTTAGTATAGATATTTACAATGTCGATCATTAATTTATCACAATCAACCTTGAATTAATATTATGCAACTTCACTAATAATGCAAGAACTTTATATGGAATAATGTCATTTATCTCCTATTCTTCATGCTTTTTGGTTATGTGTTTCTTTAACAAGTTATCATTTTGTGAGTACACAAAAGTATATATATTTATGTGTTACATGAGATATTTTGATACAGGCATGCAATGCATAATAATCACATTAAGGTAAATGGAGAATCCATAACCTCAAGCATTTATCCTTTGTGTTCCAAACCATTATATGCTTTTAGTTATTTTTAAATGAACAATTACATTATTTTTGACCACAGTTACCCTCTTCTGCTAGCGAACACTAGGCCTTATTTATTCTAACTATTTTTATACCCATTAACAATCCCCGCTTACTCCCCACTCTGCCAACTACTCTTCCCAGCCTTTGGTAACCATCCTTCTATTCTCTATCTCCATGGGTTCGATTTTAATTTTTAGCTCCTACAGATAAGTAAGAACATGTGATGCTTGTCTTATTGGGCCTAGCTTATTTCACTTAACATAAAGATCTCCAGTTCCATCCATGTTGTTGCAAATGACTGGATTTCATTCTTTTATTAATGAATGAATACTACTACATCGTGTATAAATACCACATTTTCTTTATTCATTCATCTGTTGATGGACACTTAGGTTGCTTCCAAATCTTGGCTAGTGAATAGTGATGCAATAAACATGGGAGTACAGATATCTCTTCGATATACTGATTTTCTTTCTTTTGTATATATACATGGCAGTGGGATGACTGGATTATATGGTAGCTAAATTTTTGATTATGTGAGGAAACTCCAAACTGTTCTCCATAGTGATTGTAGTAATTTACATTTCCAACAAAAGTGTACAAGGGCTCCCTTTTCTCTACATTGTTGCTACCATTCCTTATTGCCTTTTAGATAAAAACCATTTTAACTCAGGTGAGATGATATTTAATTGTAGTTTTGATTTGCATTTATCTGATAATCAGTAATGGTGAGCACTTTTTCATTTGCCTGTTTCCCATTTGCATGTCCTCTTTTGAGACCGGTGTATTCAAATCTTTCGCCCATTTTTCAATTGGATGATTAGATTTTTTTCCTCTAGAGTTGCTTGAGCTCCTTATATATTTTGGTTATAAATTCCTTGTCAGATGGGGAATTTGCAAATATTTTCTCCCATTCTGTGTGTTTTCTCTCCATTTTGTTGATTGTTTCCTTTGCTTTGCAGAAATTTTTTTTTCGCGCCCGGCCTGCAGAAACTTTTTAACTCGATGTGATCCCATTTGTCCTTTTTTACTTTGGTTGCCTGTGCCTTTGGGGTTTTGCTTAAGAAATCTTTTTCCAGTCCCATGTCCTGGAGATTTTCCTCAATGTTTTCTTGTAGTAGTTTCACAGTTTGAGGTCTTAGATTTAAGTCTTTAATCTATTTTGATTTGATTTTTCTAAATTGTAAAAGACAGGGGTCTAGTTTCATTCTTCTGTATATGGATATTCAATTTCCCAGCACCATTTATTAAGGAGGCCGTCGTTTCCCCAATATATGTTCTTGGAAACTGTCAAAAATGAGGTCACTGTAGATGCATGCGTTTATTTCTGGGTTCTTTATTCTGTTTCACTGGTCTATATGCCTGTTTTTATGCCAGTATCATGCTGTTTGGCTACTCTAGCTCTGTAGTATAATTTGAAGTCATGTAATGTGATTCCTCCAGTTTTGTTCTTTTTGGTAAGGATGGCTTTAGCTATTTTGGGTCTTTTATGGTTCTATATAAATTTTAGGATTGCTTTTACTATTTCTGTGAAGAATGTAATTGGCATTTTGATTAGTATTGCATTGAATCTGTAGATTGCTTTGGTTAGTATGGACATTTTACAACATTGATTTTCCAATCCATAAATATGGAATGTTTTCCATTTTGGTGCCCACTTCAATTTTTTGCATCAATGGTTTATGGTTTTCATTGTAGAGATCTTTCACTTCTTTGGTTAATTCCTCGGTATTTAATTTTATGTGTGGCTATTGCAAATGGGATTACTTTTTAAATTTTTTTCTTCAGATTGTTTGCTGTTGACATATAAAAATGCTACGGATTTTCATGTGTTGATTTTGTATCCTGCAACTTTACTGAGTTTGGTTATCAGTTCTAATAGTTTTTGGTGGAGTCTTAGGTTTCTCCAAATATAACATCATATCATCTGCAAAGAAGGATAATTAGACTTCTTCCTTTCCAATTTGGATGACCTTTATATTTTTCTCTTGTCTGATTGCTCTAGCTTGGACTTCCAGTACTATGTTGAATAACAAAGGTGAAAGTGAGTATTCTTGTCGTGTTCCACATCTTAGAGGAAAAGCTTACAGTTTTTACTCATTCAGCATGATACTAGCTATGGAGTTCGTGATATGTGGCTTTTATTATGTTGAGGTATATTCCTTCTATATCCAGTTTTTTGAGGGTTTTTGTCATGAAGAGATGGTGAATTTTGTCAGATACTTTTTTAGCATCAATTTAAATGATCATATGGCTTTTGTCCATTATTATATTGATATGATGTATCACATTAATGACTCACAAATGTTGAACCATTCTTGCATCCCTGAGATAAATTCCACCTGGTCATGAACCATGATTTTTTAAACACATTGTTGAATGCAGTTTGTGAATATTTTCTTGATGATTTTTGTATCAGTGTTCGTCAGGGATATTGGCTTGTAGTTTTATTTTTGATGTGTCTTTGGTTTTGGTATCAGAGTAATGTCGGCTTTGTAGAATGAGTTTGGAAGTATCCCCTCCTCGTATATTTTTCAGAAGAGTTTGAGTGGGATTGGTATTATTTCTTTTATAAATATTTGGTACAATTCAGCAATGAAACCGGTGAGTCCCAGGGTTTTCTTTGCTGGGAGACTCTTTAGAATGGCTTTGCTCTTGTTACTTGTTATTGGTCTGTTTAGGCTTTAGCTTTTTTTCATGGTTCAATCTTGGCAGGTAGTATGTGTCTAGAAATTTGATCATTTCTACTAGATTGGCCAATTTATTGGCATGTAGTTGCTCATTGTTGCCACTAATGATTCTTTGAAATTCTGTGGTATCAGTTATAATGTCTCCTTGTTCATTTGTGATTTTATTTATTTGCATCTTCTCCCTTTTTTCTTTGTTCATCTGGCTAAACATTTGCAATGCTGTTTAAATTTTCAAAAAGACAACTTTTGGTTCATTGATTTTTGTGTATTGCTTTCTTCATTTCAATTTTATTTATTTCTTTGATCTTTATTATTTCTTTGCTTCTACTAATTTTTTAAGATTTTTCTCTTGCTTTTCTAATTTTTTAAGATGCATCACTAGGTTATTTGAAGTTTTCCTTCTTTCTTTATGTAGAGAATTATGGCTATACACTTCCCTCTTAGTACTGCTTTTGCTGTATCCTATATACTTTGGTATGTTGTGTTGCCATTATTAAAGACAATTGTCAATTATCTTCTTAATTTCTTCATTGACCCACAGGTCATTTAGGAGCATATTGTTTAATTTCCATGTATTGGTAGAGTTTAGAAAATTCCTCTTTTTACTGGTTTCTAGTTTTATTTCACTGTGGTCAGGTCTTCTGATGTTGGATATTATTTTCATTTATTTTGAATTTTTTAAGACTTGTTTTGTGACCTAACATATGGTCTAATCTTGAGAATAATTAATGTGCAGATAAAAGGAATGTATATTCTGCAGCTCTTGAATAAAATGTTCTCTAAACAATTATTTGGTTTATTTGGTCTATAGTGCAGAATAAGTTTGATGTTTCTTTGTCGATGTTCTGCCTCAATGATCTGTCAGTGCTGAAAGTGAGGTGTTGAAGTGTCCAGTTATTACTATGTTGCAGACTCTCTCGCTCTTTAGCTCTAATAATATTTGCTTTATATGTCTGGGTGTCCCAGTGTTGGGTGCATATATGTTTAAAATTGTTATATCCTCTTGCTAAATTGACTCTTTTTTCATCTTGTTTGTCCTTTCTTATAGTTTTGATCTTGAAATCTAATTTGTCTGATAAATAAAAAAAAGCTACTTCTGTACATTTTTTGGTATCCATTGGCATGGAATATCTTTTTCCATCCCTTTATTTTCAGTGTATATGTCTTTATAGACAAAGCTGTGATTCTTGTAAGCAACAGATCATTCAGTCTTGTTTCTTCATCCATTCAGCCATTTTGTCTTTTAATTAGAGAAGGTAGTCCATTTACATTAAATATTATTATTGATAAGTGAAGACTTACTTCTGCCATTTTGTTATTTGTTTTTTGGTTGTTTTTTAGTCTACTCTTCCTTCTTTTTTTCTCTGTCTTCCTTTTAGTGAAGTTGATTTTCTCTGCGATATGATTTAATTTATTGCTTTTTATGTTTTGTGTATCCATTGTATGTTTCTTGGTTTGAGGTTACCATCAGACTGGCAAATAGTATTTTGGAACCTGTTATTTCAACCTGATAACACTGTTTGCAAAAACAAACGAACAAGAAAAAAAAATCTAATCAAAACTTTACACCTTAAGTTTATCTTCCCACTTTTAACTTTTTGTTGTTCTTATTTATATCTTATTATATTGTCTATGTCTTGAAAAGTTGTCACAGTTATTGTTTAAAGTTTTAATATTTGTGGGTACATAGTAAGTATATATATTTATGGGGTACATGAGATGTTTTGATACAGGCATGCAATGTGAAATAAGCACATCATGAAGAAGAATGGGGTATCCATCCTCTCAAATATTTATCCATTGAGTTGCAAACAATTCAATTATCCTTAAGTTATTTAAAAATATATAGTTATTGGCCGGGCGTGTGGGCTCAAGCTGTAATCCCCAAGCAACTTTGGGAAGGCCCGAGTGGTGGAATCACAAAGGTTCAGGAGATCCCGAGGACCATCCCGGCTAACACGATGAAAACCCCCGTCCTCACAAAAATTATATATATAAAAAAATTAGCCCGGGCCGTGGTGGTGCGCCTGTAGTCCCCAGCTACTCAGGAGGCGAGCAGGAGAATGGGCGTGGACCACAGGAGGTTAGTTTGCAGTTGAGCCGAGAATTGCGCCCACTGCAACTCCAGCCTGGGTTGACCAGAGAGAGACTCTGCCTCAAAAAAAATAAAAAAAATAAAATAAAAAATTAAAAAAATATATAGTTATTATTGAGTATAGTCACCCTACTGTGTTATCAAATAGTAGGTCTTATTTATCTTTTCTATTTTTTTTTTTTTTTTTGTCACACATTAACATTCCTCATATCCCTCCCAGGCCCTTACTACCCTTCCCAGTCCCTGGTAACCAACCCTCTACTCCCTATATCCATGAGTTCAATTGTTCTGATTTTTAGGTCCCACAAGTAAGTGAGAACATGTGATGTTTGTCTTTCTGTACTTGGCTTATTTCACTTAACATAATGATCTTCAGTTCTACCCATGTTTTTGCAAATGACTAGATCTCATTCTTTTATGTGAATGAATAGTACTCCACTGTGTATATGTACCACATTTAATTTATTCATTCATCTACTGATGGACACTTAGGTTACTTCCAAATCTTAGCTATTGTCAACAGTATGGCAATAAACATAGGAGTGCGGATATCTCTTCAATATTCTAATTTCCTTGCTTTTGGGTATATACCCAGCAGTGGGATTTCTGGATCATATGGTAGCTTAATTTTTTAGTTTTTTGGGGAACCTCAAACTGTTCTACATAATGACTGTACTAATTTACATTACCATCAACAATGTACAAGGTTTGCCTTTTTTCCCACATCCTCACCCACATTTGTTACTGTCTTTTGTATAAAAGTCATTTTAACTCAGGTGAGATGATATCTCAATGTAGTTTTGATTTGCATTTATCTGATGATCAATAATTTCAAAGAGTTTTTTGTATGCTTGTTTACCATTTGTATGTCTTTTTGTGAGAGATGTCTATTCAAATCTTTTGCCCATTTTTCAATTGGATGATTAGAGTTTTTGCTATAGAGTTGTTTGTGCTCCTTATATACTTTGGTTATGGATTCCTTGTCAGATGAGTAGTTTGCAAATATTTTCTCCCATTCTGTCAGCTGTCTCTTCACTTTGTTGACTGCATCTTCCGCTGTGCAGAAGCTTTTTAGTTTGATGTAATCCCATTTGTCCATGTTTGCTTTGGTTGTCTGTGTTTGTGGAGTGTTGCTCAAGAAAATGTTGCCCAAACCAATATCCTGGAGATTTTCCCCAATGTTTTCTTGTAGAATTTTCATAGTTTGAAGTCTTAGATTTAAGTCTTTAATTCATTTTGATTTGGTTTCTGTATATAGGGAGAGATCGAGGTCTAGTTTTATTCTTTTGCATATGGATATCCAGTTTTCCAGCATCATTAATTCAAGAAACTGTCTTTTCCCCAGTGTATATTCTTGGCACCTTTATTAACAATTAGTTCCCTGTAGAGACATGAATTTATTTCTTGGTTGTCTATTCTGTTCCATTGGTTTATGTGTCCGTTTCTATGGCAGTACCATATTATTTTGGTACTGATATACTAAAGCTCTATAGTATAATTTGAAATGAGGTATTGTGATTTCTCCAGCTTAGGATAGCTGTGGGTATTCTGGGTGTTTCGTGGTTCCATATAAACTTTAGGGACTTTTTTCTATTTTTGTCAATGATGTTATTGATATTTTGATAAGGATTGCATCTGTAGAATTGCTTTAGGTAGGATGGACATAATCTGTAGATTGCTTTGGTTACTATGGACATTTTAACAGTATTGATTCTTCCAATCTATGAAGATGGAATCTTTTTCCGTTCTGTGGTTTCCTATTCAATTTCTTTCATGAATGTTTTATAATTTTCATTATAGTGATTTTTTGCTTCTTTGGTTAAGTTACTTTCTAGGTATTATATGTGGTTATTGTAAATGGGATTTTTTTAAAATTTCTTTTTTAGATTGTTTACTCTTGGCATATAGAAATGCTACTGGTTTTCATATGTTGATTTTGTATCTTGCAACTTAACTGAATTATCAATAGTAGCTTTCTTGTGGAGTCTTTAGTTTTTTCCAGATATAAAATCATGTCATCTGCAGGCAAACATAATTTGATTTATTACTTTCCATTTTGGATGTTCTTAATATCTTTCTATTTTCTAATTGCTCTAGCTAGGACTTCTAGTACTGTGTTGAGTAACAGTCATAAGAGTGGGCATCCTTATTGTGTTTCAGATCTTAGAGGAAAGGTTTTAGTTTTCCACATTCAGTATACTAGCTGGAGGTCTTTCAAAATAGTTTTATTATATTGAGGTATGTTCCTTCTATCTTCAGTTTTTTGAGGGTTTTTTTTTTTTTTATCATGGAGAGATGTCAAATTTTCAAATACTTTCAGCATTAATTTAAATGATTATATGTTTTTAATCATTTATTTGGTTGATAAGATGTGTCACATTGATTAATTTGTGTGTGTTGAGCCATGTTTGCATACCAGTAATCCCACTCATTCATGATGAATGATGTTTCTTTTTTTATTATTTATGCTTTAAGTTCTGGGATACATGTGCAGAACGTGCAGGTTTGTTACATAGGTATACATGTGCCATGGTGGTTTGCCATACCCATCAACCCATAATCTACTTTAGGAATCCCTAATGCTATCCCTTCCCTAGTGCCCTACCTCCCAATATGCTCCGATGTGTGACGTTCCCCTCCTTGTGTCCATGTGTTCTCGTTGTTCATATCCCACTTATGAGTGGGAACAGGCAGTGTTTGGTTTTCTGTCCTTGTGTTAGTTTGCTGAGAATGATGATTTCCAGCTTCATCCATGTCTCTGCAAAGGACATTACTTTTTTATGGCTGCATAGTATTCCATGGTGTATATGTTCCACATTTTCATTGATGGGCATTTGGGTTGGTTCCAAGTCTCTGCTATTGTGAGTGTGCATATGTCTTTATAGTAGAATGATTTATATTCCTTTGGGTATATACCCAGTAATGGGATTGCTGGGTCAAATGGTATTTTTGGTTCTAGATCTTTGAGGAATCACCACACTGTCTTTCACAATAGTTGAACTAATTTACACTCCAACCAACAGTGTGAAAGCATTCCTATTTCTCCACATCCTCTCCAGCATCTGTTGTTTCCTGACTTTTAATGATCACCTTTCTAACTGGTGTGGGATGGTATCTCATTGTGGTTTCGATTTGCATTTGTCTAATGACCAGTGATGATGAACTTTTTTTCATATGTTTCTTGGCCACATAAATGTCTTTTGAGAAGTGTCTGTTCCTATCCTTTGCCCACTTTTGATTTTTTTTTTTTTTGTAAATTTGTTTACGTTCTTTGTAGATNTCCAACCAACAGTGTGAAAGCATTCCTATTTCTCCACATCCTCTCCAGCATCTGTTGTTTCCTGACTTTTTAATGATCACCTTTCTAACTGGTGTGGGATGGTATCTCATTGTGGTTTCGATTTGCATTTGTCTAATGACCAGTGATGATGAACTTTTTTTCATATGTTTCTTGGCCACATAAATGTCTTTTGAGAAGTGTCTGTTCCTATCCTTTGCCCACTTTTTGATTTTTTTTTTTTTTGTAAATTTGTTTACGTTCTTTGTAGATTCTGGATATTAGCCCTTTGTCAGATTGATAGATTGCGAACATTTTCCCCCATTCTGTAAGTTGCACTCTGATGATAGTTTCTTTCGCTGTGCAGAAACTCTTTAATTAGATCTCATTTGTCAATTTTGGCTTTTGTTGCCATTGCTTTTCGTGTTTTAGTCATGAAGTCTTTGCCCATGCCTATGTCCTTAATGGTATTGCCTAAGTTTTCTCCTAGGGTTTTTATGGTGTTAGGTCTTACATTTAAGTCTTTAATCCATCTTGAGTTAACTTTTGTATAAGGTGTAAGGAAGGGTTCTAGTTTCAGTTTTCTGCATGTGGCTAGCTAGTTTTCTCAACGCCATTTATTAAATAGGGAATCCTTTCCCCATTTCTTGTTTTTGTCAGGTTTGTCAAAGATCAGATAGTTGTAGATGTGTGGCATTATTTCTGAGGTTTCTGTTCTGGTTCCATTGGTCTCTCTCTACGTATACGTTTTGGTACCAGTACCATGCTGTTGTAGTTACTGTAGCCTTGTAGTATAGCTTGAAATTGGGTAGTGTGATGCCTCCAGCTTTGTTCTTTTTGCTTAGGATTGTCTTGGCTATATGGGCTCTTTCTGATTCCATATGAAATTTAAAGTAGTTTTTTCTAATTCTGCAAAGAAAGTCAATGGTAGCTTGATGGGGATGGCATTGAATCTATAAATTACTTTGTGCAGTATGGACATTTTCATGATATTGATTCTTCCTATTCATGAGCATGGAATATTTTTCCATTTGTTTGTGTCCTCTCTTATTTCCTTGAGCAGGGCTTTGTAATTCTCCTTGAAGAGGTCCTTCACATCCCTTTAAGTTGGATTCCTAGGTCTTTTGTTCTCTTTGTAGCAATTGTGAATGGGAGTTCCCTTATGATTTGACTCTCTGTTTTCCTATTATTGGTGTATAGGAATGTTTGTGATTTTTGCACATTGGTTTTGTATCCTGAGACTTTGCTGAAGTTACTTATCAGTTTAAGGAGATTTTGGGCTGAGACGATGGGGTTTTCTAAATACACAATGATGTCATCTGCAAACAGAGCCAATTTGACTTTCTCTCTTTCTATTTGAATACCCTTTATTTCTTTCTCTTGCTTAATTGCCCTGGCCAGAACTTCCAACACTATATTGAATAGGAGTGGTGAGAGAGGGCATCTTTGTCTTGTGACAGTTTTCAAAAGTACTGCTTCCAGATTTTGCCCATTCAGTATGATATTGGCTGTGGGTTTGTTATAGATCACTCTTATTATTTTGAGGTGTGTTTCTTCAATACCTAGTTTATTGAGAGTTTTTAACAAGAAGGATGTTGAATTTTATTGAAGACCTTTTCTGCCTCTATTGAGATAATCATGTGTTTTTTGTCTTTAGTCCTGTTTATGTGATGAATCACGTTTATTGATCTGCATATGTTGAACCAGCCTTGCATCCCAGGGATGAAGTCAGCTTGATGGTGGTGGATAAGCTTTTTGATGTGCTGCTGGATTTGTTTTGCCAGTAGTTTATTGAGGATTTTTACATCAATGTTCATCAGGGATATTGGCCTGAAATTTTCTTTTTTTTGGTTGTGTTTCTGCCAGGTTTTGGTATCAGGATGATGCTGGCCTCATAAAATGAGTTAGGGAGGAGTCCCTCTTTTTTTGTTGTTTGGAAGAGTTTCAGAAGGAATGGTACCACCTCTTCTTTGTACCTCTCGGAGAATTTGGCTGTGAATCCATGTAGTCCTGGGCTTTTTCTGGTTGGTAGGCTATTAATTACTGCCTCAATTTCAGAATTTGTTATTGGTCTATTCAGAGATTCGACTTCTTTCTTATTCTTGGAAGGGTGTATGTGCCCAGGAATTTATCCATTTCTTCTAGATTTTCTAGTTTATTTGTGTAGAGGTGTTTATAGTATTCTCTGATGGTAGTTTGTATTTCTGTGGGATTGGCGGTGATATTCCCTTTATCATTTTTTATTATGTCTATTTGATTCTTCTCTCTTTTCTTCTTTAGTAGTCTGGCTAGCGGTCTATTTTGTTAATCTTTTCAAAAATCCCTCTCCTGAATTCATTGATTTTTTTTAAGGGTTCTCTGTGTCTCTATCTCCTTCAGTTCTCCTCTTATCTTAGTTACTTCTTGTCTTCTGCCAGCTTTTGAATTTGTTTGCTCTTGCTTCTGTAGTTCTTTTCTTGTGATGTCATGGTGTCGATTTTAGATCTTTCTTGCTTTCTCCTTTGAGCATTTAATGCTATCAATTTCCCTCTAAACACTGCTTTAGCTATGTCCCAGAGATTCTGGTATGTCGTGTCTTTGCTCTCATTGGTTTCAAAGAACATCTTTATTTCTGCCTTAATTTCGTTATCTACCCAGTATTCATTCAGGAGCAGGTTGCTCAGTTTCCATGTAGTTGTGCGGTTTTGAGTTTCTTAATCCTGAGTTCTAATTTGATTGCACTATGGTCTGAGAGACTGTTATGATTTCTGTTCTTTTGCATTTGCTGAAGAGTGTTTTACTTCCAATTATGTGGTCAATTTTAGAATAAGTGTGATGTGGAGCTGAGAAGAATTTTTATTATGTTGATTTGGGGTAGAGAGTTCTGTAGATGTCTATTAGGTCCCCTTGGTCCAGAGCTGAGTTCAAGTGCTGAATACCATTGTTAATTTTCTGTCTTGTTGATCTGTCTAATATTGACAGTGGGGTGTTGAAGTCTCCCACTATTATTGTTTGGGAGTTTACGTCTCTTTGTAAATCTCTAAGAACTTGCTTTATGAATCTGGGTGTTCCTGTATTGGGTTGCATATATATATTTAGGATAGTTAGCTCTTCTTGTTGCATTGGTCCCTTTACCATTATGTAATGCCCTTCTTTGTCTTTTTTGATCTTTGTTGGTTTAAACTCTGTTTTATGAGAGATTAGTATTGCAACCTGTGCTTTTTTTTTTTGCTTTCCATTTGCTTGGTAAATGTTCTCCCATCCCTTTATTTTGAGCCTATGTTTGTCTTTGAGCATGAGGTGGTTCTCCTGAATACAGCACACTGATGGGTCTTGACTCTTTATCCAATTTGCCAGTCTGTGTCTTTTAATTGGGATGTGTTTACATTTAAGGTTAATATTGTTTTGGGTGAAATTGATCCTGTCATTATGCTGCTAGCTGGTTATTTTGCCCATTAGTTGATACAGTTTCTTTATAGTGTCTAGTTGATACAGTTTCTTTATAGTGCCAATGGTCTTTACAATTTGGTATGATTTTGCAGTGGCTGGTACCAGTTTTTCCTTTCCATATTTAGTGCTTCCTTCAGGAGCTCATGAATGATCTCTCTAAGGGACTATTGAATTTGGTTTGCCAGTATTTTGTTGAGGATATTTGCACCAATATTCACCAGTGATACTGGCATGTAGTTTTCATTATTTGGTGTATCTTTTTCTGGTTTTGATATTAGGGTAATACTGGCCTCATAGAATGATTTTATAGGTAATCCCACTTCCTCTATTTTTCAGTATGGCTTGAGTAGAATTGGTATTAGTTCTTCTTTAAGTGTTCCATAGAATTTGGCAGTGAAGCCATCAGGTCCCAGGCTTTTCTTTACTGGGAGACTTTTTATTATGGCTTTGTTCTTGTTACTTTTTATTCGTCTGTTCAGATATTGGATTTCTTCCTGTTATGAATCTTGGGGTATCTAGATATTTGTCTTTTTCTTCCAGATTTTCCAATTTATTGGCTAACAGTTGTTCATAGTAGCCATTAATGATTCTTTGAAATTCTGCAGTACCAGTTGTAATGTTTCCTTTTTTATTTCTAATTTTAATTATTTGGATCTTCTCTCTTTTTTCCCTAGTCTGGCTAAAGGTTTATCAGTTTTGCTAACTTTTCAAAAAGCCAGCTCTTGTTTAATTGATCTTTTGTATTGTTTTCTTTATTTTAACTTCACTTATTTTTTTCTTTGATCTTTATTATATCTCTTCTTCTACTGATTTTTGGTTTGGTTTGCTGTTGCTCTTCTACTTCTTTAAGATTAATTGTTAGATTGTTTATTTGAAGCTTTTCTCTTTTTTTTTTTGATGTAGGCAGTTATAGCTATAAATTTCCCTCTTGGTACTGTTTTTGCTGAATCACGTAGGTTTTGATATGTTGTGTTTCCATTATCATTTGTTTCAAGAAATTTTTCAATTTCCTTCTTAATTATTTCATTGACTCACTGGTCATTCAGGAGTATAGTGTTTAAGTTTCATGTATTTGTATAGTTTCCAAAATTTCTCATTATTTTCTAGTTTTATTCTATTGTGGTCAGAAAAGATGCTTGATAATATTTCAACTTTTTTGAATGCTTCAAGACTTGTTTTGTGACCTAACATATGTTCTATCCTTGAGAACGATCCATATGCTGAGGAAAAAAATGTACATTCTGCAGCTGTTAGATGAAATGTTCTGTAAATATTTATTAGATCCATTTGGTTTATAGTACAGATTAAGTCTAATGTTACTTTGTTAATTTTTTGTCTGGAAGATCTAATTCTGAAAGTGGGATGTTGAAGTCTTCAGTTATTTTATTGCAGCCCACCTCTCTCTTTAGCTCTAATAATATTTGCTTCATTTAAGTATTTTATTCATTTTATAATATAAAATAAATATTTTAATATTTGCTCCAGTGTTGGGTGCATATATGTTTAAAGTTGTTATGTTCTCTTGCTGAAATGACCCCTTTATCATTCCATAGTGACCTCCTTTGTTTCTTCTTATATAGCTTTTGCCTTGAAATGTATTCTGTCTGATATAAACATAGTGACTCCTTTTTGGTTTTTTTTTTTTTTTTTGAGATGAAGCCTCACTCTGTGAGTGAGTGCACTCACTGGAGTGCAGTGGCACAATTTCGGCTCACTGAATCCTCCGCCTCCTGGGTTCAAGTGATTCTCCTGCCTCAGCCTCCTGAGTAGCTAGGATTACAGGCGTGTGCCACCACACCCGGCTAATTTTTGTGTTTTTAGTAGATACGGGGTTTCACCATATTGGCCAGGTTGGTCTTCAACCCCTGACCTCATGATCCACCCACCTCAGCCTCCCAAAGTGTTGGGATTACAGGCGTGAGCCACTGTGCCTGGCCTTCTCCTTTTTTTTTTTTTTTTTTTTGGTTTCCATTGGCTTGGAATATCTTTTTCCATCCCTTTATTTTCAGTCTATTTGTGTCTTTATAGGTAAAGTGTGTTTCTTATAGGTAACAGATCAATGGTTCTTGTGTTTTCATCCATTTAGCTGATCTGTGTCTTTTGAATGAAGAGTTTAGTCCACTTAATTTCAATATTATTGTTGATAAGTAAGGACTTACTTTTGCCATTTTGTTATTTGTTTTCTCATTATTTGGTGGTCTTCTCTTTTTCTTTCACTCTTCTCTTCCTCTCATGACATGGTTTTCTCTGGTAACATGATTTAGTTTCTTGCTTTATATTTTTTGTGCATTCATTGTATGATTTTTGGTTTGAGGTTACCACGAGGCTTGCAAATAGTATCTTACAATCCATTTTTTTAACCTGCTGACAATTTAACACTATTTGCCTAAATAAACAACAACAAAAATCTAATGAAAACTTGTCTTAACTTTGTCTTCCTGCTTTTTAAAGTTTTGTTGTTTCTATTTATATTTTATTGTAATATATCTTGAAAAGTTATAGTTATTATTTTTGATTAACTCATTGTTTACTCTTTCTATTTAAGATAAAAGTAGTTTACACACCACAGTTAGTATTATAACATTCTACATTTTTCTGTATACTTACTATTACCAGTAAGTTTTATACCTTCAGGTGATTTTTTCTCATTTATGTTTTTTTCCCGATTGAAAAAATCAGAGGATAAGACTGGTATTGATGAAATCTCTCAGCTTTTGTTTGTGTAGGAAAGTCTTTTTTTCTCCTTCATATTTGGAGGATTTTTTTGTCTTTTTGTCTTTTTTGTCTTTTTTCAGGCTCATAAATGTATTTTAGCATGAAGATTTTTCTCCTTCAGGACTTTAAATATGTCATACTTCTCCCTCCTGGCATGCAAGGTTTCCACTGAAAAGACTGCTACCAGATGTATTGGAGCTCCATTGTATGTAATTTATTTGTTTTCTCTTACTGCTTTCAGGATCCATTATTTATTGTTGAAATTTGGGAGTTTGATTATTAAATGCCTTCAGGTAGTCTCTTTGGGTTGAATCTGCTTGGTGTTCTATAACCTTCTTGTACTTATATATTGATATCTTTCTCTAGGTTTGGGATGTTCTCTGTGTTATCCCTTTGAGTACCCTTTCTACCCTTATTTCTCTCTCTACCTCCTGTTAACAACAATAACACTTAGACTGGCCCTTTTGAAGCTATTTTCTAAGTCCTGTAGGAATGCTTCACCATTTTATATTCTTTTTTATTTTGTTTCCTCCGACTGTCTATTTTCAAATTGCCTGTCCTCAAGCTCACTATTCTTTCATCTGCTTGGTCCATTCTGCTATTAAAGGACTCTGATGCATTCTTCATTAAACAAATTGCATTTTTTTTCAGCTCCAGAATTTCTGCTTGATTCTTTTTAATTATTTCAGTGTTTGTTAAATTTATTTGATAGAATTCTGAATTCCTTCTCTGTGTTATCTTGAGTATCTTTGAGTTTCCTCAACAGTGATTTTGAATTCTCTGTCTGATGGGTCACATATCTCTCTTTCTCCAGGATTGGGCCCTCATGCCTTATTTAGACCTTTATTTGGTGAGGTCATGTTTTCTTAGATGGTGTTGATGCTAGTAGGTGTTTGTTGGTGTCTGGGCTTTGAGGAGTTAGGTATTTATTGTTGTCTCCACTCTCTGGGCTTATTATAGCCATCCTTCTTTGGAATGTTCTTCAGATATCTGCAAGGAGTTGGATGTTGTAATCTAAGCTATTTCTACCTTAAGGGGCACTCCAAATCCCAGTAATTCTGTGGTTATTGCAGGCTTATAAAGGTACTGCCTTGATGATCTTGGACAAGATCTAGGAGAATGCTTTGGATTACCAGGCAAAGACCCTTGTTCTCTTTCCTTACTTTCTCCCAAATATTTAGAGTCTCACCCTTTGTTTGGAGCCACCTAAAGCTAGGGGTGGAGTGACACAAGCACTCCTGTGGCCTTCACCACTATGACTGTGCTGGATCAGACCTGAAGCCAGCACATCTCTGGGTCTCACCCATGGTCTGTTGTAGCCACTCTTTGACTACTACCTATGTTCACTCAAGGCCTTGGTGCTCTACAATCACCAGATAGCAAAACCAGCCAGGCCTGTTTCCTTCCCTTAAGGGCTTTGAGGTCTCTCAGGCCTCAAATGGGTCCAGAAGTGGTGTCTGGGACTCAAGGGCTAGAGTCAAAAACCTTAGAAGTCTACCTGGTATTCTATTGTATTGAGGCTGAGCTGGCATTCATGCCACAATATCCAGTCCTTCCCATTCTTCCCTTCCCTTTTGAAAGGCAGAGGAGCCTCACACCATAGTCATTGCTACCTCTGGCCATGAGGAGTACTGCCAGAAAACCACCAATATACCCCTAAGGCCAAGGTTCTCTTAGGTCAGCTTGTGGTGAATGTTGCCTGATTTGGGACTCCCCCTTCAGGGCAGTGGTCTCCCTTCTGGCCCAGGGCAGGTCCAGAAATGTCATCCAAGAATCAAATCCCAGAATTGAAGACCTCAAGAGTCCACTGGTGCTCTATTCTCCTGCGGCAGCGTTGGTACCTGAGATGTAAGACAAAGTCCCCTTTACTTTTCCCAAGCAAAAAGAGTTTTACCCTGTAACCACTAGCACCAGCTGGTAGTGTGCTTGAGTCTCACCTTAAGCCAGTAAGTCTCAGAGATCCACTAAGACCCCCAGGATGTGGTAGCTGGCTATCGCTGCTGATTATTTAGGGCCCAAGTGTTCTTCAGTTGGCAGGTGATGAATGCTGGCAGAATTGGGTTCTTTCCTTCAAGGCAGTGGGTTCCCTTCTGGCCCAGAATGTGTCTAGAAATATCATCTGGGTGCTAGGGCCTGGAACAGGGGCCTCATGACTCTGATTGGCATGTTATCCTGCTATGGCTGAAGTGGTATTCCAAGATAGAAGACAAAATCCTCTTCACTCTTTCTGCTCCTCTCCTCAAGCAGAAGGAAGGGGTCTGTTTTGGAGCCATGAGCTGTGTGGCCTGGGGTTAGAGAAAGGGTGATGTCAGCACTCCTTTGACTGCCTCAGCTGTCTCAGTATGTTGTGTAACCCCTCAGGCCATTGTCTCTGGGTCTAGTTCAGAGTTACAGTCCTTATGGCCTAGACTGCCTTTCAAGTTTACTTGGAGACTGAGAGTACTTTAGCCCTTAGTGGCAAAGTTTGCTAGCACTAAAGTTTGGACTACTGGGATTGGGGGTTCCTCTCTGGCTAGGGGTGATTTAAATGCTCCTTCTGTGGGCAGGTGTCAACTGTGTTTGTTCTGGTTTTCCTTCCTGCTCTAACAGAACAGCACTCACAATTTCTGTGTTCTCCCTCCCCCAGGGTCCAGAGATGCTGCCACACCACACTGCTGCTGCCCCAGTCAGGGAGTGTTGGTGTTAGCAATTCCATGCTGTTTTTTCTCTCTCTTCAGTGCCTCTTTCAGCGATATGAAGTTAAAACTAGATACTATTAGTTCTCACTTGATTTTTGGTTCTAATGAAGGTGTTTTCTCTGCATAGATAGCTGTTAACTTGGTGTCCTTGCAGGGGGTTGGGGTGTGGGTGTACAATTGGTGGAGTTTTCTATTCCACCAACTTGCTCCACCTCTCTGTAGTTATTATTTTTGATTGGTTTGTTATTTAGTCTTCCTACTTAAGAATAGTTACTCATCATAGTGACAGTGTTATAATATTCTGTGTTTTCTTGCATACGTATTATTGCCAGTAAGTTTTGTACCATTGGGTGATTATTTATTATTCATTTTCTTTCTGATTGAAATATTCTCTTTTGCATTTCTTGTAGGGAAGGTGTGTTACTGAAGAAATCCCTCAGCTTTTGTTTGTCTGGGAAAGTCTTTATCTCTTTTGTGTATGAAGGATATTTTTGCTATATATACTACTCTAGGGTAGAAATTTTTTTCCTTTAGCACTCTAAATATGTCACACAAATCTCTCTTGGCCTGTAAGGTTTCCACTGAAAAGTCTGCTGCCAGATGTGCTGGTGCTCCATTTCATGTGATTTGTTTCTGTTCTCTTGCTGTTTTTAGGATCTTTCTTTATCCTTTACCTTTAGGAGTTTGATCACTAAAAGCCTTGAGGTAATCTTCTTTGGGTTAAATATGCTTGTTGTTTTATCATCTTCTTGTACTTGCATATTGTTATCTTTCTCTAGGTTTGGAACGTTTTCTGATATTATCCCTTTAAATACACTTTCTACTCCTATCTCTTTCTCTACCTTCTCTTTAGTGACAATAACTCTTAGATTTGCCCTTTTGAAGCTATGTTCTAGATCCTGTAGATGTGCTTCATTGTTTTCTGTTTTTTCTCTTGTCTCATCTGATTGTTTATTTTTAAGTAGCATTTATTTTGAAGTAGCTTGTCTTTAAGCTCGGCATTCTTTCTTTTGCTTGATCAATTCTGCTGTTAGAAGATGGATGCATTCTTTAATACGTCAATTGCATTTTTCAACTACAGAATTTCTGCTTCTATTTAATGATTTCAATTTCTTTGTTAAATTTCTCTGATACAGTTCTGAATTCCTTCTCTGTGTTATCTTGAATATCTTTGAGTTTCCTCAAAACAAGTACTTTGAATTATCTGTCTGAAAGGTCACGTAGCTCTCTTACTTCAGGATTGGTCTCTTGTGCCTTATTTAATTAATTTGGTGAATTCCTGTTTTTCTCAATGGTTTTGATATTTGTGAATGTTCATCTGTGCCTGGGCATTGAAAACTTAGGCATGTACTGTAGTCTTCACAGTCTGGACTTGTTTACACATGTCCTTCTTGGGATGGCTTACCAGGTATTTGAAAGTACTTGGGTATTGTGATCTAAGCTGTATCTGCATTTGGGGGCACCCCAAGCCTAGAAACACTTTGGTTCTTGCAGACTTGTAGAGGTAACACCTTGAGAGTTTTGGACAATATCTGGAAGAATTCCCTGGCAGAGACTCTTGTTCTCTTCCCTTACTTTCTCCCTAACAAATGGAGTTTATCACTGCTCTGAGCCACCTGGCCTGGGAGTAGAATGAGATAAGCACCCCTATAACCACCACCACTAGGACTGTGCTGCGTCAGACCTGCAGCCAGCACAGCACTGGGTCTCGCCCAAGGCTTGCTGTAACCATTCCCTGGCTACCGCCTATGTTCATTCAATGTCCTGGAGCTCTGCTATCAGGTAGTTAAGCCAGCCTCACCTGTGTCCTTCTCTTCAGGGTGGCGACTTCCCCCAGGCTCCTGGTGGGTCCTGAGGTGCTATCTGGAGCCAGGGACTAGAGTCAAAACCTTAGACATCTACTTGGTGTTCTATTTTACTGTGGCTGAGCCAGCACTCAAACCACAAGATGCAGTTCTTCCCACACTTCTGTCCCCTTTCCAAAGGCAGAGGAAGCTCACTCCATGCAACCATAGGTCCACAGGGCACACTGCCAGGCTACTGCCAATTTTCCCTTAAAGCCCAAGGATTCTCATTCAGCTTGTGGTGAGTGCTGCCTAGTCTGAAACTCACCCTTCAGGTGCTGGGCACAGTGGCTCACACCTGTAATCCCAGCACTTTGGGAGGCCAAGGCTGGTGGATTGCTTGAGGTCAGGAGTTTGAGACCAGCCTGACCAACATGGTGAAACCTTGTCTCTCCAAAAAAAAATACAAAAATTAGTTGGGCATGGTGGCAGACTTCTGTAATTCCAGCTACTTAGGAGGCTGAGGCAGGAGGATCGCTCTAACCCAGGAGGCAAAGCATCTGGTGAGCCGAGATTGCCCCACTGTACTCCAGCCTGGGCGACAAAGTGAGACTCTATCTCAAAAACAAACAAACGAACAACAACAACAACAAAACCCTCACCCTTCAGGGAGTAGACTCCCCTCTGGCACCCAGGGTAAGTCCAGAAATGCCATCCAAGTGCCAAGGCCTGGAATTGGGGACCCTAAGAGCTTGCATGGTGCTTTACTTGCTTGTGGCTGAACTGGCACCTGAAGTCATCAAATGTCAGAAACTCACCCAAGGCCCATGATGTACTAGGTGGGTATAGCTACTGGCTATTTAGGACCCCAAAGCTCTTCAGTTAGCAGATGATGAATTCTGCTAGCACTGTGTCCTTTCCTTCAAGGCAGTGGGCTCCACTCCGGCCCAGGATATGTTTAAAAATGTTGACTGGAAGCTATAGGGCTTGGATACAGGCTTGGTCATGTGTTTTAATTCTCTGTGTTTAAAAGCCAGCAATACATAATCATCATCATTTTACTTTAAACCTTCAATCATCTTTTATATAAATTTTGACAAATACTGTTTAATATTATCTCACACATTTACTGTTTTTTGTGCTTTTTATTAGTTTCTCAATATCCACTCTTCCATCTAGGATAATTTCCCTTCAGTTTGAATAACTTTATTTAGTTATTGCTCATAGTGCAGGGCTGCTGGCAACACGTTTTATCAGCTTCAGTCTGTCTAGAAATATTTTTATTTTACCTTAATTTTTGAAGAAGAAATTTATTGCATATACAATTCTAGGTTGAGGGATATTTTTCTTTTGAGGATGCCTCTTTGAATTTTTTTTTTTTTTTTTTTTTTTTTTTGTTTTGGTTTCCTTTCTTTTTTTTTTTTTTTTTTTTTTTTTTTTTTTTTGGTTATGGATCACTTTCCTACTTTTTTCATGTGTCGTAATTTTCTATATATGTCAGACATTTTATATAAAACATCAATAGACACGTAAACAGATAATTTGTACTCCCATAAAGGACATGGTCATTTCTTTTATAGGCAACCAGTGTGATCTCTTTGACTTAATCAGTACTTAATAGTCTTTGTCTGTTACACTAATTAGATTCATATTTGCTGTCTCATTTTGAGAAAACTTAGATAGTTTAGGTTATTTTAAAAGCTGTGTAAAGCAATTTGTTAGATGAAACTTTTCTCTTACATGTGTTAGTAGTAGACAAAGGTAGTAAGAATGATTCCATTAGCCTGAAAGCTAGACTCAAAACTATTAAGTACACCTTAAATGTGTTCTGTTTATTATTGTAGAGTATAGTGATAAAATAATAATATTTGGGTAATTCTCACAAGCACTGAAGTTTTGGCTGCTCCATGTATAATTTCCCAACCTATTTGGGAGCACTGTCAATTGTATAGATTGGTGAGATTTTATGTCTTCTCTTTAATCTTGTCTATCATCACTACCAGTAAAACAAGTTATAGGTTTATAAACTAGGTTTAGCCATCAGGGAGCTTCTCTCTTTAGAATTTTATTTTTTTCATTTTAATTTTTTTTATTATACTTTAAGTTCTAGGGTACATGTGCACAATGTACAGGTTTGTTAAATATGTATACATGTGCCATGTTGGTGTGCTGCACACATTAACTCGTCATTTACATTAGGTATTTCTCTTAATGCTATCCCTCTCCCCTCCCCCCCACCCCACAGGCCCTGGTGTGTGATGTTCCCCACCCTGTGGCCAAGTGATCACATTGTTCAATTCCCACCTATGAGTGAAAACATGCAGTGTTTGGTTTTCTGTTCTTGTGATAGCTTGCTTAGAATGATAGTTTCCAGCTTCATCCATGTCCCTACAAAGGACATGAATCATCCTTTTTTATGACTACATAGTATTCCATGGTGTACATGTGCCACATTTTCTAATCCAGTCTATCATAGATGGACATTTGGGTTGCTTCCAAGTCTTTGCTATTGTGAATAGTGCCACAATAAACATACGTGCGCATGTGTCTTTATAGTAACATGATTTATAATCCTTTGGGTGTATACCCAGTAATGGGATGGCTAGGTCAAATGGTGTTTCTAGTTCGAGATCCTTAAGGAATCACCACACTGTCTTCCACAATGGTTGAACTAGTTTACAGTCCCACCAACAGTGTAAAAGTGTTCCTATTTCTCCCCATCCTCTCCAGCACCTGTTGTTTCCTGACTTTTTAATGATTGCCATTCTAACTGGTGTGAGATGGTATCTTGT
>NW_016805294.1:500219-512293 GCF_001698545.2 Rhinopithecus bieti | reverse complement strand
CTTTTTTTTTTTTTTTTTTGAGACAAAGTCTGGCTCTGTCGCCCAGGCTGGAGTGCAGTGGCGTCATCTCGGCTCAGTGCAAACTCCGCCTCCTGGGTTCACACCATTCTCCTGCCTCAGCCTCTCGAATAGCTGCGACCCTGTAGTCCACCACCACACCCGGCTAATTTTTTGTATTTTTAGTAGAAATGGGATTTCACCATGTTTGCCAGGATGGTCTCAATCTCCTGACCTTGTGATCCACCTGTCTCGGCCTCCCAAAGTGCTGGGATTACAGGCGTGAGCCACCGCACTCGGCTGGGTCTTGACTCTTTATCCAATTTGCTAGTCTGTGTCTTTTAATTGGGGCATTTAGCCCATTTACATTTATGGTTAACATTGTTATGTGTGAATTTTATCCTGTCATTATGATGTTAGCTGGTTATTTTGCTCATTAGTTGATGCAGTTTCTTCCTAGCATCGATGGTCTTTACAATTTGGCATGTTTTTGCAGTGGTTGGTACTGGTTGTTCCTTTCCATGTTTAGTGCTTTCTTCAGGAGCTCTTCTAAGGTAGGCCTGGTGGTGACAAAATCTCTCAGCCTTTGCTTGTCTGTAAAGCATTTCATTTCTCCTTCACTTATGAAGCTTAGTTTGGCTGGATATGAAATTCTGGGTTGAAAATTATTTTCTTTAAGAACGTTGAATATTGGCCGCCACGCTCTTCTGGCTTGTAGAAATTCTGCTGAGAGATCCACCATTGGTTTAATGGACTTCCCTTTGTGGGTAACCTGACTTTTCTCTCTGGCTGCCCTTAACATTTTTTCCTGCATTTCTACCTTGGTGGATCTGATGATTGTATGTCTTCGGGTTGCTTTTCTCGAGGAGTATCTTTGTGGTATTCTCTGTATTTCCTGAATTTGAATGTTGGCCTGCCTTGTTATGTTGGGGAAGTTCTCCTGGATGATATCCTGAAGAGTGTTTTCCAGCTTGGTTCCATTCTCCCAGTCACTTTCAGGTACACCAATCAAATGTAGATTTGGTCTTTTTACATAGTCCCTTATTTCTTTGAGGCTTTGTTAGTTTCTTTTTACTCTTTTTTCTCTAAATTTTTCCTCTCACTTCATTTCATTCATTTGATCTTCAGTCACTGATACCTTTTCTTCCACTGGATCAAATCAGCTACTCTAGCTTGTGCATGTGTCACATAGTTCTCATGCCATGGTTTTCAGCTCCATCAGGACATTTAAGGTCTTCTTTATGCTGTTTATTCTAATTATCCAGGCTTCTAATCTCTTTTCAAGGTTTTTAGCTTCCTTGTGATGTGTTCGAACATCTTCTTTAGCTCAGAGAAGTTTGTTATTACCGATCTTCTGAGGCCTACTTCTGTCAACACGTCAAAGTCATTCTCCATCCAGCTTTGTTCCATTGNCTGTTTATTCTAATTATCCAGGCTTCTAATCTCTTTTCAAGGTTTTTAGCTTCCTTGTGATGTGTTCGAACATCTTCTTTAGCTCAGAGAAGTTTGTTATTACCGATCTTCTGAGGCCTACTTCTGTCAACACGTCAAAGTCATTCTACATCCAGCTTTGTTCCATTGCTGGTGAGGAGCTGCAATCCTTTGGAGGAGAAGAGGTGCTCTGGTTTTTGGAATTTTCAGTTTTTCTGCTCTGGTTTCTCCCTATCTTCGTGGTTTTATCTACCTTTGGTCTTTGATGATGGTGACCTACAGATGGGGTTTTGGTGTGGATGTCCTTTTTGTTGATGTTGATGCTATTCCTTTCTGTTAGTTTTCCTTCTAACAGTTAGGATGGTTAGCTGCAGGTCTTTTGGAGTTTGCTGGAGGTCCACTCCAGACCCTGTTTGCCTGGGTATTGCCAGCAGAGGCTGCAGAACAGCAAATATTGCAGAACAGCAAATGTTGCTGCCTGATCCTTCCTCTGGAAGCTTCATCTCAGAGGGGCACCCAGGTGTATGAGGTGTCAGTTGGCCCCTACTGGGAGGTGTCTCCCAGTTAGGCTACTCTGGAGTCAGGGACCCACTTGAGGAGGTAGTCTGTCCATTCTCAGATCTCAAACTCCATGCTGGGAGAACTACTGCTCTTTTCAAATCTGTCAATCAGGGACATTTAAGTTTGCAGAAATTTCTGCTGCCTTTTGTTCAGCTATGCCCCACCGCCAGAAGTGGAGTCTACAGAGGCAGGCAGGCCTCATTGAGCTCTGGTGGGCTCCACCCAGTTCAAGCTTCCCAGCTTCTTTGTTTACCTAGTCAAGCTTCAGCAATGGCAGACGCCCCTCCAGCAACCTTGCTGCCACCTCTCAGTTCGATCTTGGACTGCTGTGCTAGCAGTGAGCAAGGTTCTGTGGGCGTGGGACCCGCTGATCCAGACGTGGGATATAATCTCCTGGTGTGCTGTTTGCTAAGACCACTGGAGAAGCACAGTATTAGGGTGGGAGTGTCCCGATTTTCCAGGTACCATCTGTCATGGTTTGCCTTGGCTAGGAAAGGGAATTCCATGACCCCTTGCACTTCCCAGGTAAGGTGATGCCCTGTCCTGCTTTGGCTCACACTCCGTGGGCTGCATCCACTGTCCAACCAGTCCCAGTGACATGAACCCCATACTTCCATTGGAAATGCAGAAATCATCCATCTTCTGCGTCGCTCATGCTGGGGGTTGTAGACTGGAGCTCTTCCTATTTGGCCATCTTGGAATGATCTCTTTTTAGAATTTTAAATGTTGAGGTAATCAAACAAGGAACTAGAAATAATTTAAAGTATTGAATTTGTTTATTAGTTATAACAGTTTTTTAATGGAGACTTTAGGGTTTTCTATGTATAAGATGATGTTATCTGTAAAGAGGCACACTTTAACTTCTTCCTTTCCAACTTGGCTGACTGTTATTTCTTTCTCTTGCTCAATTGTCCAAAAGAGTGATGCCCTACAGAGATGAAGGCACAGTAGTAGCAAAGTAACTGGACTATTTCTGTGGCATGGCTTTCATCTTGATTCTTTTGCCCTAAATCCACAGGTTTTTACTCATTTGCTGAGTCTCTCTGTCCAGCCTTCTCCTTCATTTATAATGTTATTATTATTTTTTATTAATACATTTATTTTCTGATTAACTTAGCTGTAGCTGGCTTTAGTGGCCCAAAAGCTAGAACTTTCACTGATATCGACACTTCTAAATGCCAGGTGACATTCTGGATGATGAGGGCATAGAGATTAAAACATATGGCTTCTGATTACAGAAAAATATGATACAGTAAGGAGCTAGATACACAGAACAAAAGTTTACAACAGTATATATGAATGTATAAAATTTGTAAAAGAGCCATTGCGGAGGTAAATAAGGAAATGAGGCACAGAGAAAGGAGTGCCTATGCTTACCTAGGCAGTCAGGTGCAGTTTACAGGGTGGTGACTGGTGCTGAGGAGAAATAGCTGGCAGAGGTAAATAGCCATGCAAAGGATTGGGGAGGGATTCTATACAGAGGGGAAGCAAGGGCTGTACTTCCCTTCTCAGGGAATACTAGAAAGTCACTAAGTTTATGGGGTAGATACATGGGGGGAAAATGGCAGGAGGGCATTCTGAATATGTAGCTGGATACCACACTAAAGGATTTCGGATTTGGAGAAGAGAGTCGAATATTACTAGAAAGATATTTCTGGAGAGGAGAGGGTAGAGGAAAATGAGGCAAGGATCAATGAATCCAGTTAGGATTGTGGTGTTTCTTAGTTAATTTCATATTTTAAAGGGCTGTAATTGTATCTCTCTTCATATTGTCCTGATTTTGATAGCATTGAAAACCTGTGTTTTTCTACTTTCAAATATTAAGAGCTAACAAGTAACTTTTTTAAAATCTTTCATAATCTGAAGTACATTTGTCGTGACATTTTAATTTTATCTCACCCCTTCACCTGTTGTTGGAAAGCGATAAAAAATACCTCATGAGTAAACATGGGAAAAACAACTTTGAAGCATTTCTCAACAAATTGAAGAGTCAGTATCTTAACTGTGATTATTGCTATTGCATTGCCAAAGGAATGGCTGAAGGGAGATGTGAAGTGAGGGTAACAATTAGATGTAAATTACTAAAGAGGCAAAATATGCATATGGACAAAGACTTGCAGATAATGAGTTAGCGATGGTATAATGGAAAGCAACAGGATGTCTAAAATAATTTAATGGAAGATAATGAACAAAGCAAAGAGGCCCTCATATTCAGAAGGCAATTCCACAGGCCTAACCTCTGCAAGTGAAAAATTTTATTTTTTCCCTCCAGTAACTGTTCTTCCCTCTCTTGTACCAGGCTGTAGCCAAGATAATGAGGCATAATTACATTCATGATCTTTTCTTGACAAAGTCTAAAGACATTTTCCAGAAACCATGATACATACATTGTGTTTTGGTTCTAGAGCAATCTTCAAGTTGTGTTTTAACATATAGTTTAGCTGAAACATTATGGAAAGAGGAAGTAGGTTTGCTGGTGATGGTAGGAGAGGCAGGAGCAGTAGCAAGGGAGAAAATGGGAGAGGAAGCGAGGGAAAGGCTGGAAGGCAGCAGTGAAGAAAGGGGTAGAGGGAAGTAAGGAGAATCTTATAAGGCAATGAAAGTAGACCAACTCAAAGGAAAATAAAAAATTAAATTAATTCCAGTTACTGATGGATTTAAGTGGGAATTGTGGGGAAGCCAGGAGTCTAACCACCCGTTATAACAATTGCTTCAATCATTGTTAAACATTTGTTGAATTAAAACACTTCAACTTTTGGGTTTACAAAGAGAGGACGGGTAGGGCTGTGGAGAAAAAACAAGAGCTGCTGTAAGAAGAGATGATGGAAGTGATAAAACATTACTGGCCTAAAACAAGGAAGCAAATCATTTGTAATAAATGAAGTGAAAACCAGGAAGTATGGAAGGAAAATGCTAAGGCTCAGAGAAGCTGCACACTGTGTTGTCTGTGACTTTCACTATGTCACAGCAGCACAGAAATTAAACTCTTCTTTTTATAAGTATATTTTCGATACTGTAGATTTGGGACATGTCATTATTTGCCGACTACTTACTTTTGTTTCATATGATAAGATTTAAAAACTAATATTTAACTGTATCTTGGTTTAGTAAGAGCAGAACTGGCCATGCTTAAAAAATATACACAGATATATTTCTAAAAGGATACATAGCAGCTGTTAACAGTAGCAGTCTGGGAGTCAGATTGGGTTGAGAAGGAACCATGTTTTAAACTTTAACTTCACAAGTATTTTTGTAGTTTATGGTAAAGATACATTTTTAAAGTTTTTTTTTTTTTTTTTTTTTTTTTTTTAAAAAATTTTTTTTTTTTTTTTTTTCTTTTTTTAAAGCAATTCTCCTCTTCCTTTTCTTCCCCTACTGGAAGTTTTTTTCTGCAATTACAAAATGAAAACATGCTTGTAAAATATGTGACAGTTTACTTAATTCCTAGGGACAAATATCTGGGTTGTTTCTAATTTTTTTGCAATGACAAACATTATTAAGGTGATTATGTATGTATGTTTCATATGTTTCTGCATCATCATATAATACTTTCATAGAAGTAGAATAACTGGCTAAAAGTGAATGTGCACACATTATTAATTTTTATTTTTAATTATGGGTACATTATAGTTGCTTATATATATATGCATAACTGATACATAATAGATGCATAAAAGGGCATCTATTACCTCAAGCATTAACCATTTATTTGTGTTGGAAACATTCCAATTCCACTCTTTTGCTTAAAAATATACAATAGGTTATTGTTAACTATATTTACTGTATTGTAATATGCAAATTTATTTTGAGAAATACTGCTAAATAGCTTACTGAAATGTAGTAATTTACATTTTCATAAGAATGCATGACTTTGCTGATATCCTCATACTCACTAACTTGGATATTATTACTCTTCTTAATCTTAGTCTGTCTTATAAGTAAAATTAATTTCCTTTTGTCTAAATTAGAATTATTAGAGAGGTTAGGAATAGTTTCATATTCTTTTATTTTTTTCTTTTTTGCACAATGGAGTCTCGCTCTGTTGCCCAGCCTGAAGTGCAGTGGTACAATCTCGGCTTCCTACAATCTCCACCTCCCAGGTTCAAGTGATTCTCCTGCCTCAGCTTCCTAAGTACCTGAAACTACATGCATGTGCCACCACATGCAGCTATTTTTTTGTATTTTTAGTAGATATGGGGTTTCACCTTGTTGACCAGGATGGTCTTGATCTTCTAACCTTGTGGTTTGCCCACCTTGGCCTCCCAAAGTGCTGGGATTACAGGTGTGAGCCACCACTCCCAGCCCCAGTTTCATATTCTTAATTATGTTGTTTTAAATTGATTTGTAAGAGCTTTCTACATAAAGTGATACTTACTTTGCCATATATATTGAAAATATTTTCTGGCAGTTCACAGGGTCTTTTAACTTTATCCATAATGTCTTCTTATATAAAGTTACATAGTTTCATATAGTCAAATGTGTTAATCATTTTTTTAGGGTTTCTGGGTGTCGTATCATGGTTAGGAAGAATTATAGAAATATTTTCATCAACATTTTATTGTTGAATAATAATAGGAACAAAAAAATCTGAGATTCTAAGAGTCATAGGACTATTTTACATAGCTACAGATTGACATAACCTGTTTGCTACCTTAACATCATTAAAAATAGCGATTTTATCGTTTCTTTCTGTTTATCATTTCTTCTCTATCTTTCTAACACTGCTATCTCCAGCAACTACTGCATGCTACTGAGAAGGCTAAGAAAAGGATAGAAGATATTTCTATGACCAAAAGAGAGTAACATCTCAGTTTTCAATACCCTTTTGAATAAAATACAAGGTATGTCTCTTTGTTTTTGGAGAAGTCATGCTGTGCAGGCCATTTATTGTCATATATTAATTTGTCCCCATCCGAGAGGTTGACCAAGATGAAGACGTATATCTGTGTCAGTATTGCTGTAACAGCTCCTGGTAGTTCATTGCTGCATGTGCCATCACCCATAAGGCATTCCTGGGTATCAAAATCAATATAGAATAAACATACCATGTGTAGGAGATAGCTATAGCTTGAAACAGAGGAAAAATACAAATTGCTCTCAGTTACTAAACTTGGTTATCTCATATGATTATATCTGCCCATTTTGCTATCCCAGCATATACAAACCTTACCTATCCTTCAAGATTCATCCCAAACACTACTTCATCTGTGATGCCTACTTTATTCAGGTTTAACATTTCTATTTTCTAAATTCTCATGGCTGTTTATGTATACCACTCCTCACCACAATCATGTATGCCTATCTTTGCTTTCTAGTCCTTTAAGTAGCCATGACTTATTTCTTTTAGAATATGAAATTACTGGGGCAAGATGCTCATTGAAATAAACTCAGAATTTCCCCATGGTGCTTACTAATATGAAGTTACTGACCTGAATGTGTAAAAACAGCATTAAGCTAGATTGAAGAGAAATATAGAAATTTGAAATTTAAACCCAGGAAAATAGAAAGGTTAAGAATAATAAAAGAGCCAATAAAATTGTTGAAAGGCTAGGAGCTAACCTAGGCAATTCAATTGCAATGGATAGCAAACAGGAAAAAAAAAAAAAAAAAAAGCCCAAACTCAGGCTTACTTTTGCTGTGTGAATATTCAAAATAAATATCGTCTCAGACTACTATGACTTACCATGGTTTTCTGTGCTTTTTGAGATACTATTCGATAAGCAAAATTTTTTTAAATAAGTAGTTTAAACTTTCAAGTTAAAATAAGACTGACAAACAAAATAGTTCACTGCACTGGGAAGAAGAGAAAATCAACATGTCTAATAGCTGATTACACTTTAGAATTTATGGTTAGTTTTTCCATCTGGATGATATTTGTCATTCTTTGTGTTGCTATGATTCAGGTAAGCCCATGCTTCTTATAAATACAACTAATCTTCCCTGATATTTTTCTATGGAAATGTTTAGTCTAATATAGCAACTGTGGAGCAAAAGAGATCTTTTGTATTAAAGCAGAATTAAAGTTTTTAAATGAGCTAAAATTATATATTATATTGTCATTTTATTTAAGCCACAGGGACCAGCTTTGGAATTATTTAAAATCTGCACTGTAGTTACAGACTTTCTGGATAGCTTGTATAGGTGTGCTTGAATCAAAGCAATGTGATTTTCTTAAATGGAAAAATAGCTAATTAAGTTTCTATCATTCCTTAATCATAACAGAATAGCCAATAATTGATTTGGAAAGGGAGGGGGAACCTTTCCTAAGCTGGCACTGTTTTGTTTTTTCTTATTGGATCTGTCTCCTGATGATTAACACAGAAATTCCTCTAGCAATTACGGACTCTCTTATAAATGACTCTCATAATTCATAGTTTGCCAGGAGCAGCTTCAACTCAAATACGCGTATAATTCACTCTTCTGGCTCATTTCCACCACATTTCCCTTATTACCACCCCACTACCCACTGCTCCAAGTCCAGACTCTCTTACACATGAAATATTCCATGCGGAATGTCTGTGCTCCCCTTAGTCTGATAAACTGGTTTACCATATAGGGAATACTTTGGCTGGCTTTCAAAGATCCATTTTGATGGAAAAAGGGATATTTCTATTAAAACCAGTCCATAGGTCACTTCCCATACTTCATTTCTAAGCACTATTTTAGCTTCTTACCCCTTCTACCAGTTTTCCCTTGTCACCTTTTTTTTCTTTTCTTTTAAAACCAGCAGAGTTATGAGGAAACAACTCAGTTAGTAGATGTGAATTATACAGGACCTGAAATCAGCTCTGAATAAAGTGGACCCGATAGATATCTACAGAACTCTCCACCCAAATTCAACAGAATATATATTCTTCTCATTGCCACACAGCACTTATTCTAAAATTGATCACATAATCAGAAGTAAAACACTCCTCAGCCAATGTGAAAGAACTGAAATCATACCAATCTCTCAGACCACAGCACAATTAAATTAGAACTCGAGATTAAGAAATTCACTCAAACCATACAACTACGTGGAAATTGAGCAACCTATTTATGCATGACTCTTGAGTAAAGAATAAAATTAAGGCAGAAATCAAGAAGTTCTTTGCAACTAATGAGAACAAAGATAGAATATACAAGAATCTCTGCGATACAGCTAAAGCAGTGTTAAGAGGGAAATTTATAGCACTAAATGCCCATATCAAAAAGCCAGAAAAATCTCAAGTTAACAACCTAACATCTCAACTAAAAGAACTAGAGAACCAGGAGCAAACAAATACCAAAGCTAGCAGAAAACAAGAAATAACTAAGATCAGAGTTGAACTGAAGGAGATAGAGATGTAAAAAAATCCTTCTGAAGAGAAAATCAAAAAAATTCAGGATGTGGCTTTTGAAAAAATTGATAAAATCAATAGTCCACTATCTAGACTGATAAGAAAAGAGAGAATAATCAAATAAACACAACAAGAAATGATAAGGGGGATATTACCACTGACCCCACAGAAACACAAACTTCGGAGAATACTATAAACACCTCTATACACATAAACTGGAACATCTAGAATAAATAAATAAATTCCTGAACACATATACCATCCCAAGACTGAACCAGAAAGAAACTGATTCCCTGAATAGAACAATCATGAGTTCTGAAATTGAGGCAATAACAAATAGCCTATCAACTGAAAAAAAGCCTAGAAGCAGATGAATTCACAGCTGAATTCTACCAGAGGTACAAAGTTGGTACTATTTCTATTGAAACTAATCCAAAAAAACTGAAAAGGAGTGACTCCTCCCTAACTCATTAAATAAGGCCAGCATCATCCTGATTCCAAAACCTGGCAGTGATACAATAACAAAAACTTCAGGGCAATATCCCTGATGAATATTGATGCAAAAATCCTCAGTAAAATACTGGGAAACTAAATCCAGCAGCACATCAAAAAGCTTATTCACCACGATCAAGTTGACTTCATTCCTGGGATGCAAAGTTGGTTCAACATATGCAAATCAATAAATGTGATTCATCACTTAAAAACAACTAAAGACAAAAAACACATGATTATCTTAATAGAGGCAGAAAAGGCCTTCAATAAAACTCAATATCCTTCACGTTAAAAATTCTCAATGAGCTAGGCATTGAAGGAACACACCTCAAAATACTAAGAGCCATCTATGACAAACTCACAGCCAATATCATACTGAATGGGCAAAAGCTGGAAGCATTCCCTTGAAAATTGGCACAAGGCAAGGTTGCTCTCTCTCACCACTCGTATTCAACATAGTATTGGAAATTCTGGCCAGGGCAATCAGGCATGAGAAAGAAATAAAGCATATCCAGCATATTCAGATAGAAAGAGAAGAAGTCAAATTGTCTTTATTTGCAGATGACATGATCCTATATCTAGAAAACCCCATTGTCTCAGCCCAAAAGCTTCTTAAGGTGATAAGCTTAAGTCTCAGAATATAAAATCAATGTGCAAAAATAGCTAGCATTCCTAGACACCAACAACCCTCAAGCCAAGAGCCAAACCATGAATGAACTCTCATTCACAATTGCCACAAAAAGAATACCTAGGAATACAGCTAACAAACGAGGTGAAGGACCTCTTCAAGGAGAACTACAAATCACTGCTCAAAGAAATCAGAACAGACACAAACAAATAGAGAAACAATCCATCCTCATGGATAGGAAGAAACAACATTGTGAAAATGGCCATACTACCCTAAGCAATTTATACATTCAATGCTATTCCCATTAAACTACCATTGACATTCTTCACAGAACAAAACAAAAACAAAAACAAAACAAAACAAAACAAAAAAACAGAAACAAACCCACTATTTAAAAATCCATATGGAACTAAAAAAGAGCCTGAATAGCCAAGGCAATCCTAAGCAAAGAGAACAAATCTGGAGGAATCACACTACCTGACTTCAAACTATACTACAAGTTTACAGTAACCAAAAAAGCATGGGACTGGTACTAGAACAGATACATAGACCAATAGAACAGAATAGAGAACTCAGAAATAAGACTGCACAGCTACAACCATCTGATCTTTGACAAACTTGACAAAACAAGCAATAAGGAAGTGACTCTGTTTAATAAATGGTGCTGGAAATGCTGGCTAGCGATATGCAGAAAATTGAAACTGGAACTCTTCCTTACAAAAATAAACTCAAGATGAATAAAAGACTTAAACATAAAATTCAAAACTATAAAAACTTTAGAAGAAAATCAAGGCAACACCATTCAGGATGTAGGTATAGGGAAAGATTTCATGATGAAAATGCCAAAAGCAACTGCAACAAAAGCAAATTTTGACAAATGGGATCTAATTAAACTAAAGAGCTCTACACAGAAAAAGAAACAAAAATCAGAGTGAATAACCTAAAAAATAGGAGAAAATTTTAGCATCTATCCATTTGACAAAGGTCTAATATCAGAGTCTACAAGGAACTTAAACAATAAGGAAAAAACAAACAGCCCCATTAAAAAGTTGGCAAAGGACAAGAACAGACCCTTCTGAAAAGAATACATGGGGGGTGGAGCAAGATGGCGGAATAGGAACATCTCCAGTCTCCAACTCCCAGCGCGAGCGACACAGAAGACCGGTGATTTCTGCCTTTTCAACTGAGGTACTGGGGTCATCTCACTAGGGAGTGCTGGACAATTGGTGCTGGTCAGCTGCTGCAGCCCGACCAGCGAAAGCTGAAGCAGGGTGAGGCATCGCCTCACCTGGGAAGCGCAAGGGGAAGGGAATCCCTTTTCCTAGCCAGGGGAACTGAGACACACAACACCTGGAAAATCGGGTGACTCCCACCCCAATATGCGCTTTAAGCAAATGGGTACACCAGGAGAATATATCCCACACCTGGCCGGGAGGGTCCCACGCCCACGGAGCCTCCCTCATTGCTAACACAGCAGTCTGCGATCTAACCGCAAGGCAGCAGTGAGCGGGGGGGGGGGCGCCCGCCATTGCTGAGGCTTAAGTAGGTAAACAAAGCCGCTGGGAAGCTCGAACTGGGTGGAGCTCACAGCAGCTCAAGGAAACCTGCCTGTCTCTGTAGACTCCACCTCTGGGGACAGGGCACAG